>NC_086453.1:103312832-103627832 GCF_028390025.1 Pseudophryne corroboree | reverse complement strand
AACGCTATCAGGACGATTTGCTGTATTGGAATGACAAATTGTCTAGTCAGTGTGTATGCACAAATGCACGCTCCCATGGTCAGCCGGATGAGATCACATGAGCCACTATGCATATTAATGAGGGATAGCACAGTGATTGTTCCGTTGTTCATTAAATCTTCCTGGAGTGTACCGGCAATCTGGCATGGTCAAGGGAAATCACCCCGACCATCGGCCCAATTGCCGGCCTTAAGCTGTGTACAAACAGTCGGCTGCCTAGTTCCCTTGAACTTCCCGGAGTTCACTACCAACTTCACTCCCCTGCATCCCCAGTCCTCCACTCCCCTGCATCCCCAGTCCTCCACTCCCCTGCATCCCCAGTCCTCCACTCCCCTGCATCCCTAGTCCTCCACTCCCCTGCATCCCCAGTCCTCCACTCCCCTGCATCCCTAGTCCTCCACTCCCCTGCATCCCCAGTCCTCCACTCCCCTGCATCCCCAGTCCTCCACTCCCCTGCATCCCCAGTCCTCCACTCCCCTGCATCCCCAGTCCTCCACTCCCCTGCATCCCCAGTCCTCCCCTCCCCTGCATCCCCAGTCCTCCCCTCCCCTGCATCCCCAGTCCTCCCCTCCCCTGCATCCCCAGTCCTCCCCTCCCCTGCATCCCCAGTCCTCCCCTCCCCTGCATCCCTAGTCCTCCACTCCTCTGCATCCCCAGTCCTTCACTCCCCTGCATCCATCCTCAGTCCTCCACTCCCCTGCATCCATCCTCAGTCCTCCACTCCCCTGCATCCTCAGTCCTCCACTCCTCTGCATCCCCAGTCCCCTCTGCATCCTCAGTCCTCCACTCCTCTGCATCCCCAGTCCCCTCTGCATCCTCAGTCCTCCACTCCTCTGCATCCCCAGTCCCCTCTACATCCCCAGTCCTCCACTCCCCTGCATCCCCAGTCCTCCACCACTCTGCATCCTCAGTCCTCCACTCCTCTGCATCCCCAGTCCCCTCTACATCCCTAGTCCTCCACTCCCCTACATCCCTAGTCCTCCACTCCCCTGCATCCCTAGTCCTCCACTCCCCTGCATCCTCAGTCCTCCACCACTCTGCATCCTCAGTCCTCCACTCCTCTGCATCCCCAGTCCCCTCTACATCCCCAGTCCTCCACTCCCCTGCATCCCCAGTCCTCCACCACTCTGCATCCCCAGTCCTCCACCACTCTGCATCCTCAGTCCTCCACTCCTCTGCATCCCCAGTCCCCTCTACATCCCCAGTCCTCCACTCCCCTGCATCCCCAGTCCTCCGCTCCTCTGCATCCCCAGTCCTCCGCTCCTCTGCATCCCCAGTCCTCCGCTCCTCTGCATCCCCAGTCCTCCGCTCCTCTGCATCCCCAGTCCTCCGCTCCTCTGCTTCCCCAGTCCTCCGCTCCTCTGCTTCCCCAGTCCTCTGCTTCCCCCCAGTCCTCCGCTCCTCTGCATCCCCCCAGTCCTCCGCTCCCCTGCATCCCCCCAGTCCTCTGCATCCCCCCAGTCCTCCGCTCCTCTGCATCCCCCCAGTCCTCCGCTCCTCTGCATCCCCCCAGTCCTCCGCTCCCCTGCATCCCCCCAGTCCTCCGCTCCCCTGCATCCCCCCAGTCCTCCGCTCCCCTGCATCCCCCCAGTCCTCCGCTCCCCTGCATCCCCCCAGTCCTCCGCTCCCCTGCATCCCCCCAGTCCTCTGCATCCCCCCAGTCCTCCGCTCCTCTGCATCCCCCCAGTCCTCTGCATCCCCCCAGTCCTCCGCTCCTCTGCATCCCCCCAGTCCTCCGCTCCTCTGCATCCCCCCAGTCCTCTGCATCCCCCCAGTCCTCCGCTCCCCTGCATCCCCCCAGTCCTCCGCTCCCCTGCATCCCCCCAGTCCTCCGCTCCCCTGCATCCCCAGTCCTCCGCTCCCCTGCATCCCCAGTCCTCCGCTCCCCTGCATCCCCAGTCCTCCGCTCCCCTGCATCCCCAGTCCTCCACTCCCCTGCATCCCCAGTCCTCCGCTCCCCTGCATCCCCAGTCCTCCACTCCCCTGCATCCCCAGTCCTCCACTCCCCTGCATCCCCAGTCCTCCGCTCCCCTGCATCCCCGCTCCTCTGCATCCCCCCAGTCCTCCGCTCCTCTGCATCCCCCCAGTCCTCTGCATCCCCCCAGTCCTCCGCTCCTCTGCATCCCCCCAGTCCTCCGCTCCTCTGCATCCCCCCAGTCCTCTGCATCCCCCCAGTCCTCCGCTCCTCTGCATCCCCCCAGTCCTCCGCTCCTCTGCATCCCCCCAGTCCTCCGCTCCTCTGCATCCCCCCAGTCCTCCGCTCCCCTGCATCCCCCCAGTCCTCCGCTCCCCTGCATCCCCCCAGTCCTCCGCTCCCCTGCATCCCCCCAGTCCTCCGCTCCTCTGCTTCCCCAGTCCTCCGCTCCTCTGCATCCCCCCAGTCCTCTGCATCCCCCCAGTCCTCCGCTCCTCTGCATCCCCCCAGTCCTCCGCTCCTCTGCATCCCCCCAGTCCTCTGCATCCCCCCAGTCCTCCGCTCCTCTGCATCCCCCCAGTCCTCCGCTCCCCTGCATCCCCCCAGTCCTCCGCTCCTCTGCATCCCCCCAGTCCTCCGCTCCCCTGCATCCCCCCAGTCCTCCGCTCCCCTGCATCCCCCCAGTCCTCCGCTCCCCTGCATCCCCCCAGTCCTCCGCTCCCCTGCATCCCCCCAGTCCTCCGCTCCCCTGCATCCCCCCAGTCCTCCGCTCCCCTGCATCCCCCAGTCCTCCGCTCCCCTGCATCCCCAGTCCTCCGCTCCCCTGCATCCCCAGTCCTCCGCTCCCCTGCATCCCCAGTCCTCCGCTCCCCTGCATCCCCAGTCCTCCGCTCCCCTGCATCCCCAGTCCTCCGCTCCCCTGCATCCCCAGTCCTCCGCTCCCCTGCATCCCCAGTCCTCCGCTCCCCTGCATCCCCAGTCCTCCGCTCCCCTGCATCCCCAGTCCTCCGCTCCCCTGCATCCCCAGTCCTCCGCTCCCCTGCATCCCCAGTCCTCCGCTCCCCTGCATCCCCAGTCCTCCGCTCCCCTGCATCCCCAGTCCTCCGCTCCCCTGCATCCCCAGTCCTCCGCTCCCCTGCATCCCCAGTCCTCCGCTCCCCTGCATCCCCAGTCCTCCGCTCCCCTGCATCCCCAGTCCTCCGCTCCCCTGCATCCCCAGTCCTCCGCTCCCCTGCATCCCCAGTCCTCCGCTCCCCTGCATCCCCAGTCCTCCGCTCCCCTGCATCCCCAGTCCTCCGCTCCCCTGCATCCCCAGTCCTCCGCTCCCCTGCATCCCCAGTCCTCCGCTCCCCTGCATCCCCAGTCCTCCGCTCCCCTGCATCCCCAGTCCTCCGCTCCCCTGCATCCCCAGTCCTCCGCTCCCCTGCATCCCCAGTCCTCCGCTCCCCTGCATCCCCAGTCCTCCGCTCCCCTGCATCCCCAGTCCTCCGCTCCCCTGCATCCCCAGTCCTCCGCTCCCCTGCATCCCCAGTCCTCCGCTCCCCTGCATCCCCAGTCCTCCGCTCCCCTGCATCCCCAGTCCTCCGCTCCCCTGCATCCCCAGTCCTCCGCTCCCCTGCATCCCCAGTCCTCCGCTCCCCTGCATCCCCAGTCCTCCGCTCCCCTGCATCCCCAGTCCTCCGCTCCCCTGCATCCCCAGTCCTCCGCTCCTCTGCATCCCCAGTCCTCCGCTCCTCTGCATCCCCAGTCCTCCGCTCCTCTGCATCCCCAGTCCTCCGCTCCTCTGCATCCCCAGTCCTCCGCTCCTCTGCATCCCCAGTCCTCCGCTCCCCTGCATCCCCAGTCCTCCGCTCCCCTGCATCCCCAGTCCTCCGCTCCCCTGCATCCCCAGTCCTCCGCTCCCCTGCATCCCCAGTCCTCCGCTCCCCTGCATCCCCAGTCCTCCGCTCCCCTGCATCCCCAGTCCTCCGCTCCCCTGCATCCCCAGTCCTCCGCTCCCCTGCATCCCCAGTCCTCCGCTCCCCTGCATCCCCAGTCCTCCGCTCCCCTGCATCCCCAGTCCTCCGCTCCCCTGCATCCCCAGTCCTCCGCTCCTCTGCATCCCCAGTCCTTTACTTTTATACCTCCTCAGTACTCTGCTTCTCTAAATTGACTAGACAGTCTATCCTGGGCATCGGCGGGTGTGTACCAGGCATATTGCGTTGGCTGTGCAGCACAGCTGATGGCCTATATATCTGCAGATATATCGGTGCATCATGCTGTGTGTACAGACGGTCACATGTAAATGCCTGCCGAGTTGTGATGTGAGGAACTTAGCAATCGCCAGATAGGTTGGCGTTATCCCAGTGTGTACTGATAAAGCTAATTATTTACCTTTTAACATAAGCTATATACTTAGTATAGACAATGTACGCAATAGGCGCACGAGGTGCCGTAATGGTACGCACTTAGCGTAGCAGACGCTAGGCCGTGGTCGAGACGCACGAGCGGCACGTTCGCTCACGGCTTACGCTTAGTATCGAGCACGCTATAGGCGGCCCGAGTTCCGTACTGCTACGCTATTGGCGTAGCGGACGCTGTACCGCGAGAGTGGGATACGAGCGGCGCTGACGCTCACTGAATTACACACAGAAAACCTTGTTAACAACACACTGTAAGGGTATGCTTATCCTGTAAACCTTAGTACTGTAATATTACCACAATGTAACGCTGATTAACCTGGATGATATGAAAGCTGTTTGAGCGATTGAGACGCTCAGAAACCCTTTATAATAACTAGTAAAACACACACTCCTTGCTAAGGTTCCAACACCTTTATAGACGATATTTTGTAAGTAAAGGGGAAAAAAAACAGTTTACAGCTTATACACTACAGTCCTAACATTAATACCTAAACAGAATAAACAGAAATATAAACACTAGCGAACGATCGCAAATACAAATAATCAGAAAGGGAATAAATGGCAAACACTTAGAGGATAACAAAAGCGAACAATTGCATACACACAGAGTAACGAAATGGCCACAGAGAAACTTACACACGTGGGAATGACTCGCAGGCGCTATCTGGAAACCAGCTCTCAGTCATCATGGGGAAAACCTTTGTGGAGAGAAGTGAGGCTGGTCTGGCTATGGGGGTCTTTATATACACGGTATACTGTACAATACAATGGTCCTATAATCTCATTGTTCATTGGACACAGAAATGTCCCTCTGCATGTCCCTCTGCATTATGTGGATTCGAACAGGTGGGCTGTGACTATTTCAAACTACTCAGATGGGAGGTATCCTCAGGATTCCCGCCGCATGGATAATGAACTGCAAATACAGTAAATGTCCATAAACTACTCATAGACATAACTATACGCAGGAGCGATTAATCTCTTCCTAACCAACACCGGATTGTTTCTAATAAAATACTCTTCAGTTAGGTACTAGACACCACTGTTCAACCTTTGTCAGACCCTTCGTATCATGCAAAGAGGAATCCCCATGTCCACGAACCATTTACACTAAACATACTTGCAGACATTATTAAGGGGAATATTATCTACAAAACGCACTATAAAGGTTAAATATGTTGCGATCGAGTCGCTCGCTAGTCGCTCACAAACACCGCCGTAAATACACATCTCCGTGCGCAGGCGACGTCGGAGCGTCCCTTACGCAACCTGAGGGGATGCGTACGCACGGGGGAGTCGGTGCACGAGCAGCGGGCACGTGCATTGGGGTTAGTACAAGGCAATAGTGAATCATGATATTTTTCGACTTTGACAGTACCCTGCATAAGAACTGTGCTGTAGTGAATTCCAAGCAATGTAAATGAGTCTACCTAGTTATCTACATCAGAGAGGGAAATGATCTGGGACTGACTATAACTGCAGCTTGCTCATGTACTCTGCTTAGTGTCAGGTCTCAGGGTGGATAACTTGCCATTTCTCTGACGTCCTAGTGGATGCTGGGAACTCCGTAAGGACCATGGGGAATAGCGGGCTGGGCACTCTAAGAAAGAATTAGGACTACTGGTGTGCACTGGCTCCTCCCTTTATGCCCCTCCTCCAGACCTCAGTTAGAATCTGTGCCCGGCTCAAGCTGGTTGCACACTAGGGGCTCTCCTGAGCTCCTAGAAAAGAAAGTATATTTAGGTTTTTTATTTTCAGTGAGATCTGCTGGCAACAGACTCACTGCTACGAGGGACTAAGGGGAGAAGAAGCGAACCTACCTGCTTGCAGCTAGCTTGGGCTTCTTAGGCTAGGGGGGGCGTCCTGGGCTGCAATTAAAGTACCTTAACTGGCAAAAACACACATAATATAGTCTAAAAAAACTATATATGTGTAAAAATCCCCTGCCATTATATTAATATAAGAGCGGGAGAAGCCCGCCGAAAAAGGGGCGGGGCTATCTCCCTCAGCACACTGGCGCCATTTCCTCTCACAGCTCCGCTGGAAGGACGCTCCCCAGGCTCTCCCCTGCAGTTTCCAGGCTCAATAGGGTAAAAAAGAGAGGGGGGGCACTAAATTTAGGCGCAAAACTGTGTATTATAGCTGCTATAGGGAAAATCACTTTGTGTAGTGTAAATCCCTGTTTATATAGCGCTGTGGTGTGTGCTGGCATACTCTCTCTCTGTCTCCCCAAAGGACTTTGTGGGGTCCTGTCCTCAGTCAGAGCTTTCCCTGTGTGTGTGCGGTGTGTCGGTACGGCTGTGTCGACATGTTTGATGTGGAGGCGGAGTAGGTGCCGATAAATGTGATGTCACCCCCTGCGGGGTCGACACCTGAGTGGATGGATATGTGGAAGGTATTACACGACAGTGTCAACTCCTTACATAAAAGGTTCGATGACATAACAGCTGTGGGACAGCCGGCTTCTCAGCCAGTGCCTGCCCAGGCGTCTCAAAAGCCATCAGGGGCTCAAAAACGCCCGCTACCTCAGATGGCAGACAGACGTCGACACGGATTCTGACTCCAGTGTCGACGACGACGACGAGACTAGTGTACATTCCAATAGGGCCATCCGTTGCATGATTACGGCAATGAAAAATGTATTGCACATTTCTGACATTAACCCAGGTACCACAAAAAAGGGTATTATGTTTGGGGAGAAAAAGCAACCAGTGGTTTTTCCCTCTTCAGATGAGTTAAATGAAGTGTGTGAAGAAGCGTGGGCTTCCCCTGATAAAAAATTAGTGATTTCTAAAAAATTACTAATGGCGTACCCTTTCCCGCCAGAGGACAGGTTACGTTGGGAGACATCCCCTAGGTTGGATAAAGCGCTCACACGCTTGTCAAAAAAGGTGGCACTGCCATCTCAGGATACGGCCGCCTTAAAGGAGCCTGCGGATAGAAAGCAGGAGGCTATCCTGAAGTCTGTATATACACACTCAGGTACTATACTGAGACCAGCTATTGCTTCAGCATGGATATGCAGTGCTGCAGCTGCGTGGTCGGATTCCCGGTCTGATAATAAGAATTTACTTACCGATAATTCTATTTCTCGGAGTCCGTAGTGGATGCTGGGGTTCCTGAAAGGACCATGGGGAATAGCGGCTCCGCAGGAGACAGGGCACAAAAAGTAAAGCTTTAGGATCAGGTGGTGTGCACTGGCTCCTCCCCCTATGACCCTCCTCCAAGCCTCAGTTAGGATACTGTGCCCGGACGAGCGTACACAATAAGGAAGGATTTTGAATCCCGGGTAAGACTCATACCAGCCACACCAATCACACTGTACAACCTGTGATCTGAACCCAGTTAACAGTATGATAACAGCGGAGCCTCTGAAAAGATGGCTCACAACAATAATAACCCGATTTTTGTAACTATGTACAAGTAATGCAGATAATCCGCACTTGGGATGGGCGCCCAGCATCCACTACGGACTCCGAGAAATAGAATTATCGGTAAGTAAATTCTTATTTTCTCTATCGTCCTAGTGGATGCTGGGGTTCCTGAAAGGACCATGGGGATTATACCAAAGCTCCCAAACGGGCGGGAGAGTGCGGATGACTCTGCAGCACCGAATGAGAGAACTCCAGGTCCTCCTTAGCCAGGGTATCAAATTTGTAGGATTTTACAAACGTGTTTGCCCCTGACTAAATAGCCGCTCGGCAAAGTTGTAAAGCCGAGACCCCTCGGGCAGCCGCCCAAGATGAGCCCACCTTCCTTGTGGAATGGGCATTTACATATTTTGGCTGTGGCAGGCCTGCCACAGAATGTGCAAGCTGAATTGTATTACACATCCAACTAGCAATAGTCTGCTTAGAAGCAAGAGCACCCAGTTTGTTGGGTGCATACAGGATAACAGCAAGTCAGTTTTCCTGACTCCAGCCGTCCTGGAACCTATACTTTCGGGGCCCTGACAACATCCAGCAACTTGGAGTCCTCCAAGTCCCTAGTAGGCGCAAGGCACCACAATAAGCTGGTTCAGGTGAAACACTGACACCACCTTAGGGAGAGAACTGGGGACGAGTCCGCAGCTCTGCCCTGTCCGAATGGACAAACAGATATGGGCTTTTTTGAGAAAAAAAACCCACCAATTTGACACTCGCCTGGCCCAGGCCAGGGCCAAGAGCATGGTCACTTTTCATGTGAGATGCTTCAAATCCACAGATTTGACTGGTTTTAAACCAATGTGATTTGAGGAATCCCAGAACTACGTTGAGATCCCACAGTGCCACTGGAGGCACAAAAGGGGGTTGTATATGCAATACTCCCTTGACAAACTTCTGGACTTCAGGAACTGAAGCCAATTCTTTCTGGAAGAAAATCGACAGGGCCGAAATTTGAACCTTAATGGGCCCCAATTTGAGGCCCATAGACACTCCTGTTTGCAGGAAATGCAGGAATCGACCGAGTTGAAATTTCTTCGTGGGGCCTTCCTGGCCTCACACCACGCAACATATTTTCGCCACATGTGGTGATAATGTTGTGCGGTCACCTCCTTCCTGGCTTTGACCAGGGTAGGAATGACCTCTTCCGGAATGCCTTTTTCCCCTAGGATCCGGCGTTCCACCGCCATGCCGTCAAACGCAGCTGCGGTAAGTCTTGGAACAGACATGGTACTTGCTGAAGCAAGTCCCTTCTTAGCGGCAGAGGCCATAAGTCCTCTGTGAGCATCTCTTGAAGTTCCGGGTACCAAGTCCTTCTTGGCCAATCCGGAGCCATGAGTATAGTTCTTACTCCTCTACGTCTTATAATTCTCAGCACCTTAGGTATGAGAAGCAGAGGAGGGAACACATACACCGACTGGTACACCCACGGTGTTACCAGAACGTCCACAGCTATTGCCTGAGGGTCTCTTGACCTGGCGCAATACCTGTCCCGTTTTTTGTTCAGACGGGACGCCATCATGTCCACCTTTGGTATTTCCCAACGGTTCACAATCATGTGGAAAAACTTCCCGATGAAGTTTCCACTCTCCCGGGTGGAGGTCGTGCCTGCTGAGGAAGTCTGCTTCCCAGTTTCCACTCCCGGAATGAAACACTGCTGACAGTGCTATCACATGATTTTCCGCCCAGCGAAAAGTCCTTGCAGTTTTTGCCATTGCCCTCCTGCTTCTTGTGCCGCCCTGTCTGTTTACGTGGGCGACTGCCGTGATGTTTTTCCCACTGGATCAATACCGGCTGACCTTGAAGCAGAGGTCTTGCTAAGCTTAGAGCATTATAAATTTACCCTTAGCTCCAGTATATTTATGTGGAGAAAAGTCTCCAGACTTGATCACACTCCCTGGAAATTTTTTTCCTTGTGTGACTGCTCCCCAGCCTCTCGGGCTGGCCTCCGTGGTCACCAGCATCCAATCCTGAATGCCGAATCTGCGGCCCTCTAGAAGATGAGCACTCTGTAACCACCACAGGAGAGACACCCTTGTCCTTGGATATAGGGTTATCCGCTGATGCATCTGAAGATGCGATCCGGACCATTTGTCCAGCAGATCCCACTGAAAAGTTCTTGCGTGAAATCTGCCGAATGGAATTGCTTCGTAGGAAGCCACCATTTTTACCAGGACCCTTGTGCAATGATGCACTGACACTTTTCCTGGTTTTAGGAGGTTCTTGACTAGCTCGGATATCTCCCTGGCTTTCTCTTCCGGGAGAAACACCTTTTTCTGGACTGTGTCCAGAATCATCCCTAGGCACAGCAGACGTGTCGTCAGGATCAGCTGCGATTTTGGAATATTTAGAATCCATCCGTGCTGTTGTAGCAGTATCCGAGATAGTGCTACTCCGACCTCCAACTGTTCCCTGGACTTTGCCCTTATCAGGAGATCGTCCAAGTAAGGGGTAATTAAGACGCCTTTTCTTCGAAGAAGAATCATCATTTCGGCCATTACCTTGGTAAAGACCCGGGGTGCCGTGGACAATCCAAACGGCAGCATCTGAAACTGACAGTGACAGTTCTATACCACGAACCTGAGGTACCCTTAGTGAGAAGGGCAAATTTGGGACATGGAGGTAAGCATCCCTGATGTCCCGGGACACTATATAGTCCCCTTCTTCCTGGTTCGTTATCACTGCTCTGAGTGACTCCATCTTGATTTGAACCTTTGTAAGTGTTCAAATTTTTTTAGATTTAGAATAGGTCTCACCTAGCCTTCTGGCTTCAGTACCACAATATAGTGTGGAATAATACCCCTTTCCTTGTTGTAGGAGGGGTAATTTGATTATCACCTGCTGGGAATACAGCTTGTGAATTTTTTCCCATACTGCCTCCTTGTCGGAGGGATACCTTGGTAAAGCAGACTTCAGGAGCCTGCGAGGGGGAAACGTTTCGACATTCCAATCTGTACCCCTGGGATACTACTTGTAGGATCCAGGGGTCCTGTACGGTCCCAGCGTCATGCTGAGAGCTTGGCAGAAGCGGTGGAAGGCTTCTGTTCCTGGGAATGGGCTGCCTGCTGCAGTCTTCTTCCCTTTCCTCTATCCCTGGGCAAATATGACTCTTATAGGGACGAAAGGACTGAGGCTGAAAAGACGGTGTCTTTTTCTGCAGAGATGTGACTTAGGGTAAAAACGGTGGATTTTCCAGCAGTTGCCGTGGCCACCAGGTCCGATGGACCGACCCCAAATAACTCCTCTTCCTTTATACGGCAATACACCTTTGTGCCGTTTGGAATCTGCATCACCTGACCACTGTCGTGTCCATAAACATCTTCTGGCAGATATGGACATCGCACTTACTCTTGATGCCAGAGTGCAAATATCCCTCTGTGCATCTCGCATATATAGAAATGCATCCTTTAAATGCTCTATAGTCAATAAAATACTGTCCCTGTCAAGGGTATCAATATTTTTAGTCAGGGAATCCGACCAAGCCACCCCAGCTCTGCACATCCAGGCTGAGGCGATCGCTGGTCGCAGTATAACACCAGTATGTGTGTATATACTTTTATATGATATTTTCCAGCCTCCTGTCAGCTGGCTCCTTGAGGACGGCCCTATCTATAGACGGTACCGCCACTTGTTTTGATAAGCGTGTGAGCGCCTTATCCACCCTAAGGGGTGTTTCCCAACGCGCCCTAACTTCTGGCGGGAAAGGGTATACCGCCAATAATTTTCTATCGGGGGGAACCCACGCATCATCACACACTTCATTTAATTTATCTGATTCAGGAAAAACTACAGGTAGTTTTTTCACATCCCACATAATACCCTCTTTTGTGGTACTTGTAGTATCAGAAATATGTAACACCTCCTTCATTGCCCTTAACGTGTGGCCCTAATAAGGAATACGTTTGTTTATTCACCGTCGACACTGGATTCAGTGTCCGTGTCTGTGTCTGTGTCGACCGACTAAGGTAAACGGGCGTTTTAAAACCCCTGACGGTGTTTTTGAGACGTCTGGACCGGTACTAATTGTTTGTCGGCCGTCTCATGTCGTCAACCGACCTTGCAGCGTGTTGACATTATCACGTAATTCCCTAAATAAGCCATCCATTCCGGTGTCGACTCCCTAGAGAGTGACATCACCATTACAGGCAATTGCTCCGCCTCCTCACCAACATCGTCCTCATACATGTCGACACACACGTACCGACACAGCACACATACAGGGAATGCTCTGATAGAGGACAGGACCCACTAGCCCTTTGGAGAGACAGAGGGAGAGTTTGCCAGCACACACCAAAAAACGCTATAATTATATAGGGACAACCTTATATAAGTGTTTTCCCTTATAGCATCTTTTTATATATTTCTAACGCCAAATTAGTGCCCCCCCTCTCTGTTTTAACCCTGTTTCTGTAGTGCAGTGCAGGGGAGAGCCTGGGAGCCTTCCCTCCAGCCTTTCTGTGAGGGAAAATGGCGCTGTGTGCTGAGGAGATAGGCCCCGCCCCTTTTTCGGCGGGCTCGTCTCCCGCTCTTCAACGGATTCTGGCAGGGGTTAAATATCTCCATATAGCCCCCGGAGGCTATATGTGAGGTATTTTTTTCCAAAAAATAGGTTTACATTGCCTCCCAGGGCGCCCCCCTCCCAGCGCCCTGCACCCTCAGTGACTGCCGTGTGAAGTGTGCTGAGAGCAATGGCGCACAGCTGCAGTGCTGTGCGCTACCTTAAGAAGACTGAGGAGTCTTCTGCCGCCGATTCTGGACCTTCTTCTCTTTTCAGCATCTGCAAGGGGGCCGGCGGCGAGGCTCCGGTGACCATCCAGGCTGTACCTGTGATCGTCCCTCTGGAGCTAATGTCCAGTAGCCAAAGAAGCCAATCCATCCTGCACGCAGGTGAGTTCACTTCTTCTCCCCTAAGTCCCTCGTTGCAGTGATCCTGTTGCCAGCAGGACTCACTGTAAAATAAAAAACCTAAGCTAAACTTTTCTAAGCAGCTCTTTAGGAGAGCCACCTAGATTGCACCCTTCTCGGCCGGGCACAAAAATCTAACTGAGGCTTGGAGGAGGGTCATAGGGGGAGGAGCCAGTGCACACCACCTGATCCTAAAGCTTTACTTTTTGTGCCCTGTCTCCTGCGGAGCCGCTATTCCCCATGGTCCTTTCAGGAACCCCAGCATCCACTAGGACGATAGAGAAAACATTGATACCCTTGACAGGGACACTATATTGCTAACCATAGAGCATATTAAAGACGTAGTCTTATACATGAGAGATGCACAGAGGGATATTTGCCGGCTGGCATCTAGAATAAATGCAATGTCCATTTCTGCCAGGAGAGTATTATGGACTCGGCAGTGGACAGGTGATGCTGATTCTAAAAGGCACATGGAGGTTTTGCCTTACAAGGGTGAGGAATTGTTTGGGGATGGTCTCTCGGACCTCGTTTCCACAGCGACAGCTGGGAAGTCGACATTTTTACCCCAGGTTCCCTCACAGCCAAAGAAAGCACCGTATTATCAGGTACAGTCCTTTCGGCCCCAGAAAGGCAAGCGGGTTAAAGGCGCGTCCTTTCTGCCCAGAGGCAGGGGTAGAGGGAAAAAGCTGCACCATACAGCCAGTTCCCAAGAACAGAAATCCTCCCCTGCTTCCACTAAATCCACCGCATGATGCTGGGGCTCCACTGGTGGAGCCAGGTACTGTGGGGGCCCGTCTCCGGAACTTCAGCGACCGGTGGGTTCGCTCACAGGTGGATCCCTGGGTTCTACAAGTGGTATCTCAGGGATACAAGCTGGAATTCGAGACGTCTCCCCCTCGCCGTTTCCTCAAATCGACCTTGCCAGCTACTTCTCCGGACAGGGAGGTAGTGCTGGCGGCAATTCACAAGCTGTACTTCCAGCAGGTGATAATAAAAGTTCCCCTCCTTCAACAAGGACGGGGTTACTATTCCACAATGTTTGTGGTACCGAAACCGGACGGTTCGGTGAGACCCATTTTACATTTAAAATCCTTGAACACTTATATAAGAAGGTTCAAGTTCAAAATGGAATCGCTCAGGGCGGTTATTGCAAGCCTGGAAGAAGGGGATTACATGGTATCACTGGACATCAAGGATGCTTACCTGCATGTCCCCATTTACCCACCTCACCAGGAGTACCTCAGATTTGTGGTACAGGACTGTCATTACCAATTCCAGACGTTGCCGTTTGGTCTGTCCACGGCACCGAGGGTATTTACCAAGGTAATGGCCGAAATGATGATACTTCTTCGAAAAAAGGGAGTTATAGTTATCCCGTACTTGGACGATCTCCTTATAAAGGCGAGGTCCAGGGAGCAGTTGTTGGTCGGAGTAGCACTATCTCAGGAAGTGCTACAACAGCACGGCTGGATTCTGAATATTCCAAAGTCGCAGCTGGTTCCTACGACGCGTCTGCTGTTCCTGGGTATGATTCTGGACACAGAACAGAAGAAGGTATTTCTCCCGGAGGAGAAGGCCAAGGAGTTGTCATCTCTGGTCAGAGACCTCCTAAAACCAAAACAGGTGTCGGTGCATCATTGCACGCGAGTCCTGGGAAAGATGGTAGCTTCTTACGAAGCAATGCCATTCGGCAGGTTCCATGCAAGGATTTTTCAGTGGGATCTGCTAGACAAGTGGTCTGGATCGCATCTTCAGATGCATCGGCTGATCACCCTGTCCCCGAGGGCCAGGGTGTCTCTGCTGTGGTGGCTGCAGAGTGCTCATCTTCTCGAGGGCCGCAGATTCGGCATACAGGACTGGGTCCTGGTGACCACGGATGCAAGCCTCCGGGGTTGGGGGGCAGTCACACAGGGAAGAAACTTCCAAGGACAATGGTCGAGTCAGGAGACTTCCCTACATATAAATATCCTGGAACTAAGGGCAATTTACAATGCCCTAAGTCAGGCAAGACCCCTGCTTCAAAACCAGCCGGTGCTGATTCAGTCAGACAACATCACGGCGGTCGCCCATGTAAACCGACAGGGCGGCACAAGAAGCAGGATGGCGATGGCAGAAGCCACAAGGATTCTCCGATGGGCGGAAAATCACGTGTTAGCACTGTCGGCAGTGTTCATTCCGGGAGTGGACAACTGGGAAGCAGACTTCCTCAGCAGGCACGACCTCCACCCGGGAGAGTGGGGACTTCATCCAGAAGTCTTTCAAATGATTGTAAACCGGTGGGAAAGGCCACAGGTGGACATGATGGCGTCCCGCCTAAACAAAAAGCTAAACAGATATTGCGCCAGGTCAAGGGACCCTCAGGCGATAGCTGTGGACGCTCTAGTGACACCGTGGGTGTACCAGTCGGTGTATGTGTTCCCTCCTCTTCCTCTCATACCAAAGGTGCTGAGGATAATAAGAAAAAGAGGAGTAAGAACGTTACTGATTGTTCCGGATTGGCCAAGAAGGACTTGGTACCCGGAACTGCAAGAAATGATCTCAGAGGACCCTTGGCCTGTACCTCTCAGACTGGCCTGCTACAGCAGGGGCCCTGTCTGTTCCAAGACTTACCGCGGCTGCGTTTGACGGCATGGCGGTTGAACGCCGGATCCTGATGGAAAAGGGCATTCCGGTTGAGGTCATTCCTACGCTAATAAAGGCTAGGAAAGATGTGACAGCAAAACATTATCACCGCATATGGCGGAAATATGTTGCTTGGTGTGAGGCTAGGAAGGCCCCCACAGAAGAATTTCAGCTGGGTCGATTTCTGCACTTCCTACAGTCAGGAGTGTCTATGGGCCTAAAATTGGGATCCATTAAGGTCCAGATTTCGGCCCTGTCTATTTTCTTTCAAAAAGAACTGGCTTCACTGCCTGAGGTTCAGACGTTTGTTAAGGGAGTGCTGCATATTCAGCCCCCTTTTGTGCCCCCAGTGGCACTTTGGGATCTCAACGCTATGTTGGATTTCCTGAAATCACATTGGTTTGAGCCACTTCAGACCGTGGAATAAAAATATCTCACGTGGAAAGTGGTCATGCTTTTGGCCTTGGCTTCGGCTAGGCGGGTGTCAGAATTGGCGGCTTTGTCCTGTAAAAGCCCCTATCTGATCTTTCATATGGACAGAGCAGAATTGAGGACGCGTCCCCAATTCCTCCCTAAGGTGGTATCAGCGTTTCACTTGAACCAACCTATTGTGGTGCCTGCGGCTACTCGGGACTTGGAGGCTTCCAAGTTGCTGGACGTGGTCCGGGCCCTGAAAATCTATGTTTCCAGGACGGCTGGAGTCAGAAAGACTGACTCGCTGTTTATCCTGCATGCACCCAACAAGTTGGGTGCTCCTGCTTCTAAGCAGACTATTGCTCGCTGGATCTGCTCCACGATTCAACTTGCACATTCTGCGTCTGGACTGCCGCATCCTAAATCAGTAAAAGCCCACTCCACGAGGAAGGTGGGCTCTTCTTGGGCGGCTGCCCGAGGGGTCTCGGCTTTACAACTTTGCCGAGCTGCTACCTGGTCGGGTTCAAACACGTTTGCAAAATTCTACAAGTTTGATACCCTGGCTGAGGAGGACCTTGAGTTTGCTCATTCGGTGCTGCAGAGTCATCCGCACTCTCCCGCCCGTTTGGGAGCTTTGGTATAATCCCCATGGTCCTTACGGAGTTCCCAGCATCCACTAGGACGTCAGAGAAAATAAGAATTTACTCACCGGTAATTCTATTTCTCGTAGTTCGTAGTAGATGCTGGGCGCCCATCCCAAGTGCGGATTGTCTGCAATACTTGTATATAGTTATTGCCTAACTAAAGGGTTATTGTTATGAGCCATCTGTTCGTGAGGCTCAGTTGTTATTCATACTGTTAACTGGATATAGTATCACGAGTTGTACGGTGTGATTGGTGTGGCTGGTATGAGTCTTACCCGGGATTCCAAATCCCTTCCTTATTGTGTCAGCTCTTCCGGGCACAGTTTCCCTAACTGAGGTCTGGAGGAGGGGCATAGAGTGAGGAGCCAGTGCACACCAGTAGTCCTAATTCTTTCTTAGAGTGCCCAGTCTCCTGCGGAGCCCGCTATTCCCCATGGTCCTTATGGAGTTCCCAGCATCCACTACGGACTACGAGAAATAGAATTACCGGTGAGTAAATTCTTATTTTTTATTTTCTATAGCTTACTACTAGTGTTTTTTTGTTTTCAGCCATTTTCTGCAGAAGGAAACTAGAAAAAAGTTGGCTGGACAATCCAGTGGTATTGCTAACAGGAAGCCTGCTGGGTGCGTCGGAACATAGCATTACAATCACAATTGTATCTCATGCATTTTCAGTTCTGATAAGCTGACAAAGCTTTTACATTTATGTTTGTAAATGGTATTAATAGCTCTTGTGATAGAACGAGGGACTGCTATTCTGTTCAGGGCTGGCCCCAAGTTTACTACCACCCTGTGCGAGAATTTTTGGAGCGTGCCGCCTTCCTTCATCCAACTAAGGGGGTCATTCTGACCCGTTCGCACGCAGCATTTTTTTTGCTGCGGTGCAAACGGGTCGGAACAGCGCATGCATGGCGGCTGCATTGTGCACGCACGTCGTTACGCCGGGCAGCGGCCAGAACAAAGAAGAAAGTGATCGCTAGCACGATTGCAAGAAGATTGACAGGGAGGAGGCGTTCCAGGGCGTCTACTTACCATTTTCCGGACGTGGAGATCTGAACGCAGGTGTGTCCAGGCGTTTGGAGGGCGGATGTCTGACGTCAATCCCGGGACCTTCGTCGCTGGATCCGTCGCACAGGGTAAGTAGGTCTGACCCTGGTCTTGTTTTGCAGAAAACTTTTGAAGCATAGCAGGGCTGCACAAGCGATTGCAGCCCTGCTATGCTAAAATACACTCCCCTATAGGCGGCGTCAAGTTGATCGCACGAGCAGCAAAAAGTTGCTACGTGCAATCAACTCGGAATGACCACCTAAGGCCGGTAGTAATTTACTATGGCTAATTGACTCACCTGGGGCTATTCAATTGTACCCGATTCTGGCAGTTATCATTGATTTTGTTTAACCTGCCTAATCCACGATAACCAGCCCTATCCGTCCCTTTTTCTTATGGGAAAACACATAGGTCTGGGAATTTATACTGGATCTTATGTGTATTTGCACGAAAAAGAGGGTATTTGTCGCACACAAAAAAACCACGGTATAATTGAATTGCACGACGTGAAACATTGGGCAGAAACCACGATAATACCATGTTTTTTTCGCGCAAATATTTATCGGGACAATTGAATACTCCCCTAAGGAGTCTATGTACTAAGTTTTGGAGAGAGATAAAGTGGACAGAGATAAAGTACCAAAAATAACAGGAGCTGGTTGGTTGGTACTTTATCTCCGTCCACTTTATCTCTCTCCAAGCTTAAGTACATAGACCCCTAATACTATTAATAACAAAAAAATAATAATTCCCAATAATAATTTCCTAATTTTTAATTAAAAACTGTCCCCATTGCCTCTATATGTCATTGAATCCACAATGCCCCTATATTACAATGCACCTATAGTGCGCCTGAATGCAGATACCTCTACATGCAAATGCACTTACAGAACCAATGATTTTATGCAGTACACCAGGCCCTGGCCTACTTCAGAAAATTCTTAAAGGAGGCGTGCATTGGGCGTAAGTTTATACCAGGTGCCCAAAAGTGAGATAGCGGTTAGTCCCATCTACCAATACCCCAAGTCCTGCAGCACCAGACACACTCCCATCCCCACATACCAACACCCCAACCTCAGCAGCACACAGAGATATAGAAAAAAAAAATCCCTCATTTGATGCTGTTGATTGCTAGTCTTCTGTTCCTGGCCAGCTATGTGCTCCTCCCAGCCTCACACAGTATAGATGGCCATCGGTGGTTTACCCATCTATGTCTACCATCAATGGTAGCATTGATGGGTAACCTTGATTGTGTGAAACCATCTACAATGGAACAATCAATGGTTTCACCCACTGATGGTCACCCATGCCTTACACTGAATTAGGTTGTGGGCCAATGAGAGCCCAGGGGCGGAGCTTCATGGGAGTGTCAGGGCATCCCTATCACACAGTCAGTGCAAAGGAAGATGGTCCTGCTGCTGTGCGTATGAGGGGCAGGAGCCACCAGGAGGTTGTGGGCTGGCACTCCAGCCAGTAGATTGGTCTTTGTTGCCTCCATTGTCTTCCAAATGGCCAATGAGCACAGGGAATGTGATTGATAATAGACCGTTGTGCTGATTTCCCAGCGTTGGTAAGCCCTGTATTTCGCAGGAGCATTGTACAGTATCTCACCTCACACAGGGCGGGATGTACTATGTGACATCGCTGCCCATCACCGCCCACCGTGATGATGCTAAGCCGGGGATCGCGAATGACAGCTCTTATCGAAAGAGCTGTCCTTCGCAATGCTAAACACATATGTAAGTACATATGCACTTAGCATTGCGAAGGACAGCACTTCCGATAAGAGCTGTCATTCGCGATCCCCGGCGTCTCTCTGACTTCCGTGTTTCGGCTCCCTGTGTCATTCTGTGCATGTGCAGAATGAAGGGGGCGGCCACGGGGCATGCTGGGAGGGATCCAATCAGATCCCTCACACCAGCGCTGCGGAAAGAAGCCCATAGGTTTCTATGGGGTATCGCCATCCAAAGCTGACAAACCCCTCCGTGGCGCTGACCCGGCGGCTGGGGCTTTGTACATTTTGGAAACGGACGCAGTACTTTTCTACCTGTCTCTAGCACTCAAGATCCTGTATAAGTCTAATGTGGATAATGTTGAAACTATGGGCCCGGTTCAGCATAGGCGTTCCCTTGTTAAAGCCCTTTTGCAGTGTTCCACGGCATCTCACATGCGAACACCAATGCCTCATTGACAGGCAGAGGGTTTGCGGGACAGGAGGGGGCATCAACGCAGTGTTTAGGGGGTGGCCGGGGGGTGCGGTTTGGACAACACAGACGTGACCAAACCATTTGCGGGGCGGCCCGTGGCGGCAGAGTGACGTCACACGCAACCCCTGCGACCCAAAACATGGCGGGTAGCTGTCTACCTTTGCAGTGAGGCTGTGCAGGCAGAGGGCTACCCTTATCATGCAAGCTTTGCTACTGAGCAAAGCATTAACATGTTAGCAGGGGGAAAGCCCAGCATGCAAGGCGGACTTGCCCTGTGCTGGGCGTACCCTCATGCTAGTATGAAGGGTTGTAGGCTGCAGGAGAAGGGAGGGTTAGGGCTAGGCTGGTGGGGTGGGGTTAGGCTATCAAAGGGGATGATTACGGTTAGGCTGCCAACGGGTATTAGGATTGACAGCACCAATAGCCTAATGTTACCCTGCACCCAAAAGGCATAATGGACTGACTTCATATATTAAACAGTACAGGAGATGAACTTAGAATTAAACAATATATTATTTGGAAAGTCAACTGTTTTTTATGTTTAATGCCTTGATTTTTATTGAACAGGTTTTCTAGCCATCTAGAATCAGAAAGACTGTACTTATAAAAGCCATGTACCTGCTAATAGGTTTATACAGGTCACTCTGTGTGACTTTGGAGGTCATACCATATTAAAGACAAGCTTCTTAAAACAGGTTTGTTCCTTCCCTGTTTTCATAGGAAGATTATATCCCCTGGCTAAACGGATTTTAAAGTCCTGCTAATTGTAATTACGTATACATATGCTATGCCGTGTCTTAACTGTACAGTTTGCATCTAAATCAGTAGTTTTAAAACCAACTCTGAGAACAGCTAAGAAGTATAAATGACGCTCATGCTTAGAAGCATGTTATTATAACTAGATTTATTTTTACTTTTATTTTACCCGTGTTTTGGAAAGTTACTGAAACGGCCAAATGGGATAATACAACTGTGTTTTTTTGGGATCCAAGTATGATTTGTTTCTAGTCGTGTGCGTTTCTTCTCTAGGTCTCAATGAGTGTTTTATTTCTTCAAAACGTCTTACAGAAACAAATTAAATGCGCAACATGTTTTAAACCTCACTGCGTATCATAAATGTTGCTCTAGCCAATCACCTCCCATTATTTAAACACGTGACAGTTACCTCATTCTGTCCTTCATTACACTGCACTGTGCCACATATGATATTGTCTGATTGGCTGTGCAGCACGGCCAACCAGAAGATATCACATGTGACCTGCAGGAGTACGCAATTACGGCTATACACTGCATGATCTTCAATATTAATCGTTCTGATACAGCAAATCGTGAAGATATCATTGTAGTGTGTACTCACTAAACAATAAAAGAAAGTTGTTGCATGAGATAAACCGATAAAGGTGTGGAACACATTGCGGCATGAAATGGGATCCGGTCACCATACCGGCGATCAGGATGCCGGCAGTCGGAATGCTGACATTGTTCATAAGACCGGCACCGGAACTCCAACATAGATCAAAATGCAGGTGCCGGAATCCTGACTGCCGGCATCCCGATCGTAAGTATAGGCTACTGGAAGGGGGTGATAGGGTTAGGCACCACTGGGAAGGGTTAGGGTTTGCATGCGTGGCAGGGGAGGGAGGGTTAGTTTTAGGCTACTGGAAGGGAGTGATAGGGTTAGGCACCACTGGGAAGGGGAAGGGTTTGCCTGCGTGGCAGGGGAGGGAGGGTTAGGTTTAGGCTGCTGGAAGGTAGTGATAGTGATAGGCACCACCAGGTAGGGTTAAGATTAGGTTGCGGTGGTAAGGGAGGGATAGGGTCAGGTTGTGGGGTGGGGGTTAAGGTTAGGGGGGTATGGGGTTAGTGTTAGTATACTTACCAAACAGGTTTTGGGACCCTGTGTGTCGGTATGCCGCTGTCAGTGTTTTGACCAACGTCACCCCAAGCGCCAGGATCCTGATACCAACCCCATGGAAGGGCTATGACTTGCTGGGAAAATTCCACTACAGGAAGAATTTGTTATGTAGGAAAGTCCATACAAATATGTTTTAAGATATCAAATGTGCTAGTAATTTATGAGGATGACTCTTATACCAAAGACACAAGTAAATACAAAGCTTCCCCAGAACTTGTATAAAGACAATAAACAAAATAAGTGAGCAAATGGCAGCAATATTCACCTGAGAATTAGGTGGCTGACTATAAGGAAGAATGTTGGGGGTAATTCCAAGTTGATCGCAGCAGGAATTTAGTTAGCAATTTGGCAAAACCATGTGCACTGCAGGGGAGGCAGATTTAACATGTGCAGAGAGAGTTAGATTTGGGTGGGTTATTTTATTTCTGTGCAGGGTAAATACTGGCTGCTTTATTTTTACACTGCAAATTAGATTGCAGATTGAACACACCCCACCCAAATCTAACTCTCTCTGCACATGTTAAATCTGCCTCCCCTGCAGTGCACATGGTTTTGCCCAGTTGCTAACTAAATTCCTGCTGCGATCAACTTGGAATTACCCCCAATGTTACCTCCTTCTTCCAATCTATACTACCTGTGCATGCACCAAGGTGCCATGGACCCTGGTCTCCTAATGTCACTGCCCATTCCAGAAAAGGCAGTGCCCCACCATAGCTTCCGATGTAACACTGCCACCCTGGCGGTAATGGATCACTTTGTCTATTTCAAGGCCTTAGAAAAACTGCTGTTGGCATTCTAACTCTCCAGATCTTTACCAAAGCAGTCTTTAGGCTGCAGAAAAATCCTTTTGAGATCTTCTTGCACCAAGGCTTCCATTTGTGGCTAATGTTTTGAGGGCCTCCTGCAGTGGACTGAGATTTTCCCTGCATTTTTTGTCTGGATACCACCGCTGGTTGAACCAACAGATGGAATGTGCTAACTCTGGTTCCCAAACTTTTTTTTTTCACGGCGCCCTAATGCACCAGATTTTTTTTTCACGGCAACCCTGGACCCAAAGTTTCTTATTGAGAAATATAGACAGAGGTATTAAATGAAGTAAATTGTGTTTATATGTCATCCTTAGTTTAAGTTACGTGGTGAGAGACAAGTTTTGCTTCTGATTTTCCACGTATTTTATAATTGAAAGCCTCCAGCACTGGTTTTGCCTATTACATTGATCATTAATCATTTGAATTGGTTCTGGACCACCAATCCAAGCCACCCCTGCAAATGTCCCACGGCACTGCAGGGAGCCACGGCACACTGTTTGAGAACCACTGTGCTAACCAATCCCTTGAGCAGTTTATACAGTAAGATGCTTTGTCTGGGATGCCCACGATGATTGTTCTGAATTATGTGTGTGGGCAGATGTCTCAAGGAAAACCCTGGTGTTGGATTCTACTTTACCTACAATTTCCACCTAGCGTTCATTCCACCTATCTTAACCATGGATTTCACCCGCTGTGGTCATCCCATCTTCCCATGTCCTCTCTGGAGTTCCATCTGCAGAGAAGCATGTGAAAAATCTTTTGGACTGTAGGTGAGGCAGCAACGGTGGATGAAGTCAATAGTAACAAATAAAAAGGTTTGCAGGCAATAGCAGTGGGACTAGATCTGTATTCATAGTGGGCAATAAAGGTTTGTTCTCCACAAGAGGTAGCACACTGTAGATGACCTTATTCAAACTGGGGTCTGTACTCAAAGATTCACACCCAATTAATGGGAATATAAATCTGGCAGCATATAGGTTATGATACCGGCACCTACATCCGGGACCCTCACTATCCCACATGCCGACCAAGAGGGCCTATTCCCACTTGTGGGTGTCCACGACAAGGGAATTCGTTGCGCTCGCCCCCGCCAACTTTATGTCAGGATCCCGCCGTCGGTATTGTGCCCGGTATAGTTAATTGCCACCAAAAATACATCCTTTTCATACTGTAAGTGACTCTGTAGCGTCAAGACAGGTGTGCAGTACTTGGTGCACTAGAAAGATTTCTGTCTTGATGACCGCAATGCAAGTTCCAGATGACAAGTGGCAGTGCACCGTCTATACAGAGAACTCTAACTTGTGAGGATATGCCGCAGTACCAGCTACATACAACAGGTGGCAGTTCAATGCTAACAGAGATTTGCTTGGTTGTAAATGTACGTGTAGTGTACCTTGTGTCTACTGGGTACATGTGCTTCTTCTAAATAAGGCCCTCATTCACACCTGATCGCTTGCTAGCTGTTTATTGCAGTCGTGCGATCGCATAGTCGCTGCCCACCGGGGAGTGTATTTTAGCTGTGTAAGTGTGTGAATGCATGTGCAGCCGAGCGGTAAAAAAAAACTTTGTGCAGTTTCTGAGTAGTCCAGGACTTACTCAGCCGCTGCGATCACTTCAACCTGTCTGGGACCGGAATTGACGTCAGGTACCCTCCCTGCAAACATCTGGACACGCCTGCGTTTTTCCAAACACTCCCAGAAAATGGTCAGTTGACACCCACAAACACCCTCTTCCTGTCAATCTCCTTGCGAACGCCTGTGCGAACGGATTCTTCATACAATCCATCTCAGGGTAGCGATCTGCTTTGTACCCGTGCGACGCGCCTACGCATTGCGGTGCATACGCATGCGCAGTTCTGGCCTAATTGCAGCGGTGCAAAAAACGCTAGCGAGCGATCAGGTCTGAATGACCCCCATAGTGTTTTCAGTTTCTAATAATCAATTCTTGAGTGACATTAGGCAATCAAATACTTTGCAATTTTATGTACTTGATTTCAATTTTATGTACTTGATAACCATTTAGGCACATAGGCTCTCACAAGCGTAAATGAATTCCAAAACAAGGTTTTTCTCCGGCAGGATCCACAGGTTATCCACAGGATAACAATGGGCTATGGGGCTCATTCCGAGTTGTTCACTCGTTGCCGATTTTCGCAACGGAGCGATTAAGGCAAACATGCGCATGGTACGCAGCGCGCATGCGCTAAGTATTTTAGCACAAAACTTAGTAGATTTACTCACGTCCGAACGAAGAATTTTCATCGTTGAAGTGATCGGAGTGTCATTGACAGGAAGTGGGTGTTTCTGGGCGGAAACTGACCGTTTTCTGGGAGTGTGCGGAAAAACGCAGGCGTGCCAGGATAAAACGCGGGAGTGTCTGGAAAAAACGGGGGAGTGACTGGCCGAACTGAGGGCGTGTTTGTGACGTCAAACCAGGAATGAAACGGGCTGAGCAGATCACAGTGTAGGAGTAAGTCTCGAGCTACTGAGAAACTGCTAAGAATTATTTATTCGCAATTCTGCTACTCTTTCGTTCGCTATTCTGCTATGCTAAGATGCTCCCAGAGGGCGGCGGCCTAGCGTGTGCAATGCTGCTAAAAGCAGCTAGCGAGCGAACACCTTGGAATGAGGGCCTATGATGGAGCGACAGCGGATTGGCACCAATCGATCATAGCTTTCTGGCCTCCCAGGATGCAACGGGCGCGCCCATATATCCCCGCCTACTGGCTCAGGCAAATCAGTTTTTTGTTTGGTGCGTCAGGAGCCGGACCATGGTCAGAGGGCTGCTGGGTTTTTTTTTTAGCAGCCCTAAACTTTCTTATTTTATTTTTATAGCCTTACTAGTTTTTTTATGGATCTTTGTAAACAGCGTCTTATACGCTTAGAAAGAGTCGCTCCAACGACTCTCCGCCGGGTCGCGACAACGCTTACCCACGAGTACAGTGCTGTTTCGGCGGGTGTCTGTGTCGGATGTACTAGCAAGTCCAGCAGACGTTACCAGGCTGTGGCCGGAGCACGGGGAGAAGGTAAGGCATCGGTTCCGCTTAGCTAGATGGAATATGAACACAGCCGCACTGTTTTGGGAGGAGACTACCAAACAGTAGCTGACGCGGCTGCCGCCGTGGGTGCACCAGCACTAGGCCTTAGGGATCGTAGGCTCCAGGAATAGCATGAGGCCGCGATCCCTAGGGTTGATGTCAGCAGGGGGAGTCAGACGCTCTCCTGGTCGCCCCTCCCCCCGGTTCATGACCAGTTTCCTCCGAGTCTCCCGCCATGAACTGTTTTCCTCGCTTCCGTCCCAGACGCTATGCAGGGGACCCGGTCGCAGCATATCCTTAGAGGATTCAGCAGAACCTGTGTTGAAAACCGAGGCACCTGTGTTTAAACATCCCAAAACAGTTAAGACTGAGTTTCCAGGGTCAGATCAGCTGATGGAAATCATGGAAGAGGCTTGGGCTACGCCCAATAAGAAATTTAAAATTCCCAAAAAATGGGATTCCAATTATCCTCTTCCAGCTGGGGATTGTTTAAAAAAAGAGGTGGTTCCTAAAGTAGATGCACATGTGATTCGATTAGTGCAAAGATCTATATTGTATTTGCCGTCAACATCATTAAATGATGTCACAGATAGGAAGGTGGATGGGTTTCTAAAGACCATATTTTCCCTATCCGGGGCAGTCATAAGGCCAGCCATGGCTTCAGCTTGGATGGCAAAGGCAGTGGCTGCCTGGGCTGATATATTGGAGGGGGATTTTTCCAGGGACATGCAGTCAGGGGAGGCAGGGCCTCCCCTGTGATTAATTATTAAAATAATAAAAAGAAGATACTTGTGACACATATTCTGTGTCATAAGTATCTTCTTTATTGAATTCTTATAATTGTCATGCTTTAAGTTACTTTGGGAGGCACTGATAGCAGTGCCTCCCGTGGATAATGGGAACGGGGACAGAGCGGGGGGTGGGGCCAAGCACTGGGCTAAAAAAGCCCATGAAAAAAGATAGGGAAAGCGGCACTAATCCAAGTGCCTCGCTGACAGGGACACCACCCCCATGTCAGCGAGGCACCTGTGATTGGACAGCGGATCCAGGGCTGGATCCGCTTGTCCAATCACCCACGCATGGAGTTGGAGGCGGCGGGTCCCGGCGGTGATTGGCGTTGGAGGTAGCCGGGAGCAGCGGTGGGCCTGCAGTGTGTGCGGCTCTCCCCCCCCCCCCCTCCTCCCCCGCCGGCTATGGCTCACCTCACAGCCAGCAGCGGTGGTCCTGCGGAGCGTGCGGCTCTCCCCCTGTCCTCCCCCGCCAGCTCCGTCCTCCCGCTCACCTGACAGCCAGCAGCGGTGTGCCTGCAGTACGTGCGGCTCTCCCCCATCCTCCTCCGCCGGCTCCAGCAGGTTAGTTCGTGTGTGTGTCTCTCTCGCTCTCTCTCTCTCCTTTCCCCCTCCTGTGGATGTGTAAGTAAAATGTTCATTTTTACAGGTGCCCCTACCCTGTTGGATTCTACATGGACAAGTGGACGTGATCGGCATGGGATGTAGGTAAGTATGTGTGAGTGTGTAAGTGTGTTTTAATAAATTTTTACTTTCACGGTGTGTGAGTTGTGTTTTTATTTGGGTATTTTTTGTTGTTGTAGAACTACAGGTACCAGCGAGCCTGTTATTTCCCTGCATGCTGGTACTTGAGGTTCTCCAAGTACCAGCAAGTGGGTGCGGCTTGCTGGGCCTTGTAGTGCCACAACAAAAAACAATATTCTTTTTTACATACATGGCTATCAGCCCAGCACCCACCGCCCAGGGGTGCTGGGGACAGCCTCGGGCTTCACCCCTGGCCCTTGGGTGCCTGGAGGGGGGGACCCCTTGATTTTAGGGGTCCCCACTCATCCTGGAAACCCCGGCCAGAGGTGACTAGTTGGGGGGGGTAATGCCATAGCCGCAGGGACCTACATAAAAGTGTGCCCCGGCTGTGGCATTATCTCTCTGGCTAGTGGAGCCCGCTGCTGGTTTTAAAAATACGGGGACCCCTACATCTTTTGTCCCCCGTATTTTTGGAACCAGGACCGGACTAAGAGCCCGGTGCTGGTTGTCTAAATACGGGGAACCCCTGTCCAATTTTTTCCCCAGTATTTAAACAACCAGGACCGGCTGAAAGAGCCCGAGGCTGGTTATACTTAGGAGAGGAGACCTCACACATTTTTTTTTTATTTTTTTTTTAACCCATTCAGACCCTTCTCCATTAAGTTAATGGAAGCCCTGGACAACAAAATTGCACTCATGTCCTCCTCCCACTTCCTTCCCAGTCCCAAACACTGATTTTTTATTTTTTTTCTATAAAAATGTACAATATATCACAAGTATGATGAGCAGGCAGCGGCGGCATCGGACTGAGATGCAAATTAGTGGCAGAGGGCTGGGTCAGTTGATTGTGGGCGAGTTTGTTAGCCATTGGCTGTGACAGCGGGCATCGGCTCAGAGGCAGTAGCGGGCATTGGCTAGGGGTCATCGGCAGGATTCAGCGGACATTATGGCTGTAGTGCCTCACTAGCTACTGACCTCACCGCACGCCACTGGATTTTTCTGTAGCTTCTAGAGAGCAGAAATCCCACATAGCTCATATAAAACAGGATGCAACATTCTTGGAAGAAGCAGCATTTGATATGGGTACTATCACCTCCAGGGCATCAGCTTCAACAATAGCTGCTCGCAGAGCAGTTTGGTTGCGTACGTGGAAAGCTGATTCAGAATCCAAGAAGGTTTTGGAATCTTTGCCTTTTTCTGGAAATATTCTTTTTGGTAAAGAATTGACAGATATTCTGGAGTCAGAAGTAGACTCCAAAAAGGTCAAGTTTCCTTCCACATACAACTACAGTACAAACCTAAAGTTCTGGTTTTCCGGCCCTTTCGGGCTCAGGGAAAAGTTAAGAGAAAAAGTGTTCGCAAGCCCCAATACAACAAGTCTGGTAAGACTAAAAACCAATGGGCTAACAGAGGGCCGGCTTCCAAATCAGAAGATAAGCCATCAGCCTGATGGTGCGGGCCTCCACCTGGGGGACCTCAGGGTAGGGGGCCGACTTCTTCAGTTTGCACAGATCTGGCAGCAGTCTACAACAGATGCCTGTGTGCAGGAAGCGGTATCTCTAGGTTATGCTTTTCCCTTCAAGAAGCATCCTCCTCGAAGGTTTTTCTGTACCAGCCCATCTTGGGTAGAGACGAAGGCCAGGGCTTTGCAAGAAGCAGTTCAGAAATTGCTTCAGTCAGGGGTAATTATTCCAGTTCCCCCTGCACAATGAGGACAGGGTTTTTACTCCAACGTGTTTCTGGTTCAGAAGCCAAATAGGTCATTTTGGCCCATTCTCAATCTCAAAATGCTGAACAAATACATTTGGGTATCTCGGTTTCACATGGAGATATTGCGTTCCATAATCTTGGCCATGGAGCCAGGAGATTATATGGTATCCCTTGATATACAGGATGCTTACCCACATGTTCCTATAGCACTGTCCTATCAGTGTTATCTCAGGTTCACTATCCTCCAACAGCATTTTTAGTTCCAGGCTC
This sequence comes from Pseudophryne corroboree, assembly GCF_028390025.1. Classification (NCBI taxonomy): domain Eukaryota; kingdom Metazoa; phylum Chordata; class Amphibia; order Anura; family Myobatrachidae; genus Pseudophryne; species Pseudophryne corroboree. The sequence goes on along the minus strand of NC_086453.1, from coordinate 103,598,939 downwards.
TACCCTTTGGGTTGGCCACAGCCCCCAGAGTATTTACCGAGATTATGGTGGTTATGGCAGCTTATCTCCGCCAGCAGGGGATAAGAATTTTCCCATACCTCAACGATCTTTTAATCCTGGCACAGTCACAGGAACTGCTACTAAGTCATCTTCAACAGACAAACAGACAATAACATGTCTGCAGAGACATGGGTGGCTCATACATTGGGCAAAATGGTATATAGTTCCGTCACAACGGATGACTCACTTGGGGGCTGTACTGGATTCAGGTCTGCAGAGAGTAATTTTACCTCGGAATAAGATATCCAAGGTACAGTCAAGGATTCAGGACTTGCTACACAGTCAAACTGTATCCATTCACGCAGCGATGCGAGTGATGGGTTTGATGGTGTCAATATTTGACATGGTGGAGTATGCACAATTCCACTCAAGACTTCTACAGCGTCTGATTCTTGCCAAAAGGAATGGATTACATCAGACGATAAAGAAACAGACTATGGTGCTTTTGGTAAAAGTAAGAAGGTCATTAGCCTGTTAGCTACAGGGGAGACCCTTTTGGATATCAGATTGGGAGATTCTGACAACAGATGTCAGTCTTCAGGGCTGGGGAGCAGTGTCCAGAAGATTGTGGTTCCAGGGGCAATGGACCAAAGAAGAAGCTTGCCTGCCAATAAATGTGTTGGAACTTCGGGCCATATACATGGCACTGATTCAGGCAAAGGACATTCTTCAGGGAAAACCAGTCCAGATCCGCTCGGACAATGAGACGGCAGTAGCGTACCTCAACTATCAGGGAGGAACTTGCAGCCAGAAAGCACTGAAGGAGCTAAGTCACATACTGAAGTGGGCAGAACTTCATTATCCAGCCGTGTCCGCAGTGTTCATTCCGGGAGTCCTAAACTGGGAAGCGGACTTTCTCAGTCGACACACCATTCAAGCAAGCGAATGAGCTCTACACCCAGAGGTCTTTCAGACTTTAGTAGACAAATGGGGGTTGCCAGAGATAGATCTCATGGCGTCCCGTCTGAACAACAAAGTGCCCACATACGGGTCAAGAACAAGGGATCCCAGAGCAATCTTGGTGGATGCCTTGTCGGTGAGATGGGACTTTCAACTGGCTTATGTGTTTCCTCTGATCACCCTATTACCCAGGGTGGTGAGAAAAATAAAGAAAGGATGGGGTGCCGTGATACTAATAGCTTCGGCTTGGCCCAGAAGGCATTGGTATACGGATCTGCAGAGAATGTCGATGGAAGCTCCATTTCTGCTCCCTCAACGTCCAGACCTACTGACGCAGGTTCCTTGTTACCACAGACATCTGGATCGACTGCCTTTGACAGCGTGGCTCTTGAATCCTCTATCCTGAAGTCAAGAGGATTCTCACAACAGGTAATTCAAACAATGCTCAGAGCAAGGAAACCTTCCTCAGCTCTTTTTAACACCGAATATGGCAGGCCTATGGTGGTCATTCCGAGTTGATCGCTAGCTGCCGTTGTTCACAGTGCAGCGATCAGGCTAAAATTTGGCATTTCTGCGCATGCGTATGGGCCGCAGTGCGCACGCGCGACGTACTTTCACAAAAAGCTATGCAGTTTTACACCAGGGCGAGCGACTCTTTTCAGTCGCTCTGCTGATCGGTGAGTGATTGACATGAATGGGGTGTTTCTGGGAGGTAACTGACCGTTTTCCAGGAGTGTGCTAAAAAACGCAGGCTTGTTAGATGAAAACGCAGGTGTGCCTGGGGAAACGGGGGAGTGGCTGACCGAACGCAGGGCGTGTTCGGGACGTCAAAACAGGAACTAAATAGTCTGAAGTGATCGCAAGGTAGGAGTAGATCTGCAGCTACTCAGAAACTGCATGAAAATATTTTGTAGCAGCGGTGCGATCCTTTCGTTCGCACTTCTGCTAAGCTAAGCTACACTCCCAGAGGGCGGCGGCTTAGCGTTTGCACTGCTGCTAAAAGCAGCTAGCGAGCGATCAACTCGGAATGAGGGCCTATATTCATTGGTGCAGTGAACGGAAAGTGGACCCTAAATCTTTCAGAGTTTCCAGGGTCTTAGCATTCCTTCAGGCAGGAATGGATAAAGGTTTGAAGGTGGCTTCCTTGAGAGTGCAAGTATCGGCAATGACTGTATGGTTCCAAAAGAAAATTGCTAATTTACAGGATGCGCGTACTTTTTTCCAGGGAATGCTGCGCATTCAACCTCCGTTTGTTCCGCCGACAGTACCGTGGGACTTAAAGCCCTTCAAGTTGCCCCATTTGAACCACTTTTATTAAAGTGCTCTTTCTACTGACTATGGCATCAGCTAGAAGAGTATCAGATTTAGGAGGGCTGTCATGTCGTTCCCCATTTCTGATTTTTTATCCAGATAGAGCAGTTCTCAGAACTAGATCTGGGTATCTTTTTAAGGTGGTGTCTAAATTCCACCTTAATGAAGAAATTGTAGTCCCGGCTTTTCAGGTACATGGATTTTCTGCAGGAGATGCGTCGCTGGACGTAGTCCGGGCATTAAGGATCTGCGTGCAGAGGCGGATTGGCCATAGGGTTTACAGGGAAGATTCCCGGTGGGCCGACGCACCCACGGGGCCTGTTTTGTTTGAGGACATGTGGTCCTTTTAATAGACATAATGACTAAGATGCAAAATTGCATATATGAAAATTACTTTGCCACTTAGCCTGTGATTGCAGATGATCTAGTGTATGCTCTGTCTGCCTGCTTGGCTGACATAAGATTGAGTGAATAGTGATTGGGATACGGTTGGTGTAATAAGCAAGAAAGTATATCTTTCTACAGAATGATATAGTTTCCTAAATTCTGAAGGCGTATCATGTAATGTGCTTATAATATTTAATTTTATTTCTTTTTAACTTTCCCCTTGATGCTGGACATGCCCACTATCTGGAAATTCTTGGGGGAGGGTGCTGCTGCCATGGCCCATGGCTAGACCTTACACTTCTGGTGCTGACCATGTGGGGCCACTAGTACAAATTTTTCCAGGGCCGCTTTTTGTTCCCAATCCGCCCCAGTCTACGTGGATCGTACCAGTGCCATCAGAAAGACAGATTCTCTCTTTATTCTCTACGGATTTCACAAGAGAGGATGGCCTGCTAGTAAACAGACGCTGGCAAGATGGCTTCGAAAGACGATTTCAGAAGCATATTCTCAAGCTGATCTCCCTGTTCCGGCTAATGTCTCTGCTCACTCTACTCGTAAGGTAGGTCCTTCATGGGCAGCACAGCGTGGTGCTTCAGCAGAACAGATATGTAAGGCAGCCACATGGTCTTCCATTAACACATTCATTAGACATTATGCCTTGGATACCTTTGCCTTTCATGACGCTGAATTCGGGCGAAGGGTTCTCCTGTCCAATCAGGAGGTCCCCACCACTAAATTGCTTTGGGAAATGCCATTGTTATCTGATTCCTGTGGATAACCTGTGGACCCTGCCGGAGAAATATACGTTATGGTAAGAACTTGCAGTTGATAACTGTATTTCTCCTAAGTCCACAGGATCCACAGGGATCCCACCCTGACGCACCTGATTTGAGTATCCTTCTACTCACTAACCTCTTCCTTCTTGCATGGAAGGATGTGCATGTGTGTTCTTCTCGCCTGACTAGGGCTCTACATGATACTCCTGCCTTGTGCTTTGGAATACAACTGATTTGACTGAGCCAGTAGGCAGGGATATATGGACGGGCACATTGCATCCTGGGAGGCCGGAAAGCTTTGATCGATTGGTGCCAATCCGCTGTCGCTCCATCATATCCCATTGTTATCCTGTGAATCCTGTGGACTTAGGAGAAATACCGTTATCAACGGTAAATTCTTACCATAACGTATATATTTTGCAGAGCTTTCTAGACAGGGTTATGCATACCTAATAAAATTACATTCTCCATGTAAAAGTATATATTTTGCAGAGCTTGCTAAACAGGGTTATGCATACCTAATAAAATCACATTATCCATGTAAAAGGAATCTGGACCAAGACGCAAATACAAAATTACTGTTTATTAAGGGGGTTATTCAAGTTTGTTTGCAAACCAAAAAAAAAAAGCATACTAATGTTCAAAACAATGTTGCACTGCAGGTGGGGAAGATGTAATGTAACATGTGCAGAGAGATTTAGTTGTGGGTGGGTTATATTGTTTCTGTGCATGGTAAATACTGGCTGAACAGGGAACTTTGGGGTTGTAGGTGGTGGATGAGAGTCCGGACACCAAACAGTTAAGCTTTCAGCGTATCCCAGAATGCTCGATTCCTCTCCCCTATAACCCCTCCTCCAGGTTTAGGCATTCGATTTTTAGTTGTTGTCTGCAAGAAGCAGGTGCACCGTGACAGCTTTCTACTTTTCTACTTTTCTTCACTGGGCTGACAGCGCTGTAAGTCTGTCAGACTTCAGCGCTGCAGCTCCACCCACCACCCCGCCGGCACTTAAACTCTCGCTTGGCCAGTGCCTCATATGGGAACTTGCAGAAGGGGCTACACTCTGTGACTAGCACCACTTGCTGTGGGGACCCCAGGACTGCATAGCTGGCATTGGGGGGAAGGTAAGAGGGTCACCTCTCCAGGACCCGCATTTAAATCGCGGTCCGCCATGTGTCTGGGAAAACGGACCCCGGGTCGCTGGCGTGGATACTGTCACAGAGCAGGGACTCCACTAGAGCACCAGGGCTTTTCTGGGCACAGGTTAAGGTGATAAAACACATATTTACAGAGGCCCTTTACAGTACCTGGAGTGGGAGGACCAGCATAGGGGAGGGAACGCTTTACCTGTAGCCGCTCTAACAGCTCTGGGCGCCAGTCTACTGCAGACTTCCCAGCCCTGAGCTGCATATCACTCCCTCCTTCCCTCAGAGCCCCGGGCAGCCATTTTAGAACACAGGCAGCAAGCAGGTCTCCAGTAATGCTGGACTCCGTCTCCCTGTAAAAACGTCTGCAAAAGACAGGTTTTTACATTCAGTGTATCCTACCTGATTGTTATTCAAGCTGAGTAGTTGTTTCAAGTGTTCATTGCAGTGTAATTCAATATATATCTGCGTTGTATGTGACTGTGTGCTAGTTTCTGCTGTCTGACTTTCATTTGAGCTCTATCCTATCTATCTATCTATCTATCTATCTATCTATCTATCTATCTATCTATCTATCTATCTATCTGTTTCTATACCCTGTGAACAGGTGCTGTCAAGGGTATTTTTTAGAGATGTGCACTTGAAATTTTTCGGGTTTTGGGTTCGGTTCCGCGGCCGTGTTTTGGGTTCGACCGCGTTTTGGCAAAACCTCACCGAATTTTTTTTGTCGGATTCGGGTGTGTTTTGGTTTCGGGTGTTTTTTTCAAAAAACCCTAAAAAACAGCTTAAATCATAGAATTTGGGGGTCATTTTGATCCCAAAGTATTATTAACCTCAAAAACCATAATTTCCACTCATTTTCAGTCTATTCTGAACACCTCACACCTCACAATATTATTTTTAGTCCTAAAATTTGCACCGAGGTCGCTGGATGACTAAGCTAAGCGACCCAAGTGGCCGACACAAACACCTGGCCCATCTAGGAGTGGCACTGCAGTGTCACGCAGGATGGCCCTTCCAAAAAACACTCCCCAAACAGCAGCACATGACGCAAAGAAAAAAAGAGGCGCAATGAGGTAGCTGTGTGAGTAAGCTAAGCGACCCTAGTGGCCGACACAAACACCTGGCCCATCTAGGAGTGGCACTGCAGTGTCACGCAGGATGGCCCTTCCAAAAAACACTCCCCAAACAGCACATGACGCAAAGAAAAAAATAAGCGCAATGAGGTAGCTGTGTGAGCAGTGGCGTAACTACTGCCCCCGCAGTCCTCGCGGTGGCTTGGGGGCGAGGGGCTGCGGGGGCGCCACTGATTACAGCAGACTGACATGCGGACGAGCGCCCGCATGTCAGTCTGCTTTCTCCTTCCCGCCGCCGCTTGTTGGAGGGACACGGACGGCACAGCGTGTGCCTCTCCTGTGTCCCTCCTGCATCATCTCCGGCGGCCGCGGGTCTAATAGGGGGAAGTGCCGTCCGTGAGCTCTAATTGGCTCACGGACGGCACTTCCCCCTATTAGACCCGCGGCCGCCGGAGATGATGCAGCAGGAGGGACACAGGAGAGGCGATCTGTGCCCTCCGTGTCCCTCCAATAAGCGGCGGCGGCGACGGCGGCACTGGGGGGAATATCTGGCACTGGGGGGGGGATGTCTGGCACTGGGGCATATATGGCACTGGGGGGGAGATGTCTGGCACTAGGGGGGATATCTGGCACTGGGGCATATATGGCACTGGGGGGGGGATATCTGGCACTGGGGGGGGATGTCTGGCACTGGGGGGGATATCTTGCACTGGGGGGGGGGATGTCTGGCACTGGGGCATATATGGCACTGGGGGGGAGATGTCTGGCACTAGGGGGGATATCTGGCACTGGGGCATATATGGCACTGGGGGGGGATATCTGGCACTGGGGGGGGGATGTCTGGCACTGGGGGGGATATCTGGCACTGGGGGGGGATGTCTGGCACTGGGGCATATATGGCACTGGGGGGGAGATGTCTGGCACTAGGGGGGATATCTGGCACTGGGGCATATATGGCACTGGGGGGGATATCTGGCACTGGGGGGGGGATGTCTGGCACTGGGGGGGATATCTGGCACTGGGGGGGGGATGTCTGGCACTGGGGCATATATGGCACTGGGGGGGGATGTCTGGCACTGGGGCATATATGGCACTGGGGGGGGGATGTCTGGCACTGGGGGGGATGTCTGGCACTGGGGGGGATATCTGGCACTGGGGGGGGGGGATGTCTGGCACTGGGGCATATATGGCACTGGGGGGGGATGTCTGGCACTGGGGCATATATGGCACTGGGGGGGGGTGTCTGGCACTGGGGGGGATATCTGGCACTGGGGGGGGGGATGTCTGGCACTGGGGCATATATGGCACTGGGGGGGAGATGTCTGGCACTAGGGGGGATATCTGGCACTGGGGCATATATGGCACTGGGGGGGGATGTCTGGCACTGGGGGGGGATGTCTGGCACTGGGGCATATATGGCACTGGGGGGGGGATGTCTGGCACTGGGGCATATATGGCACTGGGGGGGATGTCTGGCACTAGGGGGGATATCTGGCACTGGGGGGGGATGTCTGGCACTGGGGCATATATGGCACTGGGGGGGGGGGATGTCTGGCACTGGGGGGGGATATCTGGCACTGGGGGGGGGATGTCTGGCACTGGGGCATATATGGCACTGGGGGGGATGTCTGGCACTGGGGGGGGATGTCTGGCACTAGGGGGGATATCTGGCACTGGGGGGAATATCTGGCACTGGGGGCATATGTGGCACTGGGGGGGAATATATGGCACTGGCGGCATATCTGGCACGGGGGGAATATCTGGCACTGGGGGCATATGTGGCACTGGGGGGGAATATCTGGCACTGGGGCATATGTGGCACTGGGGGGGGGAATATGTGTACCTGGCACATGGGGGGGGCTATATTTGGCACCGGGGGCATGTGAGTACCTGGCACCGTGGGGGAATATCTGGCACTGGGGTCATATGTGGCACTGGGAGCACAGCCCTAGCAACAAGGACTACCTCCTAGCAACGAGCATGACACCCAGTGCATGAAACACCTGACAACGAGCATGACACCCAGTGCATGAAACACCTGGCAACGAGCATGACACCCAGTGCATGAAACCCCTGACAACGAGAAGGTAATTGAAAAGTAATTAGAAGCCTTACTGTAGGACTTAATGTGTAATGGGCATTACGGTGTGTGGCATAATGTATCACGGACATTGCGGTGTGTGTCATAATGTGTCACAGGCATTACGGTGTGTGGTATACTATATCGCGGGCATTGTGATATGTGGTATAATGTCTCAGGGTCATTGCAGTGTGTGGCATAATGTATCACGGACATTGCGGTGTGTGTCATAATGTGTCAGGCATTACGGTGTGTGGTATACTATATCACGGGCATTGTGGTATGTGGTATAATGTCTCAGGGTCATTGCAGTGTGGCATAATACATAACGGGCATTGCGGTGTGTGGCATAGGGTATAACGGGCAGGGCATTGCGGTATGTGTCACAGGCATTACGGTGTATGGTATACTATATCACGGGCATTGTGGTATAATGTCTCAAGGTCATTGCGGTGTGTGTCATAATGTGTCACAGGCATTGTATGTGCTATAATGTATCAGGGGCATTGCAGTGTGTAGCATAATGTATAACGGGCATTGCGATTCCTGTCATAATGTGTCGGGGGCATTACGGTGTGTGGCATAATGTGTCACAGGCATTACGGTGTGTGGCATAATGTGTCACAGGCATTACGGTGTGTGGCATAATGTGTCGGGGGCATTATGGTGTGTGGCATAATGTGTCATGTGCATTATTGTGTGTGGAATAATGTCTAAGGGCCATTGCAGTATGTGGCATAATGTATACTGGGCATTACTATAAGGAGGAAAAATGACAAATAATGTAAGGGGCATGAATCAGGATTATTTTTCTTTCCTGTGGTGGCTAACGTCTGGGCGTGCAGGTTGCAAAACTGGGGTATAAGGTAGTCTTTTCCTGCAATACCACGCCCCTTTATGAGAAACCACGCCCATTCCAACAAAACCACGCCCCCTTTTTTGCAGCGCGCGCCTTCGGCGCGCGCATATTTATCCCTTTCTTGCTCCCAATTATGCGGCGGGGGGGGGGGGGGGGCGCCAAAGAATTTTTTGGCTTGGGGGAGAAAAATTTCTAGTTACGCCACTGTGTGTGAGTAAGCTAAGCGACCCTAGTGGCCGACACAAACACCTGGCCCATCTAGGAGTGGCACTGCAGTGTCACGCAGGATGGCCCTTCAAAAAAATACTCCCCAAACAGCACATGACGCAAAGAAAAATTAAAGAAAAAAGAGGTGCAAGATGGAATTGTCCTTGGGCCCTCCCACCCACCCTTATGTTGTATAAACAGGACATGCACACTTTAACCAACCCATCATTTCAGTGACAGGGTCTGCCACACGACTGTGACTGAAATGACGGGTTGGTTTGGACCCCCACCAAAAAAGAAGCAATTAATCTCTCCTTGCACAAACTGGCTCTACAGAGGCAAGATGTCCACCTCATCATCATCCTCCGATATATCACCGTGTACATCCCCCTCCTCACAGATTATCAATTCGTCCCCACTGGAATCCACCATCTCAGCTCCCTGTGTACTTTGTGGAGGCAATTGCTGCTGGTCAATGTCTCCACGGAGGAATTGATTATAATTCATTTTAATGAACATCATCTTCTCCACATTTTCTGGAAGTAACCTCGTACGCCGATTGCTGACAAGGTGAGCGGCGGCACTAAACACTCTTTCGGAGTACACACTTGTGGGAGGGCAACTTAGGTAGAATAAAGCCAGTTTGTGCAAGGGCCTCCAAATTGCCTCTTTTTCCTGCCAGTATAATTACGGACTGTCTGACGTGCCTACTTGGATGCGGTCACTCATATAATCCTCCACCATTCTTTCAATGGGGAGAGAATCCTATGCAGTGCCAGTAGACGACATGTCCGTAATCGTTGGCAGGTCCTTCAGTCCGGACCAGATGTCAGCATCAGCAGTTGCTCCAGACTGCCCTGCATCACCGCCAGCGGGTGGGCTCGGAATTCTGAGCCTTTTCCTCGCACCCCCAGTTGCGGGAGAATGTGAAGGAGGAGATGTTGACAGGTCGCGTTCCGCTTGACTTGACAATTTTCTCACCAGCAGGTCTTTGAACCCCAGCAGACTTGTGTCTGCCGGAAAGAGAGATCCAAGGTAGGTTTTAAATCTAGGATCGAGCATGGTGGCCAAAATGTAGTGCTCTGATTTCAACAGATTGACCACCCGTGAATCCTTGTTAAGCGAATTAAGGGCTCCATCCACAAGTCCCACATGCCTAGCGGAATCGCTCTGTGTTAGCTCCTCCTTCAATGTCTCCAGCTTCTTCTGCAAAAGCCTGATGAGGGGAATGACCTGACTCAGGCTGGCAGTGTCTGAACTGTCTTCACGTGTGGCAAGTTCAAAGGGCAGCAGAACCTTGCACAACGTTGAAATCATTCTCCACTGCGCTTGAGACAGGTGCATTCCACCTCCTATATCGTGCTCAATTGTATAGGCTTGAATGGCCTTTTGCTGCTCCTCCAACCTCTGAAGCATATATAGGGTTGAATTCCACCTCGTTACCACTTCTTGCTTCAGATGATGGCAGGGAAGGTTCAGGCGTTTTTGGTGGTGCTCCAGTCTTCTGTACGTGGTGCCTGTACGCCGAAAGTGTCCCGCAATTCTTCTGGCCACCGACAGCATCTCTTGCACGCCCCTCTCGTTTTTTAAATAATTCTGCACCACCAAATTCAAGGTATGTGCAAAACATGGGACGTGCTGGAATTTGCCCATATTTAATGCACACACAATATTGCTGGCGTTGTCCGATGCCACAAATCCACAGGAGAGTCCAATTGGGGTAAGCCATTCCGCGATGATCTTCCTCAGTTGCCGTAAGAGGTTTTCAGCTGTGTGCGTATTCTGGAAACCGGTGATACAAAGCGTAGCCTGCCTAGGAAAGAGTTGGCGTTTGCGAGATGCTGCTACTGGTGCCGCCGCTGCTGTTCTTGCGGCGGGAGTCCATACATCTACCCAGTGGGCTGTCACAGTCATATAGTCCTGACCCTGCCCTGCTCCACTTGTCCACATGTCCGCGGTTAAGTGGACATTGGGTACAGCTGCATTTTTTAGGACACTGGTGAGTCTTTTTCTGAGGTCTGTGTACATTTTCGGTATCGCCTGCCTAGAGAAATGGAACCTAGATGGTATTTGGTACCGGGGACACAGTACCTCCAACAGGTCTCTAGTTGGCTCTGCAGTAATGATGGATACCGGAACCACGTTTATCACCACCCAGGATGCCAAGGCCTCAGTTATACACTTTGCAGCAGGATGACTGCTGTGATATTTCATCTTCCTCGCAAAGGACTGTTGGACAGTCAATTGCTTGGTGGAAGTAGTAAAAGTGGTCTTACGACTTCCCCTCTGGGATGACCATCGACTCCCAGCAGCAACAACAGCAGCGCCAGCAGCAGTAGGCGTTACACGCAAGGATGCATCGGAGGAATCCCAGGCAGGAGAGGACTCGTCAGAATTGCCAGTGACATGGCCTGCAGGACTATTGGCATTCCTGGGGAAGGAGGAAATTGACACTGAGGGAGTTGGTGGGGTGGTTTGCGTGAGCTTGGCTACAAGAGGAAGGGATTTACTGGTCAGTGGACTGCTTCCGCTGTCGCCCAAAGTTTTTGAACTTGTCACTAACTTATTATGAATGCGCTGCAGGTGACGTATAAGGGAGGATGTTCCGAGGTGGTTAACGTCCTTACCCCTACTTATTACAGCTTGACAAAGGCAACACACGGCTTGACAAATGTTGTCCGCATTTCTGTTGAAATACTTCCACACCGAAGAGCTGATTTTTTTGGTATTTTCACCAGGCATGTCAATGGCCCTATTCCTCCCACGGACAACAGGTGTCTCCCCGGGTGCCTGACTTAAACAAACCACCTCACCATCAGAATCCTCCTTGTCAATTTCCTCCCCAGCGCCAGCAACACCCATATCCTCCTCATCCTGGTGTACTTCAACACTGACATCTTTAATCTGACTATCAGGAACTGGACTGCGGGTGCTCCTTCCAGCACTTGCAGGGGGCGTGCAAATGGTGGAAGGCGCATGCTCTTCACGTCCAGTGTTGGGAAGGTCAGGCATCGCAACCGACACAATTGGACTCTCCTTGTGGATTTGGGATTTCGAAGAACGCACAGTTCTTTGCTGTGCTTTTGCCAGCTTGAGTCTTTTCTTTTTTCTAGCGAGAGGCTGAGTGCTTCCATCCTCATGTGAAGCTGAACCACTAGCCATTAACATAGGCCAGGGCCTCAGCCGTTCCTTGCCACTCCGTGTGGTAAATGGCATATTGGCAAGTTTACGCTTCTCCTCCGACAATTTTATTTTAGATTTTTGAGTCCTTTTTTTACTTAGATTTGGTGTTTTGGATTTTACATGCTCTGTACTATGACATTGGGCATCGGCCTTGGCAGACGACGTTGCTGGCATTTCATCGTCTCGGCCATGACTAGTGGCAGCAGCTTCAGCACGAGGTGGAAGTCGATCTTGATCTTTCCCTATTTTTGGAACCTCAACATTTTTGTTCTCCATATTTTAATAGGCACAACTAAAAGGCACCTCAGGTAAACAATGGAGATGGATGGATACTAGTATACTTATGGATGGACGAGCGACTGCCGACACAGAGGTAGCTACAGCCGTGGACTACCGTACTGTGTCTGCTGCTAATATAGACTGGATGATAATGAGATAAAAATAAAATATATATATATATATCACACTAGTACTGCAGCCGGACAGGTATATATATATTATGTAATGACGGACCTACTGGACACTGTCTGTCAGCACTGCAGACTCCTAAAGTAAGCTACTAGTATCAAGAAGATAGAAAAAAAAACCCACGGGTAGGTGGTATACAATTATGGATGGACCAGCGACTGCCGACACAGAGGTAGCTACAGCCGTGGACTACCGTACTGTGTCTGCTGCTAATATAGACTGGATGATAATGAGATAAAAATAAAATATATATATATATATATCACACTAGTACTGCAGCCGGACAGGTATATATATATTATGTAATGACGGACCTGCTGGACACTGTCTGTCAGCACTGCAGACTCCTAAAGTAAGCTACTAGTATCAAGAAGATAGAAAAAAAAACCACGGGTAGGTGGTATACAATTATGGATGGACCAGCGACTGCCGACACAGAGGTAGCTACAGCCGTGGACTACCGTACTGTGTCTGCTGCTAATATAGACTGGATGATAATGAGATTAAAATAAAATATATATATATATCACACTAGTACTGCTGCCGGACAGGTATATATATATATTATGTAATGACGGACCTGCTGGACACTGTCTGTCAGCACTGCAGACTCCTAAAGTAAGCTACTAGTATCAAGAAGATAGAAAAAAAAACCACGGGTAGGTGGTATACAATTATGGATGGACGAGCGACTGCCGACACAGAGGTAGCTACAGCCGTGGACTACCGTACTGTGTCTGCTGCTAATATAGACTGGATGATAATGAGATAAAAATAAAATATATATATATATAACACTAGTACTGCAGCCGGACAGGTATATATATATTATGTAATGACGGACCTGCTGGACACTATATAAAAACACCACACGACGAGTGTTTAACTTTTTCAGGCAGACAATCACAATATACTGGTGGTCAGCAGACAATCACAATATACTGGTGGTCAGTGGTCAGTCACACTGGCAGTGGCACTCTGGCAGCAAAAGTGTGCACTGTACTTAAAATATGTACTCCTGCTATAACTGCTCCCCAGTCTCCCCCACAATTAAGCTGTGTGAGCAGTGAGCACTCAGCACAGTCAGATAATGATATACAGTATTACATATGATGCAGCACACTGGGCTGAGCACAGATATGGTATGTGACTGTGTCACACTGTGTATCGTTTTTTTTTCAGGCAGAGAACGGATTAATTAAACTGGTGGTGGTCACTGGTCACTGGTCACACTATCAGCAAGTAGTACTCCGTCCTAAGCAGACAATCACAATATACTGGTGGTCAGTGTGGTCACTGGTCAGTCACACTGGCAGTGTGGCACTCTGGCAGCAAAAGTGTGCACTGTACTTAAAATATATTATTTATTTATGTACTCCTGCTCTAACTGCTCCCCAGTCTCCCCCACAATTAAGCTGTGTGAGCAGTGAGCACTCAGCACAGTCAGATATACAGTATTACATATGATGATGCAGCACACTGAGGCTGAGCACAGATATGGTATGTGACTGTGTCACACTGTGTATCGTTTTTTTTCAGGCAGAGAACGGATTAATTAAACTGGTGGTCAATGGTCACACTATCAGCAAGTAGTAGTACTCCAGTCCTAATGCTCCCCAAAATTAGTAAATACCAAATAGTGTCTCTAACTCTCTACTCTCTTCTCTATAAACGGAGAGGACGCCAGCCACGTCCTCTCCCTATCAATCTCAATGCACGTGTGAAAATGGCGGCGACTTATATAGAATCCGAGTCTCGCGATAGAATCCGAGCCTCGCGAGAATCCGACAGCGGGATGATGACGTTCGGGCGCGCTTGGGTTAGCCGAGCAAGACGGGAAGGTTCGAACCTGCCTCGGACCCGTGTAAAAAGGCTGAAGTTCGGGGGGGTTCGGTTTCCGAGAAACCGAACCCGCTCATCACTAGTATTTTTAACAGCAACAATTTGCTGTATATACAGTAGTCACATACGTTACTATGTGTGTTTATTACATTCACTATATCAGAGTATAAGGGCACCTTGATAATTTCACAGAAATGTCTAACAGAAAGGGCCACAAACAAGCAGAATCCCCTGTATTACTCTCATTTAGAGCATGCTGTGCGGGGTTATCTTAGAGATGAGCGGGTTCGGTTTCTCTGAATCCGAACCCGCCAGAACTTCATGTTTTTTTTCACGGGTCCGAGCGACTCGGATCTTCCCGCCTTGCTCGGTTAACCCGAGCGCGCCCGAACGTCATCATGACGCTGTCGGATTCTCGCGAGGCTCGGATTCTATCGCGAGACTCGGATTCTATATAAGGAGCCGCGCGTCGCCGCCATTTTCACACGTGCATTGAGATTGATAGGGAGAGGACGTGGCTGGCGTCCTCTCCGTTTAGACACTTGATTTACTAATTTTGGGGAGCATTAGGAGTACTCAGTAGTGTACAGTGCAGAGTTTTGCTGATAGTGACCAGTGACCACCACTTTTATTTATAATCCGTTCTCTGCCTGAAAAAAGCGATACACAGCACACAGTGACTCAGTCACATACCATATCTGTGTGCACTGCTCAGGCTCAGGCCAGTGTGCTGCATCATCTATATATATTATATATCTGTCTGACTGCTCAGCTCACACAGCTTATAATTGTGGGGGAGACTGGGGAGCACTACTGCAGTGCCAGTTATAGGTTATAGCAGGAGCCAGGAGTACATAATATTATATTAAAATTAAACAGTGCACACTTTTGCTGCAGGAGTGCCACTGCCAGTGTGACTAGTGACCAGTGACCTGACCACCAGTATATAATATTAGTAGTATACTATCTCTTTATCAACCAGTCTATATTAGCAGCAGACACAGTACAGTGCGGTAGTTCACGGCTGTGGCCAGGGGCGGATCCAGAAAAAAATTACAGGGGGGGCACCATAAGGGACGTGGCTTCGTTGGAATGGGCGTGGCTTCGTTGGAATGGGCGTGGTATTGCAGGAAAAGACTACCTTATACCCCAGTTTTGCAACCTGCACGCCCAGACGTTGGCCACCACAGAAAAGAAAAATAATCCTGATTCATGCCCCTTACATTATTTGTCATTTTTCCTCCTTATAGTAATGCCCAGTATACATTATTCCACATACTGCAATGGCCCTTAGACATTATTCCACACACAATAATGCACATGACACAATATGCACACACTGTAATGCCCCAGACACATTATGCCACACACCGTAATGCCTGTGACACATTATGACAGGAATCGCAATGCCCGTTATACATTATGCTACACACTGCACTGCCCCTGATACATTATAGCACATACAATGTCTGGGACACATTATGCCACACACTGCAATGACCTTGAGACATTATACCACAATGCCCGTGATATAGTATACCATACACCGTAATGCCTGTGACACATACCGCAATGCCCGTTATACCCTATGCCACACACCGCAATGCCCGTTATATATTATGCCACACTGTAATAACCCTGAGACATTATACCACATACCACAATGCCCGTGATATAGTATACCACACACCGTAATGCCTGACACATTATGGCACACACCGCAATGTCCGTGATACATTATGCCACACACTGCAATGACCCTGAGACATTATACCACATATCACAATGCCAGCGATAGAGTATACCATACACCGTAATGCCTGCGACACATTATGACACACACCGCAATGTCCGTGATACATTATGCCACACACCGTAATGCCCATTACACATTAAGTCCTACAGTAAGGCTTCTAATTACTTTTCAAATACCTGCTCGTTGTCAGGGGTTTCATGCACTGGGTGTCATGCTCGTTGCCAGGGGTTTCATGCTCTTGGTTCCATGCACGGTGCCAGGGGTTTTCATGCTCAGGGTGTCATGCTCGTTGCCAGGGGTTTCATGCACTGGGTGTCATGCTTGTTGCCAGGGGTTTCATGCACTGGGTGTCATGCTCGTTGCCAGGGGTTTCATGCACTGGGTGTCATGCTCGTTGCTAGGAGGTAGTCCTTGTTGCTAGGGCTGTGCTCCCAGTGCCACATATGTCCCCAGTGCCAGATATTCCCCCACGGTGCCAGGTACTCACATGCCCCCAGTGCCAAATATAGCCCCCCCCATGTGCCAGGTACACATATACCCCCAGTGCCAGATATTCCCCGACAGTGCCACATATGCCCCCAGAGCTATATATGCCCCCATTGCCACATATGGATATGCCCCAGTGCCAGATATTCCCCCCCCCAGTGCCACATATGCCCCCAGTGCCAGACAATGCCCCAGTGCCAGATATCCCTTCCCTGCCAGTTATTCCCCCCAGTGCCAGATATCCCCCCCCCAGTGCCACATATGCCCCCAGTGCCAGATATCCCCCCCCCAGTGCCAGATATGCCCCCAGTGCCAGATATCCCCCCCCCAGTGCCACATATGCCCCCAGTGCCAGATATCCCCCCCCCAGTGCCAGATATGCCCCCAGTGCCAGATATTCCCCCCAGTGCCATATATGTCCCCAGTGCCAGATATTCGCCCCCCCCCCCTCCCTGCAAATATGCCCCCAGTGCCAGATATTCCCCCCCAGTGCGTCCCCCGTCCCCCCCCTTCCTCCGCCGCCGCCGCCGCCGCCGCTGCTCCCCCCGCTCCCCTGCTGTTAGGAGGGACACGGAGGGCACAGTGCACGCCTCCCTGTGTCCCTCCTGGGTCTCCGGCGGCCGCGGGTCACTGTAATAAAGGAAGTGCTCACGAACGGCACTTCCTTTATGAGACCAGCGGCCGCCGGAGACACAGGAGGGACGCAGGAGAGGCGCGCACTGTGCCCTCCGTGTCCATCCTAACAGCAGGGGACGAAACGAGACCGCAGACTGACATGCGGACACTCGTCCGCATGTCAGTCTGCACTAAAAATGACAGGGGGGGCACGTGCCTTGGTGCCCCCCCCCTAAATCCGCCACTGGCTGTGGCTACCTCTGTGTCGGCACTCGGCAGCCCGTCCATAATTGTATATACCAGTGACCTAACCGTGGTTTTTTTTTCTTTCTTTATACATACATACTAGTTACGAGTATACTATCTCTTTATCAACCAGTCTATATATTAGCAGCAGACACAGTACAGTGCGGTAGTTCACGGCTGTGGCTACCTCTGTGTCGGCACTCGGCAGCCCGTCCATAATTGTATATACCAGTGACCTAACCGTGGTTTTTTTTTCTTTCTTTATACATACATACTAGTTACGAGTATACTATCTCTTTATCAACCAGTCTATATATTAGCAGCAGACACAGTACAGTGCGGTAGTTCACGGCTGTGGCTACCTCTGTGTCGGCACTCGGCAGCCCGTCCATAATTGTATATACCACCTAACCGTGGTTTTTTTTTCTTTCTTTATACATACATACTAGTTACGAGTATACTATCTCTTTATCAACCAGTCTATATATTAGCAGCAGACACAGTACAGTGCGGTAGTTCACGGCTGTGGCTACCTCTGTGTCGGCACTCGGCAGCCCGTCCATAATTGTATATACCACCTAACCGTGGTTTTTTTTTCTTTCTTTATACATACATACTAGTTACGAGTATACTATCTCTTTATCAACCAGTCTATATATTAGCAGCAGACACAGTACAGTGCGGTAGTTCACGGCTGTGGCTACCTCTGTGTCGGCACTCGGCAGCCCGTCCATAATTGTATATACCAGTGACCTAACCGTGGTTTTTTTTCTTTCTTTATACATACATACTAGTTACGAGTATACTATCTCTTTATCAACCAGTCTATATATTAGCAGCAGACACAGTACAGTGCGGTAGTTCACGGCTGTGGCTACCTCTGTGTCGGCACTCGGCATCCCGTCCATAATTGTATATACCACCTAACCGTGGTTTTTTTTTCTTTCTTTATACATACATACTAGTTACGAGTATACTATCTCTTTATCAACCAGTCTATATATTAGCAGCAGACACAGTACAGTGCGGTAGTTCACGGCTGTGGCTACCTCTGTGTCGGCACTCGGCATCCCGTCCATAATTGTATATACCACCTAACCGTGGTTTTTTTTTCTTTCTTTATACATACATACTAGTTACGAGTATACTATCTCTTTATCAACCAGTCTATATATTAGCAGCAGACACAGTACAGTGCGGTAGTTCACGGCTGTGGCTACCTCTGTGTCGGCACTCGGCAGCCCGTCCATAATTGTATATACCACCTAACCGTGGTTTTTTTTTCTTTCTTTATACATACATACTAGTTACGAGTATACTATCTCTTTATCAACCAGTCTATATATTAGCAGCAGACACAGTACAGTGCGGTAGTTCACGGCTGTGGCTACCTCTGTGTCGGCACTCGGCATCCCGTCCATAATTGTATATACCACCTAACCGTGGTTTTTTTTTCTTTCTTTATACATACATACTAGTTACGAGTATACTATCTCTTTATCAACCAGTCTATATATTAGCAGCAGACACAGTACAGTGCGGTAGTTCACGGCTGTGGCTACCTCTGTGTCGGCACTCGGCATCCCGTCCATAATTGTATATACCACCTAACCGTGGTTTTTTTTTCTTTCTTTATACATACATACTAGTTACGAGTATACTATCTCTTTATCAACCAGTCTATATATTAGCAGCAGACACAGTACAGTGCGGTAGTTCACGGCTGTGGCTACCTCTGTGTCGGCACTCGGCAGCCCGTCCATAATTGTATATACCACCTAACCGTGGTTTTTTTTTCTTTCTTTATACATACATACTAGTTACGAGTATACTAGCTCTTTATCAACCAGTCTATATATTAGCAGCAGACACAGTACAGTGCGGTAGTTCACGGCTGTGGCTACCTCTGTGTCGGCACTCGGCAGCCCGTCCATAATTGTATATACCACCTAACCGTGGTTTTTTTTTCTTTCTTTATACATACATACTAGTTACGAGTATACTATCTCTTTATCAACCAGTCTATATATTAGCAGCAGACACAGTACAGTGCGGTAGTTCACGGCTGTGGCTACCTCTGTGTCGGCACTCGGCAGCCCGTCCATAATTGTATACTAGTATCCAATCCATCCATCTCCATTGTTTACCTGAGGTGCCTTTTAGTTGTGCCTATTAAAATATGGAGAACAAAAATGTTGAGGTTCCAAAATTAGGGAAAGATCAAGATCCACTTCCACCTCGTGCTGAAGCTGCTGCCACTAGTCATGGCCGAGACGATGAAATGCCAGCAACGTCGTCTGCCAAGGCCGATGCCCAATGGCATAGTACAGAGCATGTCAAAACCAAAACACCAAATATCAGTAAAAAGCCTCTTTTTTTCTTTGCGTCATGTGCTGTTTGGGGAGGGTTTTTTGGAAGGGACATCCTGCGTGACACTGCAGTGCCACTCCTAGATGTGCCCGGTGTTTGTGTCGGCCACTAGGGTCGCTAATCTTACTCACACAGCTACCTCATTGCGCCTCTTTTTTTCTTTGCGTCATGTGCTGTTTGGGGAGGGTTTTTTGGAAGGGACATCCTGCGTGACACTGCAGTGCCACTCCTAGATGGGCCCGGTGTTTGTGTCGGCCACTAGGGTCGCTAATCTTACTCACACAGTCAGCTACCTCATTGCGCCTCTTTTTTTCTTTGCGTCATGTGCTGTTTGGGGAGGGTTTTTTGGAAGGGACATCCTGCGTGACACTGCAGTGCCACTCCTAGATGGGCCCGGTGTTTGTGTCGGCCACTAGGGTCGCTAATCTTACTCACACAGTCAGCTACCTCATTGCGCCTCTTTTTTTCTTTGCGTCATGTGCTGTTTGGGGAGGGTTTTTTGGAAGGGCCATCCTGCGTGACACTGCAGTGCCACTCCTAGATGGGCCCGGTGTTTGTGTCGGCCACTAGGGTCGCTAATCTTACTCACACAGCTACCTCATTGCGCCTCTTTTTTTCTTTGCGTCATGTGCTGTTTGGGGAGGGTTTTTTGGAAGGGCCATCCTGCGTGACACTGCAGTGCCACTCCTAGATGGGCCCGGTGTTTGTGTCGGCCACTAGGGTCGCTAATCTTACTCACACAGCTACCTCATTGCGCCTCTTTTTTTCTTTGCGTCATGTGCTGTTTGGGGAGGGTTTTTTGGAAGGGACATCCTGCGTGACACTGCAGTGCCACTCCTAGATGGGCCCGGTGTTTGTGTCGGCCACTAGGGTCGCTTATCTTACTCACACAGCGACCTCGGTGCAAATTTTAGGACTAAAAATAATATTGTGAGGTGTGAGGTATTCAGAATAGACTGAAAATGAGTGTAAATTATGGTTTTTGAGGTTAATAATACTTTGGGATCAAAATGACCCCCAAATTCTATGATTTAAGCTGTTTTTTAGTGTTTTTGGAAAAAAACACCCGAATCCAAAACACACCCGAATCCGACAAAAATAATTCGGTGAGGTTTTGCCAAAACGCGTTCGAACCCAAAACACGGCCGCGGAACCGAACCCAAAACCAAAACACAAAACCCGAAAAATTTCAGGCGCTCATCTCTAGCCGTTATCTGTGGAGGATGTTATATAGTATGTCCTACAGTATGCCTTAATGGCTATATACCTCCTTGTCAGTCCACGGCTCCTGTACCTACACAAGAGCCTCCTTGGCCTGCTTTCTCACAGCTTTTGGGCACTTTGGTGGGCCGATTTACGCCCTGTATGGGCCCCCCTACGTCACTGCCACCTAATATATTGTCCCAATAGTAAATCCACCCAAAGTGGAATCCCTGTCTAATCAGGTGCAAAAGCTGACTCAGACTTTGCCTGCCAGGAAACACTAGTTCCTCCAGGCAGGCTACATCGTCCTTGACGATGCCACAGCAGTGGCATATATCATTCACCAGGGTGGCACTTGCAGTAAAATGGCAATGCAAGAAGTGTCCAAGATCCTCAGGTGGCCCGAACATCACATTCTGGCCATATTAGCAGTATTCGTTCCCGGCGTACTCAGCTGAGAAGCGGATTTCCTCAGTCGCCAGGACGTTCACTTTCATCCCTTCTACATCGGGTACTTCAGAAATTCCAGCAAGAAGAAGGAAAACTCATTCTGGTAGCCCTGGCGTGCCCCAGATGGTTTGGTTCTCCGATATCCAAGGCCTCTCAGTAGGACAACCCCTTCTGCTTCCTCAACGACTGGACCTTCTATATCAGGCCTATGTCTCCATCCAGAGCTAGCCTGTCTGTCTTTGACTGCGTGGCTCTTGAATCATCAATCCTGAGAACAATAGGGCTTTTAATTGCTATTGCCTCAGCAAGTATATATTATAGAGTGTGTCATACGGTGCACTGCCAAGTGTTATGATGCAACTATTTTTAACATTTTAAGAATACTTGCTTTTCTTCAAAGAGATTTAGATTTAGGCTTACGCTTTGCCTTGCTTAAAGTCACATTTCGGCATTGTCCATTTGGTTCCAACGCAAAAATGTGTCATCCTAGTACAGCCTCCTCATGTCACTCCATTTGCTACATGGGATCTGTCGGTCGTGCTCGACACACTTCAGGAGCCCTCCTTTGAGCCTTTAGAGTCAGCTGATCTCAAATGGATGACCGCAAACGTGGTGTTTTTGCTTGCTATTGCATCTGTCAGGAGGGTATCGTACTTAGGAGCACTTTCCTGTCATCCTCCCTTCCTGATTTTTTTCATTAAAATAGGCCAGTTCTACGAACTAGGCCAGGTTTCCTCCCTAAAGGGGTTCTTAAGTTGTATGTTAATCAGGAAATTGTAGTTCCGGCCTTCGTCTCACCAGTTTGTCAATGAAGGAACATTCTCTGGATGTAGTGTGGGCTCTATATATTTATGTTGACCACACTAGCTCTATCAGACGTTCTGATGCTTTGTTCATACTCTATGGATTTCACAAGTGAGGTTGGCCAGCTAACAGACTCTGGCCACATAGATTAGAATAGTCATCGCACAAGCATAAATTCAAGCTGACCTTCCTACGCCTGCTTTGATTTCTGCCCATTCTACTCTGTCTGTAGGACCTTCAGGGGCGGCACGCCGTGGAGCGTCCACTGAATAATTTTGCAAGGTGGCTACTTGGTCTTCCATCCATAAGTTTCTTAGGTTTTACGCCTTTGATACATTCGCTTCCCAGGATGCTTCCTATGGATGCTAGATTCTTTTATCCTCTCAGGCGTATCCCCTCCCTTAAAATACTGCTTTGGGACATTCCCAATGTTCCCTGTGGAACCCCTATGAACCCTGTAGAAGAAAACGAGAGTTATGGTAGACTTACCTTGTTAACTCTCTTTCTTCGAAGATTATAGGGTCCACAGGGCGCCCACCCTGACGCACCTGGCCTCTCTGGGTTATGGCATTGGCCTCTAGTTCCCTTCTTCTGTCGGTTAGAGTGTGTTCTTTTGTGCCTAACATCTTTCTTCTCTCCTTTCCGCTTCCTGCCTTGGTTGGTTAACAAAACTGAATGCCTGATCCTGTAGGCGGGGTTATAGTGGAGAGGAGCCGAGCATTCTGGGATACGCTGAAAGCTTAACTCTTTGGTGCCCGGACTCCCATCTACAACCCTGATGTTCCCTGTGGACCCTATGAACTTCGAAGAAAGAGAGTTAACAAAGTCTACCATAACTCTCGTTTTTTACACTGCAACTTAGATTTTAGTTTGAAAACACCTTACCCAAATCTAACTCTCTGTGCACAGAGTACATCTGCCCCAACTGCAGTGCAATATGGTTTTGCCCATTAGTGTGCTTTTTTTGGTTTGCTAACAAACCTCAATAAGGTCCTAAGTTTACATCAATAGACACAACACATCTGTCATCTTCCCATTAAAGGTAAATGTGAAGTGTGCTCTATTGCTGTGAAATTACTGCTAATCTTACTCTGACAGTGGAATCATTATTAAAGTATTAGTGGAAGGAACTCAATCGCATTGAGACAATCTAAGCATCTGCCAATCGTCATCATCGTCATCAGTTCGTAACTTGCCCCAGATGCGAGCACCAGTATGGGTAACAAGTCCCAACAGCTTCTTCTTTGTTTTGTCCTCAGCATAGGAAGCATTATGCCTGAACACACTTGAACTGTACTTTGGCCAAAATATGTGCTGCATGCATCTTTACAAAAGACATATTTTACATTTTGCTTTCATTCAGATACAGTACTTTGCACACATATTACATTATTCATATCAACATTTTCTTTTATTATTGAATATAACACATTATATGGTTGTTTCTATCATTTGTGTTCTCTCTGAGTAAAAATTTGCAGAGATCCCAGAGTATAATACAGGATATGTTACAGATAAGCTTGTGTTGGAAATACTTTTTGGTACATGACCACAGTTTTTAAAGCACACTAGTTGTTCTAAGAAAATTCTACACTGGAGGGCGCCCTCCTCACCTCCTGTTGTTCATGACTTATGTAAAGAAGACTTTTTTGAATCTACCAAATTAATTCTTTGGGGACGATTCATTAAGCCACAAACTAGGCCACACAGCATTTTTTTTACATGGGTGAAACCCGTTGCTTCAATTCTTTGCTGTTGAATTAGAAATCTGTTTTAGGCAATTGCGGATTTCAATGGGATAAATTGTGGGCCTAATTCAGAGTTGATCGCAGCAGCAAATTTTTTAGCAGTTGGCCAAAACCATGTGCATTGCAGGGGGGACGGGGGGGGCAGATATAACATGTGCAGAGAGAGTTAGATTTGGATGTGGTGTGTTCAAACTGAAATCTAAATTGCTGTGTAAAAATAAAGCAGACAGTATTTACCCTGCACAGAAACAAAATAACCCACACAAATCTAACTCTCTCTGCAAACACTCCCAGAAAACGGTCAGTTGCCACCCACAAACGCCCTCTTCCTGTCAATCTCCTTGCGATCACCCGTGCGATTGGATTCTTCTGTAAATCCATAGCTCAGCAACGATCCCCTGTGTACCCGTACGAGCGATCAACTCAGAATGACCCCCATGGCTTTACCCAACTGCTAACAAATTTGCTGCTGCGATCAACTCTGTGTCCTTGCATCTCCAGACTAGGTGACAACTAAAACAAAAATCAGGACTCTGGCCTAATTCAGACCTGATCGCTCGCTGTTTGTTGCAGCGCTGCGATCAGATAGTCGCCGCCTATAGGGGGAGTGTATTTTAGCTTTGCAAGTGTGCAATTGCATTTGCAGCCGAGCGGTACAAAAAAGTTTTGTGCAGTTTCTGAGTTGCCCAGAACTTACTCAGCCGCTGCGATCACTTCAGCCTGTTCGGGGCCGGAATTGACGTCAGACACGCGCCCTGCAAACGCTTGGACACACGCCTGCGTTTTTCCAAACACTCCCAAAAAAACGGTCAGTTGCCACCCACAAACGCCTTCTTCCTGTCAATCTCCTTGCAATCGGCCGTGCGAATGGATTCTTCATTAAATTCATCGCTCAGCAAAGATTCGCTTTGTATCCGTGCGACACGCCTGCGTATTGCGGTGCATGCGCAGTTCTGACCTGATCACAGCGCTGCGATCCCCCTGTGTGCAGTAGCTCTCATATCCCCTCCCCAATGAATAGTACTGTATTTGTTTAAATAGGAAAAGTTGGACAATAAAGACATGTTAGTTTCTCTAACAGAAGCAGAAAAATTAGTGACCTTGGATATGTATGTTGGATTTGTTGGGATGTGTATGCATACTGATATGAAAAAGGTTATTGAACATGCAGATGGAAGTAACAAATGTGTTCTTACCCATATTTCATACTTGTATGTAAGCAGATATAAATAACTATGGGCCTAATTCAAGGTTGATTTCAAAATAACATTTTCCTTTAATGGGCAAAACCGTGTGCATTGCAGGTGGGGCAGATCTAACATGTGCAGAGAGAGTAATGGGTTCTACACACTTAGCGACGGTGACGGGCGATATGAACAATATCGTTCAGAAATGAACAATATATCAGTTGTATCGTTTAGTGTGAATGTACCGACAATGGCCCTCATTCCGAGTTGTTCGCTCGCAAGCTACTTTTAGCAGCTTTGCACACGCTAAGCCGCCGCCTACTGGGAGTGAATCTTAGCTTATCAAAATTGCGAACGAAAGATTCGCAATATTGCGAAAAGACTTCTCTGTGCAGTTTCTGAGTAGCTCGAGACTTACTCTGCCAGTGCGATCAGTTCAGTGCTTGTCGTTCCTGGTTTGACGTCACAAACACACCCAGCGTTCGCCCAGACACTCCTCCGTTTCTCCAGCCACTCCCGCGTTTTTCCCAGAAACGGTAGCGTTTTTTCGCACACTCCCATAAAACGGCCAGTTTCCGCCCAGAAACACCCACTTCCTGTCAATCACATTACGATCACCAGAACAAAGAAAAAACCTCGTAATGCCGTGAGTAAAATTCCTAACTGCATAGCAAATTTACTTGGCGCAGTCGCACTGCGGACATTGCGCATGCGCATTAGCGACTAATCGCTCCGTTGCGAGAAAAAAATACAGAGCGAACAACTCGGAATGACCCCCAATGAGCGATGCATGTCCCCGCGGTCGTTCATTGTTGGTTTTTCGTTGGTTTTCAATACAAGTCAATAACGATGGCCGATAACGATCATCATTCAGATCGATCATCATCCAAATTGCTGACATCGCCAAGTGTGTTAAATTAGGGTGGGGTGCGTTCAAACTGAAATCTAAATTGCAGTGTAAAAATAAAGCAGCCAGTATTTACCCTGCACAGAAACAATATAACCCACCCAAATCTAACTCTCTCTGCACATGTTACATCTGTCCACCCGGCAGTTCACATGGTTTTGCCCATTAGAGGAAAATTTTATTTTGCAATCAACCTTGAATTAGGCCCTATATACACATTTAAATGTACCCCAACATACTCTAAGCTAGAGGTTCCCATACACGGTCCTCAAGGCACCCCAACAGTCCAGGATTTAGGGATATCCATGGCTCAGCACAGATGGTTAAATCAAATTGACTAAGGTGCTAATTAAGTCACCTGTGGCCAAGCATGGATACATTTAAAACCAGGACCGTTGGGGTGCCTTGAGGACTGCGATTGGGAACCTCTGTTCTAAGCACTTTTATTTGCTGAATGAACATACCATTGAACGGCCTCCAATACATGGCTTATGGCTACTAAGATGATTTTGCCCAATTGCTAACTTTTTTGGTTTGCTAACAAACCTGAATAAATTTGTTTACAATAGACACTCATTCAGGCTAATAATTTTGATGTATACAGTATGTGATCATTACAATCTTCCAGCTTGTGATACCTTATCATTTCTTGGTGGATATGGATTACAGAGAGCTTCAGTTCCCTAGCTTCTAACACTCGTTCATTTCATTAGGGCACAGTGATCATATAACCGCTACTAGTGTTTTTAGATCATTTGTATATGTAGTTCTTATATGTATATGTGGTTTATCTAGGATCCGGTCTCTAGGTCGACCACTATTGGTCGACAGTAACTAGGTTGACAGGGTTTCTAGGTTGACAGGGTCTCTAGGTCGATATGTTCTAGGTCGACAGGTCAAAAGGTCGACATGAATGTTTCACGATTTTTTTTTTTAACCTTTTCATACTTAACGATCCACGTGGACTACAATTGAGAACGGTAACCTGTGCCGAGCACAGCAAGGCACCTTGCCCGAAGTTCGCTCGCCATGCGAGTTGACACGGTGCACTAATTGGGGTTTCCGGTCACTCTACGAAGAAAACGACACAAACCCACCCATAAAAAACTAATGTCGACCTGTCGACCTAGTTACTGTCAACCAATAGTGGTCAACCTAGACACTATCAACCTAGTTAATATCTACCTTCCATACCACACCCAGTATATCTAGCTTATTCGTTTAAAAGAGACATCTGATTGTGAAGTTATGTGTGCGCAATATAAATAACTGTTGATAAAAATATGTAAATCTGTTATAAGTGTTCATATAGATAGCTTGGTACAATAAACGTGATCAATACTATTTTCAGGTTACTCAATATTCATTGATTTCATTGAAAGATGGAGAGCTTCTATATATTGTATATAGTATACAGTATATATTGTATATAGTATACAGTGACTTTTAGAGATACAGTACAGTTTATTTATTCTATTCAATAAAGACATGTGGATATATTTATTTATTTATTTATTTAGTAACATTTACTTATATAGTAACATGTTAGATTTCTTTCTTTATTTGAAATTTGGAAAACCTCTAGTGTATTTCCACTTAAAATATTTATTTATGCTTTGTACATGGGGGGTAATTCAGATTGGATCGCTGCAGCGGTAGCGATTGCAGTCTGAATCCCTTTGTGGAGTGCGCGCGCACCCCGGGAGCCCAGTGAGATGATAAATGCATCTCAGGTCTGCAATTGCTTCTGCCTGATTGACAGGCAGAGGCGGTCACGGGGCGGGAGGGGGCGTGCCAACGGCGTGTGCGCACCATTGTGGGGACGGGCCGTGGCAGCTGCGTGATGTCACACACAGCCGCTTTCACCCGGTATGCGGCGGTTAGTCCCCTGCCAGCACGTAGGAGCTGCACTGGCAGGGAGCTACTCAGTGGCTGCAAAAGCATTATTGCTGTGCGATGCTTTTGCACTCTTGCAGGGAGGTAGGGCCAGACATGCGGGCGGACTAGCCCTGTGCTGGGCGTCCCCCCACATGTCAGAGAAACTGATCGTAGATGTGCTGCATTTAGCACATCTACGAGCAGATCTGAATTAGGCCCATGGTGATAAATATTTTCTCTAAAAAAATGGTGTGTTAAAGCTGCACTACCAGATTTTCAAATATTTTACCAACAGGCCCCCTACCGTTAGTCACAGGCTACATGCAGATGTTGTTTGCTGGGGATCTGTCAGCTCTATAGTAATACAGAACCAGCTATCCATTAACATTCACCATCTTTGAATGTCAGTAGAGGGGGGTGAGCAGGGGTGGACTGGAAACCAAAAGTGGCTCTGGAAAAAGTTCTGGAAGTGGCCTCATGTGGGTGGCACAAATGAACTGTAGGCGGAACCACCACCAAACAAGGTGGTATTAGTACATTATTCAAAGCTGGCTTAAGAGCATCATTTGAGATGCAGGGATTGGGTTCTCGAGTGCAAGCCTTTTTTTGTGCACATGAAAAGGGGGCATGTCCACATATCACGCCCCCATTTCATATCACACTAGAGCAGAGGTTCCCAAACTGTGTGCCGTGGCTCCCTGGGGTGCTTCGGGACACTTGCAGGGGGTGCCCTGGGTTGGTGGTCCAGGACCAGTTCAAATTATTCATAGGCAAAACCAGTGCTGGTGGCTGCCAGTCATAAAATATGTGGCCAAACAGAAGCAAATCTTGTCCCTCATCACACAACTGACCCTAAGGATGACATAAAAACGCGATCTACTTAATGTAATATTTCTTTCTAAATTTCTCAATAAGAAATTTTTGGCCTAGGGGTGCCGTGAAAAAAATTCTAATATTCTAGGGCACCGTGATTCAAAAAAGTTTGGAAACCACTGACCTAGAGGTTAGTAAATCGCTTTCTTAGACAGCAGGTGAGACAGCTCCCTCCCTACTTTTCCCCCCCAAATATATTACAGTCCCAACAAAATTTGGGTGGTTGAGGGAGTGTGCATACATACAGTACGGGTGGTCTTCAGTATGCCGGCGGTTGGGCTCCCGGCGACCAGCATACCGGCGCCGGGAGCCCGACAGCCGGCATACCGACACTTATTCTCCCTCGTGGGGGTCCACGACCCCCCTGGAGGGAGAATAAAATAGTGTGGCGCGCGTAGAGTGGCGAGCGCAGCAAGCCCGCAAGGGGCTCATTTGCGCTCGCCACACTGTTGGTAAGCCGGCGGCTGGCCTCCCGGCGCCGGTATGCTGGTCGCCGGGAGGCCAGCCGCCGGCAGATCGTAGTGAACCATACAGTATATAGGGTGGAATGTGAATTTTGCATGTGATACAGCCCACCCTTTACCGTCTGCATAACAGCGTTTGTTAACGCCGTATGCATAAAGATTTGTGATATTTATGGAGAGGAGAGCTCTACCGATAAGACCATCCTTTGCGATGTGAGGATTCCTGGGTTTATGATCTGGCAGTCCTAGCTGCGGGGGACACTGATGGGAACTCATAGGATCCCTTTTGAGAATTTATGTGCAAGATGCCAATATAGGTAATGCCATCTATAGAAAGTGTTGTCTATCAGATACAAGCTCCAGAAAGCAACTTGATACATATCGGGAATGCTGTAAAACCACAATTTGCAGTTAGTACATCCCACCCATAGTCACACATATAGACTGTCACACACATATACACATATATATGTACTGTCAGACATATATGCAAATACATAGTTACACATATGCACACATACATAAATAGTTACATGCATACATACAGACAGACGCACACTAATACACACACACATAGCCAGATTAAGAGTGGGGGTGTGAAGGGAATACTGTACCTTGGGCCCCCCTCTGTCAGACCCCCCCCCCCCCCCCCCCCCCCCGGCTGGAGCACACTAACATCACTAGCTCTGCCTCTTGTACAGCAGCAGATCCAGGCAGCCAGAATGCTAGTAGGACTATATACAGTGCAGGTAGAGACACAGGAATATCAGGTTTTATGAGCTACCCATAAAGCTCCCTGACCATAGATGAGAAAGGAGGGAGTAGAGAATTATAAGTGACCCAGGGACCACAGCTTCTCCTCCTCCCTGCCTGGGTGTCTGGGTTCTGTGTAACCTGTTATCTAATGAGAGAATTCGGGGTCTAGAGAGAGACACAGACACATAGTCCTCCTGAGTCCTGTCCCAGTGTGTAAGTAGTACAGGGGCTGATCTAATGCATATCTCCTCTGGGCTCCTTTGTCTTAAGTGCCCCGGGCCCCCACAGGTATTAAGCCAGTCCTGTACAAATACATACGGGATTTGTTCAGCATGCCAGGGGACTGGATGCTGGCAGTCCAAATTTCGGCGCCGGAATCCCAACACATAGCCAGAATACTGGCATTCTAATCATAAGTATGCCAGAGTCTCTTAGAGTTAGGCTGCGCGGTGGGATGTTAGGGTTAGGCTGCAGGGAAGGTAGGGTTAGAGTTAGGCAGATGTAAGGGAGCGTTAGGTTTTGGTACCATCGGGGATGGTGAGGATTAGGCTGCAGGAGGGGGGCGGCGGGGGGGTGGTGGAAGGGTAAGGTATAGGCTGTGGGAAGGGGGGGTTAGGTAAAGGCACCACCTGGGAGGGTTAGAGTTAAGCTGTGGGAATGGAGGGATAGGGTTAGGGAAGTTGGTGGGGAGGGTAAGTATACTTACCGAACACCTGTTGGGATCTTTTCCATCGGGATGCTGCTGTCGGTCTTATGACCTCCATCATCCCAAATGTCAATAAAACGTATAACACCCATACCTACAGATAAACACTTATAAACACATACATATATACATAAATACACACACTTAAACACACACATACATACAGTCAAACATTTATACACATACATACAGTATAGTCACATACATATGTACATAGAGGGAGACATTAAAGTGCCTCCCCCCTTCTTCTCTCTCACCTTAAACAAGGCTGCACCTGCACTTACTGTTTTCAGAAGCTCCTCCATCCCCTCCTCTCTCTCTCTCCCATGCTGCTAGCCTGGGCTGGCACTGGCTGTTACTGAGTGCCATGTAGCCCCGCCTCCCTGCTTCTACTCCACCTACTTTTAGTTTCAGATTCTCACAGCTCGAAGCCTTGTAGTGCAGTCCTGCTGCACTTCACCTGTAATAAAGGCCTGGGGCCCCCCTGAGAGGGGATGGGGGGAAGGGAGGGGGGGCAGAGTTACGTGCCCCCTGTGTCTTGCCCCCCTTAATTCAGCTCAGAAATATACCTGGATAGACATCGGTGATAGTTTAAAGGGTATACTCTTTGTCTAACAACACGTGCTTTAACATCAAGCTTTGTGAAACCCCCTCAGAAATCCTGCATTGTTATTATTAACAAAATCACAGTTTTGTCTGCATCATCGTATCCGTCATAGCTCACTTTTTAGAACGTAGGTGCAGACTGTTAGACTAATGATAAGAGAGATTGGGTAAAACACAGAGCCTGCCCTAGGAATAGGCAATATAGGCAAATGCATAGGGGCACCTGGAAAAGCTTAAGGGTATCTGGAAATGCCTAGGGGCATCTGGGCAGGCTAGACATCTGAGCTCTTCTGCACTGTCTCCAAATTTCAAAAGTCCTGGCTGACAGTGGCTGTCCTCTGCAGGGATGTACAGGCTTTCCAGGACTGCTGCTCCATTGCCTGTCATATTATATGACAGGCAACAGCAGAAAGCCTGTACAGCCCAGTTCCTGCAGCTTCCTGATGAAGTGGTACACTAGCTTGACCAAGAGATTTGATTGCTGGAGACACACGATTGGGAGAAACTGATGGCTGGAAGCCCAAGGCGGGGGAGATCTGATGATTGGAGACACAAGGTGTGGGAGATTTGATGGCTAGAGACACAAAGGGATGAGGTTTGATGGCTGGAGAAACTGACACCCTCTGCCTCCCCAGTCACCCACTGTCACAGGGCCACACACCTCAGATGAAAAGGGTCCCACAATGGGGGAGGGAGGGGAGGGCAGAGACAGAATCTTGCTTTCTTGCCTAGGGCATCAAATTGGTCATGGCCAGCCCTGGTCAAACACATTAATTTACACATTATTGTAGATTTCTTTGGTTTTTTAAAAACATTGTCAATTCAGGCCATCAAAAATTCTAGTAATGTTTATTGAAACGATGGAATAAAAACATACAGTCATATATAACAATTGGGATATGCCGATTTTATGGATTTGACTATTGCTTGCCCTAGACATTTTGAAACTTGACAATAAAAAAGGTATTATAGCAACGTTACACTGTGAGTGGCTCCCTGGTACGTCATCACTAGTCTTACAGACAAACAATGGAATGTTCTAAGGAAGCAACACTTCCTAGTATACATAGAACAGTCCCCTAACAAAAATATATTCTAATGCATTTCTAAACTTGTGCATATATTAGATAGCAAACATCTTAATACAGCTGACTGTTGAATTCTATGTTAGTGGATACTAATAACATTTTTGTCACTCTTTATAGAAACGTTTAGCATTGATCTACTCTTGCTACGGTATTCAGCACATACTGTAAGTAAAAAGGAACCTTTAACTCTACATTGTTTTATTGTTTTATTTGTTTTATGATAATGTTCATTAGACTAGAAGTCCTGCTGAAGACACAGATGAGTATGAAAATTGACATTGATCACTTTCAACAGAGTAAATACTTATTATTAAATAGCTCAACATAATAAATTATTAAACTATTATAGAAATTAAAGTCAGTACTAAAAAGATCTGAATTCACTGACGACATATTCAACATACAACACAAAGTATAAAACACAGAAAATAAATAATACATTGATCTTGTATTTGACTTTTGAACCAATTTCAGAAATTGCATTGTAAAATAGGTTAGGAAGTAGCATGAGGATACTTCCAATGGAATAAGAATAGTACATTGACGTTGGAAAGAATGGGCTTTTGGAACTGAAAATGAAAGTTGTCCACACCCATTATTAAAACGTTACCTCATATTCCTATCTTCAGGGTAGCATTAACCTAAAAGGGGGGCATTTCGCCTCCTCCAGGCCCCCCAGGCAAACCTGGGCCAGAGTAATCAGTACCCCCCTCCCCCCATCCCGCTCTTGGAGTCCCTGACCACAAGTACCACAGCAATCCACTAATGTTCCGCTTTCTGCACACTTCCTGCAGAGAGCTGTTGAATTATGAATCTTATATGCTGCCTCCATACTAGCAGCATTGGCAGAGCTCAGGAAATGATGCAGACTATGGGCGGTATGTAATAAAGTCCAAGTTCAGTGACTGTGCGGTATGCCAGCCAAACTCGGTTGTTGCTTTTTTAAAGGGGCAATCATGTACAATGCATGGTTTAACCTTGTACATGATTGCCCCTTTAAAAAAACCTCAGAGTTCAGCCAGCATCCCACACGGCCTCTGAACTTTGACTTAATTGCATCTCGTCTACACCTGTATCAGCATGTAGGTAGGAGGTGGACCATCAAGATTGTTACTGGGAAGAGTAAAAATTCTTAACATTGAAAATATCAGAAATAATTTATGTAGCAAAGTACCAATTATCAGGACCTAAATTAGATTTATGTGCGAGTGAAATAAATATTTTATTGTGGAGATAATAATTAACTGTATTTTCTTAACAGTATCCCTAGTAGTGTGTTAGCATCACCTGGTGCATGTGCCAAACGTGGCATGTGGAATAGTTTTAAGTGGCAGGTTCGGAAGATGTACAAGCTAAGACCAATATGCAATGCTTGCCTTAAATTGTGGCCTCTATATGATATAAATAAAATAGCATTTTATTTATTTAGTTATTCATAGCAAACTATACCAATAATCCGAAACCAACAAATGTACCTATAAGTTCAGTCTGTGTTTTGGTCTATCCGGCTGCCACCAACTCTGTGACTGCTATTGTACTTCCCACACTTTATAGTTGTATGGTTGGAAATGTATTACATATTCTCCACAACTAAAATGTAGTTTCTGTTTATTTGTTGGGGTATATATATCTATATATATATATATATATATAAAATATATATATCTATATATATATATATATATACAGTCCATAACATCTGGCACTCTGATACAAGGCAAACAGCTACGCTGCGTGCCTGGATACAATAGCAATACATTTTCTTCACTTGAAATAAGCTTCCAGTGCCGTTTTTTCTTGGACGGTTTTATATATATCTCTCTCTCTATATATATATATATATATATATATATATATATATATATATAGAGAGAGAGAGAGAACTAGAACACTGAGCTCAACCAAATTTTAGGCGGCATAATGATCACATCCGGGTGCTGACCCCTGCTCGAGGCAGAACTGGAACGTCTTTTTCATAAACAGGTATTGCTTTCTTGGAGGCTACTCTATCATTGGGTCTGATTCAAAGATGTACTCAAATGCATTCCCAGCTATGTGTACATAGGGGGTCATTCCGACCCATTCACACGCTGCTATTTTTCCGCAGCCATGCGAACATGTCCGGAATGCGCATGCACAGTGGGCGCAATGCGCAGGCGCGTCGCTGCCCGGCGATGGGAAATGCCGAGCAGCGACTGAATCAACGAGGAAAACAATCGCTGCCAAGATCGCAACAAGATTGACAGGAGGAAGGCATTCCAGCGTGGCAACTGACCGTTTTCTGGGAGTGGAGTGGAAAACGCAGGCATTTGGAGGGCGGATGTCTGACGTCAATTCCGGGACCTGATAGGCTGAAGTGATCGCAGTGGGTAAGTCAGAACCTACTCCTAAACTGCACAAAATGTTTTTGCATAGCTCAGCTGCACAAGCGATCGCAGCCTTGCTATGCAAAAATACACATTCCCCATAGGCGGCGTCTAGTTGATCGCACAGGCTGCAAAAAGTTGCAGCGTGCGATCAACTCAGAATGAGGGCCATAGTTGCTGTGCGAAAATATGCAAATGTCGCAACCATCTGGATTTGGATTGAGACGCCCACCTGCAGCTTTGCGAAACCCAGTGGCTGCGTATAAAGACGCAGTGTCTGTCATAGAACAGTTGATATTGAAGTTCCAAATAACACAATGGTAACGCAGCAAGGGCACAGGAAGTAAGACACCAGAGACATTGCAGCTGCATATGGGATCACAGCTGCAGCCTCAAATATGCCCCCAAAAGTGACATGCCTGCACTTTTGATACCACTCCCCGTTACCTCCCCCCCAAGAGATCTCTGACTGTCAATCACTTTGCAAATAAATCCTCTCTGCAAACAATGCAGCACACACTCACTGCGACTTAAAGTGCGTTTACACTGGCCAATATATTGGCCATTCTATTGAACGGCCGATATATCTCTGGTCCACCGTCCAGTGTGTACCAACGATATGTCTGTGAACGCCGTTGTTCACAGACATATAGATTCGACCCTGCAGCACACACGATGACCAATACAGTATATCTACAGATATATTGGTGCATCGTTCTGCGTGTACGGGCGGTCAGCCAACCAACTACCCGTACACTTCCTGCACAAGCCAGCAGTGATTGACGGCTCAACTAGGCGGGCGCATGTAAATGCTTCCCCAGTTCGTGACGTCAGTCACGACGGATTGGGCAGGGTGTATTGCACACACAACACATCTGCCTATAGATATATCTGCAGATCCATTGATCTGAAGATACATCTATCAGTGTGTACCCACCTTTGTACGCATATGCAGACCGCCGATAATCGCTCAATTGCAGGAAAAATTGGGTTTGCATACATCTCCCAATCAGGCCCTTTGTCAGTGATTATGATTGCAGAATCTGATCTACAGTATGTTGTAAGGCAAATTTGACAAGTAAAACCCATTATACAGCTACAATATTTCCATGGATATTTAAAAAACAAATCCAGTGTTATTTGGAGTCTTTCATGAATTCTTTATTTTGCATTTTAAAACCTTATATAAGAAAACAGTTTTGGAGTCAAATCTGCAAATGGTGTCATGTGGATAATTATATTTGTGGCATAAATGAAGTATATTTAGTACTGATTACACAGTGAACAGGTGTGTTTCCCATAACGGTATACGTTCAGAATATTGATATGGTCTGAATGTCGACATAGCCTGAAGTTAAGCATGTCAGCATTCAGACCATGTTGACATTCTCGCGTTGACATTCAGATCCTGGATTTTTTTCGTACCCTGTCATTGTAGTCCTGCTTACAATGACCTTGCTCCTAGGGCCTAATTCATGTTTGTACGCACTTTCCTACGCAGCTGCAATTTTTTAGGCTACGGAATTGCTGGTCTTCGCAAAAGAAGATAAACGCCCACCAGAGCCATCGCAATCTCATTCACAACTGCGTACACATTTGCAGCCTATGCAACAACGTAGAACATTGACTGCTAGGGTAGCCCTATGGCTGCGCAGACTGGCCGCGGCAGTGGTGATGCAGGTGCAATGTTTCTCTACATACATAATCACAGCTGACAGCATATACATGCTCCAAAAATGTCCATGTCCACGCCTGTGTTTTTGCGTCCTCTCCCCGTTACCTCCCCTGAGCGGGCCCTTCCTGTCAATCACTCTGGGATGAAATTCTCACTGCAAGCAGCACTGCAGAGTTACCTTGGTGCGTGCGCACTGCGATCGCGGCACATACGCAGTCTGCCTATAATTGCTCAGTTGCGTGAACATCTGCATTGCATACAAACATGGATTAGGCCCAGCGGTGGCTGCTGCTCCCATCCAAGCAGTGCAGGGGGGAAGCTGGCCAGGACATATGAATGAACACACATGCATAGTTGTATGTAACATATGTCCTGGATTCCTTCTCCGAGGATCTGCTGCTGCCGCAACATGGAACACAGTGCTCCGGCTGTCAATCACCATTTAGCCCACCCCTGGACTCCCATTGGCTGGTTCCACAGGAGTCCAGGGGCGGGCTAAATAGTGATTGAGCCTGAGCACTGTGTTCCATGCTGCTGTGGCAGCAGATCCCCGGGGAAGGAAGCCAGGACATATGTTACATACAACTGCACATGTATGTTCATATGTCCTGGCCAGCTCCCCCCTGCACTGCTTGGACGGCACTGCAGCCCATAGCCATGTCCTGACCAGACAATTATCTTTGCAGTTTCTGCAGTCAGGGTCACAGTAAGAAACACAATGAGTGTACGTCACTGCCACAACCTCCCAGTGTATCCAAGAGAGTGTTACCATCTTAGTGTGGTATGATCATTTCCAATTATGTCAATTGCTGAAAATCCTGGAGAGGGAAGCAGTATTTGATGTCTGCTACACTTAAAAAGGTATTCTGGGACTTGTAGTCCAACAGCTGAATTGATAAAGACATCTATCCATGTTCTATGTTATAAATGTATAGAGCCTTTGTTGTGGCCTGTAAACATAACATGATACCTCACAAACACATATAAACCACATGCAATCACATTTGGCATATGTTTATGCCCTGTAGTATTCCTTCAAGACTTGCCGGCGACTTTCGGGTCATATTGTATAAGCCGCATTATGTCGTCGTTCATCATAACGCCTTGAATGAATTCTCCTTCAGCGATTTTATCTGGATGACAAGAAGAAGTGAATAAGACTTAACCATCGACTTTGGTTACATACACACATCATGGATATGTCTACAAAGTACAAAGGAGGTGATTCAGAGGTGGTCATTATAGCACAGCCCCTGTGTATTTGTACGCTGCGGCTGTGCTCATATATGTAAAAGCCAAAGTAGGCGCCTTAAGTATAAAAATGCTCAATGCCGGCCTCTGTGATCTGCTGCTGCACCCGAAGGCACAGCAACGGATCCACTGTGTGACCATCTGACATCTGAGAAAAGGTGCATACACACTGTGCGATATTTTAGTCAATATCGCTCATTTTCCCCCTTCTGAGCTATATTGACTAAAATAGCTTGGGTATGGGTGACCGGCGCTTGGGATCCTGCCGGTCACCATACCGACGCCAGGATCCCGGGGATTATAATGCCGTAGGGGGGGGGTGAGTGCAGCGAATCCCCTTGCGGGCTCGGTGGCGAGCTCCGCTAGCCACAGGTTCTGATCCCGTTCTATGGGTCTCGTGGATGGGTTCACTACGATATGCCGGCGGCCGGGCTCCCGGCGACCAGCAAACCGGCGCCGGGGGCCCGACCGCCGGCTTACCGACAGTGTGGTGAGTGCAAATGAGCCTCTTGCGGGCTCGCTGCACTCGCCACGCTACGGGTACGGTGGCGCGCTATGCGCGCCACACTATTTTATTCTCCCTCCAGGGGGGTCGTGGACCCCCACGAGGGAGAATAATTGTCGGTATGCCGGCGGTCGGGCTCCCGGCGCCAGTATGCTGGTCGCCGGGAGCCCGACCACTGGCATACTGAAGACCACCCCTCGTGGACACCTAGGAGTGAGAATAGTCCCTGTTAGTCGGCATGCCGACTGTCGGGATTGTGAGGTGGCGGGATGTAGTTGTAGGTATTGTGTCACATAAGTACATCCCGACTAAAATATCACACAGTGTCTATGATGCAAATGATGGCCAATGCATGTTCCTGTGGGGTCGTTAACGACCTTCTCTGTCAGCCGTACATGCAGGTCAATTTTGGCTATGTTGGCCAAACCTGTATGTACGGGCCGGCTGTGACTTGACATCACTGAGCAATGTTGTTTTCTGTATCGCTCAGTGTGTACACACAATGGCCCTCATTCCGAGTTGATCGCTTGCTAGCTATTTTTTGCAGATCAGATAGTCGCCACCTCTAGGGGAGTGTATTTTCACTTTGCAAGTGTGCGAACGCTTGTGCAACCGAGCGGGACGATAAAGTATTTTGCAGTTTCTGAGTAGGTCTGAACTTACTCAGCCCTTACGATCACTTCAGCCTGTCCGGTCCCGGAAATTAAAGTCAGATACCCACCCTGCAAACGCCTGGACACGCCTGCGTTTTCCCTACCACTCCCAGAAAACGGTCAGTTGACACCCAGAAACCCCTTCTTCCTCTCAAACTCCTTGCGATCGGTTGTGCGAATGGATTCGTCACTAGAAGCATTGCACAGCAACGTTGCTGTTTGTACCCGTACGATGCGTGTGCGCATTGCGGTGCATATGCATGCACAGTAGTAACCTGATCACTGCGCTGCGAAAAACGTCAGTGAGCGATCAACTCGGAATGAGGGCCAATATCGTTTGCTGTATCGCTCAGTGTGTGCGCACAATAGGGATCATTCCGACCCGTTCGCACCGCTACGACAAACTGTTATTATGGATTGTTTTTTTAACTGGAACATGCATTATGGCTTAATATGCTATGTAAGTAAAATGTTTTATGGGTAATTATGAAAAAATGTATTACAATAAAGTTGTTTACAGGAGGTTTAATTGGTTAATAAAGAAATTAATATGGAACATTCCTAGCAAGTTTTCCATTAAATATGGCTGAATAAAATGCTAATGGCCAACTACAGACTTGGGGGTCTATTTATTAAGCCTTGAAGAGAGATAAAGTAGACGGATATAAAGAACCAACCAACCAGCTCCTAACTGCCATGTTACAGACTGGTAACTGTTATTTTTCTATCCCAGTCTGTAACATGGCAGTTAGGAGCTGATTGGCTGGTATTTATCTCTGTCCACCATATATCTCTCCATGGGGTATATTTACTAAGCTCCCGATTTTGACCGAGATGCCGTTTTTTCATCAAAGTGTCATCTCGGTCAATCTCGGTCATTTACTAAACACTAATCACGGCAGTGATGAGGGCATTCGTAATTTTTTTCTAGTTCAGGTAAAAAATTACGAATGAATACACCATCGGTCAAATTACGCCTGTTTAAGTATGAATCTCGGTCATTTACTAAGAAGTGCAAAGCAAAAAAACCCAAAACACTGCCGTGAAAAATTACAATTCGTAAAAAAGTCCTAAAAAAAAACAGACCTGCTTTTTTTATTCGTGATTTGAGATGCATGCAGGGATCCATGAGATCCGTGCATGTATATCAGTGGGAAGGGGTTGGAAAGTGCTTTTTTTTGCCAAAAAAAATTGCGTGGGGTCCCCCCTCCTAAGCATAACCAGCCTCGGGCTCTTTGAGCCGATCCTGGTTGCAGAAATATGGGGGGAAAAATGACAGGGGTTCCCCCATATTTAAGCAACCAGCATCGGGCTCTGCGCCTGGTCCTGGTCCCAAAAATACGGGGGACAAAAAGAGTAGGGGTCCCCCGTATTTTTAAAACCAGCACCGGGCTCCACTAGCTGGACAGATAATGCCACAGCCGGGGGTCACTTTTATATAGCGCCCTGCGGCCGTGGCATCAAAAATCCAACTAGTCACCCCTGGCCGGGGTACCCTGGGGGAGTGGGGACCCCTTCAATCAAGGGGTCCCCCCCCCCCAGCCACCCAAGGGCCAGGGGTGAAGCCCGAGGCTGTCCCCCCCCATCCAATGGGCTGCGGATGGGAGGGCTGATAGCCTTTGTTGTAAAAGAAAAGATATTGTTTTTAGTAGCAGTACTACAAGTCCCAGCAAGCCTCCCCCGCATGCTTGTACTTGGAGAACCACAAGTACCAGCATGCGGCGGAAAAACGGGCCCGCTGGTACCTGTAGTACTACCACTAAAAAAATACCCAAAAAAACACAAGACACACACACCGTGAAAGTATAATTTTATTACATACATACACACATACATACATACTTACCTTATGTTCTCACGCAGGTCGGTCCTCTTCTCCAGTAGAATCCAAGGGGTACCTGTTGAAGAAATTCTACTCACCAGATCCAGTGGTCCAGGCTCCTCGGCAAATCCAGGGATAATCCACGTACTTGAATAAAACAAAAAAACGGCTGCCCGACCACGAACTGAAAGGTGACCCATGTTTGCACATGGGTCACCTTCCCACGAATGCCAGAAACCCACTCTGACTGATGTCTAAGTGGGTTTCTTCAGCCAATCAGGGAGCGCCACGTTGTAGCACCCTCCTGATCGGCTGTGTGCTCCTGTACTGACTGACAGGCAGCACACGGCAGTGTTACAATGTAGCGCCTATGCGCTCCATTGTAACCAATGATGGGAACTTTCTGCTCAGCGGTGACGTCACTTTAGGTCAACCGCAGGGCAGAAAGTTCCCATCATTGGTTACAATGTAGCGCATAGGCGCTACATTGTAACACTGCCGTGTGCTGCCTGTCAGTGAAGACAGGACCACACAGCTGATCAGGAGAGTGCTACAACGTGGCACTCCCTGATTGGCTGAAGAAACCAACTTAGCCAGAAGGCAAAGTGGGTTTCTGGCATTCGTGGGAAGGTGACCCATGTGCAAACATGGGTCACCTTTCAGTTCGTGGTCGGGCAGCCGTTTTTTTGTTTTATTCAAGTACGTGGATTATCCCTGGATTTGCCGAGGAGCCTGGACCACTGGATCTGGTGAGTAGAATTTCTTCAACAGGTACCCCTTGGATTCTACTGGAGAAGAGGACCGACCTGCGTGAGAACATAAGGTAAGTATGTATGTATGTGTGTATGTATGTAATAAAATTATACTTTCACGGTGTGTGTGTCTTGTGTTTTTTTGGGTATTTTTTTAGTGGTAGTACTACAGGTACCAGCGGGCCCGTTTTTCCGCCGCATGCTGGTACTTGTGGTTCTCCAAGTACAAGCATGCGGGGGAGGCTTGCTGGGACTTGTAGTACTGCTACTAAAAACAATATCTTTTCTTTTACAACAAAGGCTATCAGCCCTCCCATCCGCAGCCCATTGGATGGGGGGGGACAGCCTCGGGCTTCACCCCTGGCCCTTGGGTGGCTGGGGGGGGGGGGACCCCTTGATTGAAGGGGTCCCCACTCCCCCAGGGTACCCCGGCCAGGGGT
Source organism: Pseudophryne corroboree (assembly GCF_028390025.1). Classification (NCBI taxonomy): domain Eukaryota; kingdom Metazoa; phylum Chordata; class Amphibia; order Anura; family Myobatrachidae; genus Pseudophryne; species Pseudophryne corroboree. The sequence goes on along the minus strand of NC_086453.1, from coordinate 103,557,040 downwards.
GACTAGTTGGATTTTTGATGCCACGGCCGCAGGGCGCTATATAAAAGTGACCCCCGGCTGTGGCATTATCTGTCCAGCTAGTGGAGCCCGGTGCTGGTTTTAAAAATACGGGGGACCCCTACTCTTTTTGTCCCCCGTATTTTTGGAACCAGGACCAGGCGCAGAGCCCGATGCTGGTTGCTTAAATATGGGGGAACCCCTGTCATTTTTTTTCCCCATATTTCTGCAACCAGGATCGGCTCAAAGAGCCCGAGGCTGGTTATGCTTAGGAGGGGGGACCCCACGCATTTTTTTTTGGGATTTTACATTGTTTAATTAAAAAAAAAAAAAATAAGAACCCCAGCACGGATCACACAGATCCGGCCGAGATTGATTGTAAAAAAAAACGGCAGTGTTTTGCTAATCACTGCCGTAAAAATAGGTAAAAAAAAACGAATGACATCGACATCGGAAGCAAAGAAAAATACGAATACGACAGCTTAGTAAATCCATCGTAATCAATTCAAAAAGTTGCAGTTTTACACTGTCGATGTCATTCGTGATTGAACTTTGACCTATTTTCGGAAATTACGAATCTTAGTAAATATACCCCACGTCTTAGTAAATAGACCCCAATGTTCTGTTAAGGAAAACTGTCTAAAATCCAAAGTCTTCCGCAAGTTTCTGAAGAGTAGTAAGTATGAGCAATGTGTAACATTCACATACAGTAGTAAAATGCAACAATATGCTATTTATTTCACGTGCCCATATTTAATACCCCTTTTACATCTAAATCCCTGGTCTGACCTGGGATTTGCAACACAGTTCCAAACTGGGCCAGACCCGGGACAGACCCTTTCTCACTGCAGCGCGAATCCGGGTTATTCCCACATTGGCACCGCTCCCACTGCAAACAGGTTAACGGCAGGCCCTTGGAGATTACATCGGGTGTCGTACGGTATGCCGGCGGTCGGGCTCCCGGCGCCCAGCATACCGGCGCCGGCAGCCCGACCGCCGGTATACCGACAGCGTGGCGAGCGCAAAGGAGCCCCTTGCGGGCACGGTGGCGCGCTACACTATTTTATTCTCCCTCCAGGGGGGTCGTGGACCCCCACGAGGGAGAATAGTTGTCAGTATGCCGGGTGTCGGGATTCCGGTGCCGGTATACTGTGCGCTGGGATCCCGACATTCGGCATACAGAAGACCACCCGATTACATCATGTCCTTGCACTTGAATGTGGCTCTCCAAAGGGCATAGCTACCGGAGGTGCAGGGAGTACAGCTGCTATGGGGCCAGAGCTGAGAGGGGCCCATATTTCCTTTCACAGTTACATGTGTTATATACAAAGGCATAGCTACCATAGGTGCAGGGAGTGCAGCTGCTATGTTACAGTAACATGTATTAGTTGCATTTTTCACCATTGGGGCCCTTTACAAACTTTTGCCTTGTGGCCTACAATAAATTTTGTTAAGTCCCTAGACCTGCTCATAGTGTGGTATAAAATGAACCGCAGGGCATTACAATGTTACAGTCCCTCTGTCTCCCGTGAATAGATGCTGTGCACATGCGCACAGCATTTTTTCACCGCTGCTCTGCTAGACACTGCAGCCCGCGGGTGGGACAGCGGGACAGTCCCAAAAAACGGGGGCCTGGGGTACTGTAATATGGGACAATGGGGGTAATTCCAAGTTGATCGCAGCAGGAAATTTTTTAGCAGTTGGGCAAAACCATGTGCACTGCAGGGGAGGCAGATATAACATGTGCAGAGAGAGATAGATTTGGGTGTGGTGAGTTCAATCTGCAATCTAAATTGCAGTGTAAAAATAAAGCACATGGTTTTGACCAACTGCTAAAAAATATCCTGCTGCGATCAACTTGGAATTACCCCCCATATGAACAAGGGACACTGTATGTTATAATGTGAATTATGGGTACTGTGTTGCATGATGTGTACTGGCAGCCCTATAGAGTGACATAATATGAACTAGGGCACTACTATGGTTCATAAAATAAACAAGGATGACTATTATGGGGCATAACAGAACAGCATGCTTCAACTTTGTCAAACTGCAAATAAACAAATAAATAATAAATATTTTGTAAATAAATTATAAATATATTAATTAATTAATTAATTTATAAATATGACAACTTATGTACTAATATTTAAACGTTCAGATACCATGGTCTTTCTTTTTAAAGTAAGCCCATAGCTTGTCTGCTCTTTTCTGTGGTGTATTTTCATCATCTGGTAGATTTTTCTGTTCTTCTGCAGGAATCATCTTGAATATCGCCTGTAGATAAAGAGAAGTTAATTTTTAATTGTTGAGTGAAACGATTTCAATACTTATAAGTAATTTCTCTAAGAGAGCACACCAACCACCAAGGAGAAATACTGTATTGGTAAACTAAGATAATGCCAACAATTACAAATACGGAAAAAATTAAAACGATAAGACAATTATTAGAAAGTCCTTTAAATTATACAATTGCTCTGAAATATCTTATGATTTCTCCTGTATGGAGCAGAACAAAAATGTTGCCATTTGTTACTCATAATATTGTATGTGGAGTTTTGGTCTGTGTATTTGATGCTGGGTTTCAGAGAACGGCCGTTTACCAAGACAAAAAAGATCGGAACTCGGATGGAAGAAGCAGATGTGGAGGAATCTCCTTTAAAAGTTTTCCATAATGTATTCCATCATGACTTGAATTGTAGGTAAAATACATGACCTCAGGGTGACTAGTACCACAGAGCAGCGCTGTAATTGGGCGTCAGTGTGCCCTGTGCCAGTCCCACCCCCTAAATCCTGCCTATTATGGCTTCAGTTGTGGGTTAACACATGACCTCCAGGTTACTAGTACCAAGGAGCAGTACTGTAACTGGGAGGCAGTGCACCCTGTGCCAGCCCCACCCCCTACATCCATGATGCCCTGCCTAGAAGGCAGGGGCACTAGCTCTGCCCGGAGTGTCCTAAGGACGCTCTGGACAGCTCCACAGATACGGGTTGCCTGTCTGGAATGTCACTTGGATGCTCTGGGTGTCTTTCAGTAGCGCTACTGACTGCAGAGTGCCTGTCTGTAGTATCACTTGGATGCTCCAGGTGACTATGCAGTAGCGCTACTCTAACAGTGGAGTTTAAATAGCAGGCTAGATAAGAAAACTGCACCAAGTGATGTCAGAGCTCACATGAGCAGGAGTCACATGACAGTGATGTCAGAGCCCACATGAACAGGAGTCACATGACCGTGATGTCAGAGCACGCATGAGCAGGAGTAAGAAAGCATAACCCCCCCCCCCCAGAAATTAATGCAGTCCTGGTAGGAGTGCTTTAACCACTCAACTGGCTGACATTTTCTCCAAAAATCACTCAGAAATTTACGTTTTTTCTTGATTGAATTAGGTTAAGAACATCTATTTAAACATATCTAACACAATTCTATTTTTTTTTTAAATAATAATTATTTGTAAACAATTTTTTTTTTAGAACCATTGGTTAAACATTGATGGCAGAAATATTGGACCATAGCGACCATCGCAAACCTACATTTTCCCGGCGGCTGCTTCTGTCTGCAGCCTCCAGTGTACACAGGGAAGGTAAGGGAAACATCACAGCAGTCACTGGGGCAAGGAACCAGGATTCAGAGCGGTCGGGAGGTCTCTCTGACAGCAGAATTCTCTTCCAGCAGCTGCACAGTGCGATTTATGACGTCAGGGAAAGCACAGCCTGGTGTGGTTGCATCTGATGCAACCACCCCAGGCAAGTGGTTAACCTGAGACAGGTCAGAATCTAATAATGCTTACCTACATTCCCAGAATGTATGGGAGATGTTTGAATTCTGGAGAGTAGGCCTACCTCTTGGTTCCCTCCTACTTCCCTGGTCATATGGGTGGTGTGATGCCTTGATGACTTGATTTACAGTTATTTGTGTCATTAGGCCCCTTTCCCATTGAATAATATCACATCAGGTCCACGTGGGGGAAGAGCCACGATGACACAAATTGTATCACCACATCTCCGCTTGCATCACCACAGGTAGGGTAATAATATTAAGCATTCATTTACCTGTACTAGTACTATAAATGTTGCTTTAGTAACATACAGTAATGATACAAATTAAACATGGAGCCTGGGGTGGGCTTTTGAGACATCATACACACTGCACAGCAATGTAATAAGGTGTCCTCAGGCTAACAGATAATATAGTTATAGTTTGAGTGTAATTTACACAAAATAATTTAACATGCAGTATAAGTAAGTGGAGCGGTGATAATTGTCCCCCTGCCCGGACACTGTATTATTAACTCTGCTAATCGCAGCCTGGTCTGGCAGACCCAGAGGGAGGAAACACCTCCCAATGGGACTGCCTTGTGTGTCTGTGACTGACAAGTAGGACTTCCAATAGGAAGTCACTGCCGGTCACAGTGAAGCCATGTAGTCTCGGTCTGCATCTGGCTCCACTGATACAGATCAAGGTGGTGGATTTTATCTTGGGGGGCTGCAGTCCTACAGCCTATAGGTAAATTCCGCCACTAGTTGCGACTGTTTAAAGCTGTAATTTTTTCATTAACAGTAACATGACAGAAGCTGATTGGCTGGTACTTTATCTCTCTCCGCTTTATCACTCTCCAAGACTTAGAACATAGACCCCTTTCCTCTTTTTCAGATTTTCTGTGCTTTCACCTCTAATATACTCAGGGTCGGACTGGCCCACAGGGGGGGAACAGGGGAAACCCCCGGTGGGCCCCAATGCCTGTAGGCCCTTGTCCTCCTCTAGGGATCAGGTTCCAGACTCTATCCTAGTGCACTTGAATTATGCATTATGAATATGTTACATCGGGGGCAAATCTAGAGAGAAGGGGACCTGTGTGCAGTCTCCGGGTGTGGGTTCCCTCCTCTCCTGTCCCTCTGCTGGCAGCAGCGCTTTTAGCGCTCTTTCTGAGCGCTAGAGACTCTGGCACAGTGCCAGAGTCTACAGCGCATGCACAAGTCTCCGAAAAAATGTCGCAGTGGCCATTTTTCCGGAGACCATGCATGCGCTGTAGACTCTGGCACTCTGCCAGAGTCTCTAGTGCTCAGACAGAGCACTAACAGCACTGCTGTGGCTGCCGGCTACGGGACTCGGGAGAGGAGGGGACCCACACCCGGACACCAGAAAGGTAAGTATATAGAAGAAATGAGTGCAGTGTGTGCGGTGTGGGCCCCCTCTGGACGCAGGGGCTCTTGTGCACCGCACTCACTGCACCCACTATAGATACGCCAGTGTGTTACATTATACTTCACAAGAATATGGTTTATTATATATTTACCAAGGGGCACAGAACATGTACTCTGTAATGATTAGCCAAGCCTCTGTGGTGTCTGGCCACACCCCCACTGTAGCCTGACCACACCCTTAATCATTGGCCCCTACAGCAGCACTTCCCCGGAGGGCCCTTCATGCCCCAGTCCGACACTGAATATACTGTACTTCTAAGCAGTGATCCTTCTGATGCTTCTCAGCCACCCCTTCACAGACCTCCTGCGCTCTCTTTCCTCTGTCACTCCTGTCTATCTCTCCTTGTGTCTCACAATCTCTCACATGTTCTCTTCCTCTTACCTGGTCTTAGCTCCACGCCCAGAGAGCACTGCCAGCTCAGCTGAGTTTAGCTCCCAACAGCAAGGACTGTCAGGATTAGTAGCATACCTCCCGTCACCTGCAGGAGGAGGAGGCCCAAATCTAGGGGGTGTGACCTCATGGTTAGGGGACATAGCCTCGCAGGAACACCTGGGCCCTAGATCCCTCCCCTATTTCCCTGGTGTGTCAGGAGGAAGACTGAGAACAGAGATCTTTGCAGCTCCTTCCCCTATTCTCGTGCTGTGTCGGAAGGGAGACTGAGAAGAGGGATCTTTACAGATCCTTCCGCATTCCCCTACTGTGTCGGGAGGGAGACTGAGAACAGAGATCTTTGCAGCTCCTTCCCCTATTCTCGTGCTGTATCGGAAGGGAGACTGAGAAGAGGGATCTTTACAGATCCTTCCCCATTCCCCTACTGTGTCGGGAGGGAGACTGAGAAGAGAGATCTTTGCAGATCCTTCCCCATTCTTTGGCTGTGTCAGAAAGGATACTGAAAAGAGGGATCTTTGCAGATCATTCCCCTACTGTGTCGGAAAGGAGACTGGAAGAGGGATCTTTGCAGATCCGTTCTCCCCCTTTTCCCTTCTGTCACTGTGACACAGACACAGCTGATGACAGGTCTGGCTCTCCTGCAGTGCTGCCGGCATATGAAGGCTTTCACGCTTGCGAAAGCTGGATGCGGCAATAAACAAGTGTGGAGAGGTGATCTGCTGGGACACTTTCTCGCAGGCTATGTTCCGGCAGCTTCATTTTGCTACATTCATACGGTATTTCTAACTGTCACATTGTGACCAGTGGCACATTTTTCATATCCCAACCACATTTCATATGCAGATTGTGATAAATGGGCCCCAAAGTGATGTATAAGTACAAAAAATATTCCGTTGATAAACTACATATATATGCTGCAGTCACTTTAAAATAAAATAAACTCAGTGCATTTCCATGATGAGCTCAGTAATTGTATAACAGCATAGAGTTACTGGCCTTTAGTTCTGAATATCAGTATCTCATTACCTATCTCATGAGATTAGAAAAATCGTATTGCTTTATACAATTACAAAAAGTATAGGCTTATTAAATGGCCTCCATACAGGTACATATCAGTGTCATCATGTTAATTTCATAGGTTTCTTTATTCCTCTCCTGCACAGTATGTTCCTGCTCGGATTAGTGACATCTGCTAGTGACAGTTTTATTATTCTCTCTCTTTCCGGGTTTTTATTTTTTCAACTAGTGTAACACAGAGCATATGACCTTACCCTCAGCATGTAACACAGAGCATATGACTTTACCCTCAGCATGTAACACAGAGCATATAACCTTACCCTCAGCACAGAGGCACACAGCCCACAGCACACAGCCGCCCCGCAGGACACAGGAGAGGAGCGCAGCGCAGCGGTCACAGGGGTAAGGAGAAGGAGGGAGGTGGTGGAGGAAGCCGCAGTAGCGTTTTGTTACTGGTTGAGGCGCTGCTGCTGTCCCTCTGCTTCACTATAGGCTGTCTTCCGCCGCTGTGAAGCGCATCCCAGCCATTCACAGCGGCGGAGAACAGCCTATAGTGAAGCAGAGGGACAGCAGCAGCAGCGCCTCCACCAATAACACAGCGCTGCTGCGGATCCCTCCTCCACCTCCCTCATCCTCCTTCTCTCCTGCCCGGGAATCGTGATCCATCTCTGCCAGAAGCTGCACCGAGGAGCCTGAGCCAGCAGAGAGGGGTAAGTATAATTCTTTCTTTCTTTCTTGCTTTCTTTCTTGCTTTCTTTCTCTTTCTTCATGTGCAAAAAGGGGGACTGTCTACCGTAATGTCTAACAAGGGCACGCTGGCTGCCTTAAGGTGTAAAAAGGGGACGCTGTCTGCCGCTATGTGTAAAAAGGGCACACTGTCTGCCGTAATGTGTAACAAGGGCACGCTGTCTGCCAATATGTGTAAAAAGGGGGACGCTGTCTGCCGTAATGCGTAAAAAGGAGACGCTGTCTGCCGTAATGTGTAAAAAGAGGAATCTGTCCGCCGTAAGGTGTAAAAGGGTCTCTACCTGGTGTAGTGGTGCTACTGTGCGGCGTAATTTGAATAATGGAGACTACTGTGCACCGTTTTATAGATTGGTATTATTTTGGCGCGCACTGCCCCTGTTTTGCATGCAGGGTTGGGGCTCCGATGCCGTTTCTTGCACACAGTGCTAAAATGTCTAGTTACGGCACTGTAGCTAGGTATCCATTTCTCTGGGCCTGAGCAGGTCCCCCTCACGAGATCCTTTCCAGGGGTGAGGGGATGGACTTGGATGGGATGGGGAGAGGGGGGGGCAAAGCATTTTGTCGCACCTGGGCCCACCGCTCGCTAGTTCCGCCACTGCCTCAGCATGTAACACAGAGCATATGACCTTACCCTCAGCATGTAACACAGAGCATATGACCTTACCCTCAGCATGTAACACAGAGCATATAACCTTACCCTCAGCATGTAACACAGAGCATATGACCTTACCCTCAGCATGTAACACTGAGCATATGACCTTACCCTCAGCATGTAACACAGAGCATATGACCTTACCCTCAGCATGTAACACAGAGCATATGACCTTACCCTCAGCATGTAACACAGAGCATATGACCTTACCCTCAGCATGTAACACAGACCATATGACCGTACCCTCAGCATGTTACACAGAGCATATGACCTTACCCTCAGCATGTAACACAGAGCATATGACCTTACCCTCAGCATGTAACACAGAGCATTTGACCTTACCCTCAGCATGTAACACAGAGCATATGACCTTACCCTCAGCATGTAACAGAGCATATGACTTTACCCTCAGCATGTAACACAGAGCATATGACCTTACCCTCAGCATGTAACACAGAGCATATGACCGTACCCTCAGCATGTAACACAGAGCATTTGACCTTACCCTCAGCATGTAACACAGAGCATATGACCTTACCCTCAGCATGTAACACAGAGCATATGACCGTACCCTCAGCATGTAACACAGACCATATGACTGTACCCTCAGCATGTAACACAGAGCATATGACCTTACCCTCAGCATGTAACACAGAGCATATGACCTTACCGTCAGCATGTAACACAGAGCATATGACCGTACCCTCAGCATGTAACACAGAGCATATGACCGTACCCTCAGCATGTAACACAGAGCATTTGACCTTACCCTCAGCATGTAACACAGAGCATATGACCTTACCCTCAGCATGTAACACAGAGCATATGACCTTACCCTCAGGATGCTCCCTGTGTGGTCAGCGCCAAACTTTTCACATCCCGCAACTCTTAGCCTGGCCAATATCTGCAATATACACTACAGCATCTATTTGATCCGTTTCCTGATATGATCAGTCATCACAAGGAGGGTGCTGCTGTTTTTCTTGGGTGCCTCCACTTAGTTTAGAGTTTGCATCATCATTATAGTAAGAATGATGTTAGAACCTTGCATGCATTGTTTGGGCTGTGCTCAAAGTGCTTTAATATGTAACTGTGAATTATCCTGAGCATGACCAGTTAGTAGTGGCACAGCTTATGATTCACCACTACAATAAACACTTACATACACTGCAGACGCTCCCTCAGATCCCAGCTATTTGATGATACTTTATGATCTCTGCCATTCCCCCATAAAATCTTACTCATGCCCCCACTACTTTCCCTCCCTTTATAATGTAAGCCCCCACAAGGAGAGCTCCCCTTCTTCATGTTTCATCCCTTCCCACTATGCTAAACAGGGATGCGGTTAAGATACTTGGTGTTGGGATCCCGGCAGTTGGAATACCAGCGCGATCCTGACAACTGTCAGAATGACAACGCAGGAATCCCAACAGGATCAGGAGACTGACGCCGGAATCCCAACAGGATCAGGAGACTGACACAGGAATCCCAACAGGATCAGGAGACTGACGCTGGAATCCCAACAGGATCAGGAGACTGACGCTGGAATCCCAACAGGATCAGGAGACTGATGCCGGAATCCCAACAGGATCAGGAGACTGATGCCGGAATCCCAACAGGATCAGGAGACTGATGTCGGAATCCCAACAGGATCAGGAGACCGATGCCGGAATCCCAACAGGATCAGGAGACTGACGCCGGAATCCCTACAACCAGCATCCCGACTGTAAGTATTGTGGGAGATTTAGGGTTAGGCCCAGGGAGGACGGATTTGGGTTTAGGCGCCACCTGGGGGGAGGGGAGGGGGGAAGGGTTAGGCTGCGGGGAGAAAGGGTTAGGGTTGGGCACCACCAGGGTGAAGTTAAGTTTAGGCACTAAGGGGGGAGGGTTAGGGTTAGGCTGTGGGAAGGGAGGGTTAGGGTTAGGGGGGTAGGGGAGAGGGGATAGCATAGTTACCTCTCCCCTGTCGGGATTTTAAACATCAGGTCAAACATTCCAAACCTGCTAAACATATCTAAGCTATTAGACACATACACATGATTGAGACTACATATGTAAATATGGATATGTTTGCTGATCAACAGATTATTTTGTTGCTTTGTACCCTGTTTTGTATATCATTGCCAGGGGAAGACACAGAATTTCTAGATGGGGGATTCCAATGCAATCCACAATCTCCCACTCTGCGGAACATTGGAGCAACTGCGGGAGTCTGGTGGAGCCGCAGAACCTAGTGCAGACACTGGTTTTCTTATACACTGGATAGTGTATGGCAAACAGAAGTAATAATTAACACTATAGATGGTCTATATTATAGGCTGTATAAAACATATTTAACTAATATAAATAACATAAGTGGTCAGGAAAAGGTTAAACATACGATAGTAAATAAATACACAAACATAATAGAACCAGTAGAAGACCGAACTGCACTTTCTAAGCACACATTCTCCCACCTCATGGTAAGGAGCCTGTTTTTTCTTCCTGGCAGCTACTCTTTGGCCCAGTGCACCGATTGAGCGCTCAGAACCACACACAGCAAACTTGGCAGAAGAAGCTGCTGCCATTGGGTACATTCAGCAGCTCCACTCTGTGAATAAACTGCGTGTTGTCATGGCAGCTCTAGTAATCATATTATATACTATTGCTATTGTGTTCAGAATTTTAGCTGCTGGCCAGGCGGAGGGGGGTTTCCAGGCAACCAGAAACACCCTCTGCGTTTTCCTATGATTGCTGTGTACAGTATTGCAGATATTTGTGCATACTTAACAAGAGAAGGAGCCTGAAGAGGAGACACTGCTGGACACCTCGGTGGGAGGGGAGGCATCATCGGGCGCCGCTAAGGGAAAAATGCTTTGATTCCTGGGTCCGCATGAAGTGGGTGGTGTTAAAGTGATGCAATTTGTGTAATTTAGCCCCATCCCCTAAATACGGTGTTGTGATTCCCGTGGTAATCTCCCCATCATGCCTGCTTTATTAGGAAGTGAGTGGGATGCAGGAGTTACACCTACTGTTCCAGGAGTGCGGGGGACTAACCTAAAAATTTTGATTTTCCTGCAAATTCTGCTAGAGTAGGTAAGTGTGGCTTTGTGGCACCCTATAAATAATAATAAAATACATAGGCCTACACATAAAAACATGGAGCTCAACCACTATCAAGGTACAATGTGAAAAATTATAACAAATGCAACCTTCTACCACTTTCATTAAATAAAACTTTTATGTTTTTCTTTGAAAATACTGCTAGATGGTAAAAATCTAGGTGAATCCATGCAAATCAAGGCGCACAATACCATCATGCATTTGCCTATTTTGCTGTTTGTAAAAGAGACCCAGAGAACTCGGTATCCGGACTCCAGGTCGACAGTACAAAGGTCGACACACCTTAGGTCGACGCCAATTGTTCGACACACCTTAGGTCGACATGGACAAAAGGTCGACAGGAACAAGGTCGACATGGAAAAATGTCGACATGAGTTTTTCACGATTTTTTTCTTTTTTTGAACCTTTTCATACTTAACGATCCACGTGGACTACGATTGGAACGGTAAAGTGTGCCGAGCGAAGCGGTAGCGGAGCGAAGGCACCATGCCCGAAGCATGGCGAGCGAAGCGAGCCATGCGAGGGGACGCGGTGCACTAATTGGGGTTCCCGGTCACTCTACGAAGAAAACGACACCAAAAAAACATAAAAAACTCATGTCGACCTTTTTCCATGTCGACCTTGTTCCTGTCGACCTTTTGTCCATGTCGACCTTTTGTCCATGTCGACCTAAGGTGTGTCGACCAATTGGCGTCGACCTAAGGTGTGTCGACCTTTGTGCTGTCGACCCTCAGTCCCAGACCCGAGAACTCAATCATGCGGTGTTTCAAATGTAATGCGTCTTAAACACAATGCTCTGAAAATCATACCGCCAAGTTAGCTGTAGGCTATTGGGAACTCTGCTTCTTCTACTAACTCTCAGGGGGTGGGATGTATCATATATTGCATGAACATTTATGCAAGGGACAATTCTTCCAATAAGACCCAGGAGTCTGATTGCACATGTGTAGCCGTCAGACAGAGCATGTGCAAGCTGTAGGGGGATGGAGAGGGATCCTTCAGATCCCTCTCATGAGAATACTGTGAATAGAAGCCCATAGGCTTCTATGGGCAATGCTATCCATAGAATTCTATAGAATTCTGGGGGGTCATTCCGAGTTGATCGCTAGCTGCCGTTGTTGGCTGCGTAGCGATCAGTGAAAAATAACAGCTAATCTGCGCATGCGTATGCACCGCAATGCGCACGCGCATCTTACGGGTACGAAGTCCATTGTGGTTTTGCACTGGTTCTAGCGACCATTCCAATCGCACAGCCGAACGCAAGGAGATTGACAGAAAGAGAGCGTTTATGGGTGTCAACTGACCGTTTTCTGGGAGTGTTTGGAAAAATGTAGGGTATCTGACGTCATTACCGTGTCACTCGTTGCAGCAATCATTGCACAGGATAAGGAACTACAGGGTCGCTCTTGTTTTGCACAAAATGTGTTTGCAGGTGCTCTGCTGCACAGGCGTTCGCACTCCTGCAAAGCGAAAATACACTCCCCCGTGGGCGGCGACTATGCGTTTGCATGGCTGCTAAAAATTGCTAGCGAGCGATCAACTCGGAATGACCCCCTCTGTGCGGACTGCAGTGCAAGTGGTCTGCAGATATCTCTGATATCCACTGCATTCCACTTTAATTCATATAAGGATAGTGGCAAAGCTCTGAAAATGTCAATTTTTTAGAGGTTTACCCAAATTTTTTGGGTTAGTACTGTACACCCTGCCCAGTATGTGGCTTACTTAATTCTCCTCCTCATATAATGCCTACCTCACAACCATCCAGCTTTTGACAGCTTGAATTATTAAGGAATGCACTATGCACTACCACTGTGAGGAGGCAGGTGTCTGCTGCTTGCAATATTTAAAAAAGGCATTTTGTTAAAAAAAGACAAACACCCCCATTCCGCTGACAAGACCTCCAGTCTTGGGAGGTATGAGTTATTATGACCAGTACTATTATTCTGAAAAATAGGTTCTGGGGGAGGAGATATTAAAAAAAAAGCTATAGATAGATGATAAAAAGCTATAGATAGATGATAGTTTTTAGAAAAGAACTGGACTTTAAAATATTTTTTTTTATGGAAAATACATTTTGGCCCAGAACAAGTATGGGAACCCAGTTCCTGATTCTGTCATATTTAATGAGAGCTTCAGGAACTGAGTTCCTACTGGTACCTGCTTAAAAATAGCACTGGCTATGACACTTGACCTGTCACATGCAGCTCTGACCTCTAACATGACTATATGGATGGATAGGTCCCGTCATCTCCTGAAATAATTAGTGCCTCTGTGAACACTGCAGTGGCCACAGCCGCAGACTGGCTACCGGGAGCTCCTTCACCACAATTCAAAAGTGGGGACATCTACATGAGCTATAAATGGAACATTATAATGAGGAGGTGATGTGACCACAGTCAAACACACCCTACAGTATAAATGGTAGGAAGAGAGTAGAACACATGCATTAATATTCCTGAGTCCAAAACTGACAGGTACACTGGGGGTCATTCAGAGTTGATCGCAATGCGCAGGTGGGTCGTATGGGTACAAAGAGGATCGGTGCTGGGCGATGGATTTAATGAAGAATCCATTCGCACAGCCGATCGCAAGGAGACTGACAGAAAGAGGGCGTTTATGGGTGTCAACTGACCATTTTCTGGGAGTGTTTGGAAAAACACAGGCGTGTCCAAGCGTTTGCAGGGCGTGTGTCTGACGTCAATTCCGGTCCCGAACAGGCTGAAGTGATCGCAGCGGCTGAGTAAGTCCAGAGCTACTCAGAAACTGCAAAAAAAAAAATTTGTGCCGCTTGGCTGCACAAGCGTATGCATACTTGCAAAGCAAAAATACACTCCCCCATAGGCGGCGACTATCTGATCGCAGCACAGCAAAAAGTTGCTAGCGAGCGATCAACTCGGAATGACCCCCACAGTCCGATACACTGGTTTACCTATTTTATCACATTGCTGTTAGCATCACTGTAGGCAGTGGCGTAAGTTTATCCCAGTTGCCCAGAGGCAAGAAAAATATTGGTGCCCCCCCCCCCCCCCCCCATATATCATCCGTGAGCCAATAAGATGCCATTTTGAGATCCGAGTAACACCGAGTAAAACTGAACTCGCTCATCTCTAATTCTAACTATATGCAGTGCCGGTGCGAGGTTTTGTGTCACCCTAGGCAAAACTTCAGCCTACTCCCCCCTCCCCCGCCCCCCCCACCACATACACACAGGTGGCATCTTATAAGTAAACCTGCCGCTTGCTTGCATGGAATACATCAATACCCTTTTTTTTTTATTGCACTATTTTTATTACCTAAATATAAATAAATGAGGGCAGTCAGGAAACATCTTTTTTATGTGTGTAAATTGTGTCCAGTTCTATGAGTCCCACTTAGGGGTTAATCCAATTAGCCACGATGATATCGCAGGAGCAAATCATCACGGCAGCGGCCGCACTTTACAGCGGACCGAACTCGCTGAAAAGTGCTCGCTGCCCCATACGGTAATGAGCAATTTTGTGCGAATCCAGACTGGGTACTGTTGCCAGAGTTTAAACGCCGTGGCAACGGCACTTCGCAGCTAACTGGATTTACCCCTTGATTGTCTGTTCTTATAGCTGCACAAAGAATGTATTTTACAATATTCTCCTTAAGTATTAGTGATTTAATGCCTAATTCAGCAGTTTTTACTGTGTGATTTATACTGAATTAGACACCATATGTGCCTTAAATTTGATTATTTATGTGAGCATATTCGATTGGGTGTGCAAATTTTGCGTTAATAATTACCACGGCTATCGCAACCTTTTTTTTCATTGCCGCAGGTATGGAAAACCTTGATACCTGTGGTATCCAATTGAAAAAAAACTTGTGGTAATATTTACAGCAAAAATGCATGGGGGAATTTTTTTTTTTTAAATCAGGCTGTACTTTCCCCACCCCAAAATAAATGAATAAAGAAAACATTGCTGCCCTCTCCTTGCTGACCCAGCTCCGTTTGATCCAATAATCAGATGCAGCACTGCCGGACCTGGAGAGGACCGATGCTGAATCCACCTGCGAGAGGAGGAATAGGGGAAGACAGTTGAGAGAGAGAGCAGGAATGGGGGAGATGGGAGAGAGAGAGGAAAAATAGGGGGAGACAGGAAAAAGTGGAGGAATAGGGTGAGAAGGGAAAGAGAGGAGGATGAGGGAAATAGGAAAAAGAGGAGGAACAGGGGGAGAAGGGAAAGAGGAGGAATAGGGAGAGAAGGGAAAGAGAGGAGGATGGGGAAATAAGAAAGAGAGGAGGAATAGGGGGAGAAGGGAAAGAAAGGAGGAATAGGGGGAGAAGGGAAAGGAGAAATAGGGGGAGAAAGGAAAGAGAGGAGGAATAGGGGGAGACGGGAAAGAGAGGAGGAATAGGGGGAGACGGGAAAGAGAGGAGGAATAGGGGGAGACGGGAAAGAGAGGAGGAATAGGGGGAGATGGGAAAGAGAGGAGGAATAGGGGGAAATAGGAAAGAGAGGAGGAATAGGGGGAGATGGGAGAGAAGTACAAGGAGGAGATGGCAGAGAGAGATACCCAGTCAGAGTAGAAGACAGGAAGGTATTTCTGTACCTTCCTGTCTTCTGTCTTCTGTCTGCACAGATAATGAAGTTATGAAAGGTACTTATAGTACAGAGATGAGTCCCTAGGTAGCAGATGCTGTCTGGGATCCAAAACTCTCCTCCCTGCAGCTGCAGCTCCATCACTGCTGGGTGGCAATGTCCAGAAATTTGTGAAGCATTGATGGCTGTAACTGACGCAGTCGTGCTGGCCTCGGCAGCCATGTTTCAATGGACATTCTGCTCTGCCATAGGGGGCGTCCGATAGTTGGACTAATGGTACGTTGATACTGCAATTTGCGTTGCGGGTGGGTCTTGCAGTAGGAAACTATAGATTATGTCATTGGCATAATGTTGCAGTGTATACATATGTGCAGTACATATATGTACATAAGGCCATAGTATGTAAATTGTCGTTTTTTTCCCCCTATAACATCACGAGAAGGCCGGTCAATGAATATATATATATATCTATCTATCTTATATATCTCTATCTAGATAGCTAGATATACAGATACACACAGCATTAGCAGCTAACCTCCTATACTGCCCCCCCCCCCTTCAATACATATGAGCGGCGGGAACCCCCGTTTTCCCATCCACAACGGTGGCAAGAGACACCCCACATTACACAGGAGTGGCGGCATCCCCCCCTTCCAGCAGCGGAAGTGGCTGGTGAATCTCCCTTGTCCCACCACACATGGGACATGGGACATGAGCAGCAATGCCCAGGCACCCCCTCTCTCCACAGCTGCAGCGGCGGTGGCCAGCGCATCCCCCGTACCTGACAATACACGAGTACCCGGCGCCGGCACACTCCTCCGTCCCCAGGGACACACTCAGCGGCATCTCTCTCCTACCCCGTCCTACAAGAAACACAGCAGACGGATTTCCCCTTATTCTCCTGCCCCGCAGCACACACTTACTTTAGCAGTCATCAGTAACCCCGCCTCCGGAGTAGTAGCTGGCCTCTCCCCCCTCCAGAGGAGAGCAGCGGTAGGTGAGCAGACACCCGCCGTCGCTCCCTCCTCCCTCCATCTCACTCCGCGGTAGCAGCCATCAGTAAACCCCCCCCCCCCCCCCGCAATACTTCCCACAAGCAGGGATCTAGTGATAGCGTGGCTGTGGATGATTAGACCCACAGCCATCGCTGGCAAGCGCAATCTGTGAAAGAAAGATTAATTTTTCAGTATGAAAGTTGTAGTGGCGCCCTCAAGTGGCCGGCGCCCATAGGCAGCTGCCTAAAGCTGCCTAGTGGTGGCGCCGGCCCTGACTATATGAAGCTACTACAAAACTGTTGCAACTTGGCAGATCTATGTAGGGGTCCAACCACACACTACATAGATCTGCTCAGTCACTCACAATGCTGATTATTTCTCTGACAATTAATTTGCAAGTGTCATATGATATCCAGGATTAGAACCCACAACCTATTACACTGGTAGCATGCACCTTACTGATGGAGATATCTGGTCTTGCATAGGAAGTATGAGAATTCTAACTGTTTAAAGTTACGTGTAATTGTCAGAGAAATAACTTCATATAGTTAGCTTCATCTACGGAAGAGATACCGGCTGCTGTCAGTTAACTTAATTGATTAATGTCGCTGAACACACGAAACAGGAGGAGAGGTGCCCCCATTCAAAGCAGGAGCCCGGCGGCAGCTGACTCCGTTGCCTCCCAGAGTTCTGCCTCTGACTGTAGGCAGGGCACTGCACCTGCTTTATATGCACTGACTGTTCACTTTGGAAAATGTGTCTCACTTATTTCTCTTTAGTAACTATTTGGTTTATGCTTTGTAAAGAGACAAGGAACACCTGCAGTGTTTCCCACCAATGCCTAATGCAGCTCATGAGGAAGTTGCACATTAACAGAGCCGGATTTAGGCAGAGGCAACAAAGGCGGTCGTCCCGGGGCCCCCACAGACAGAGGGCCCCCCACACAGGGTAATCTGACCCGGCATTTGGGACAGCAGCTCCTGTTGCTCAGGCTGTATACCCCAGAATCTTAATCAGTTGGGAGAAGGGACTCGGGAGCTGCACTGTGCTGTATGCAGCCTGAGCAGCGGCAGCCGCTGTCACAAATTACGGGCCAGAAAGCATGGGAGGTGAGGGACCCGGGAGCTGCTGGCAGTCTGAGAAGCAGCAGCCCCTGTCCCACAGTTTCTCTCTATTGTGTACATAGTGTCACTTAGGGGTCACTTTTGTTTTTGGATTGTGTTTTGATAAGGGCTGAGTAACCCCTTTAACAGCTGCTAGTTATGTATGTGTAAATAATACAGTATATTATCCATTGGTCTATTAATTAATAGCCCATTTTGCTGGAGGCGCCAATTTTTCCCCCCCTGTATTTCACTTAGGGGTGGTTGCGCTGCTTCCATAGTTACCAGGAACAGTTTATCCCCGTGTGCCATAGTCAGGGCAGTAGAGAGCCTCGCTGGACCCAGGTACTTTTCAGGGGGCGTGGTCAAATACAGGAGGCATGGCCATGCATCCTTAGAAAAAATACAGAAAAAAATTGTATTTTAAGTAGTGATGAGCGGGTTCGGTTTCTCGGAAACCGAACATTCCCGAACTTCACCCATTTTACACGGGTCCGAGGCATACTCGGATTCTCCCGTATGGCTCGGTTAACCCGAGCGCGCCCGAACGTCATCATCCCGCTGTCGGATTCTCGCGAGATTCGGATTCTATATAAGGAGCCGCGCGTCGCCGCCATTTTCACTCGTGCATTGGAAATGTTAGGGAGAGGACGTGGCTGGCGTCCTCTCCGTTATTGTTGAACCTGATTGTGCATTATTGCTTAGATGTGGGGAGGGCTGGGGAGCAGCTGTATAATATAGGAGGAGTACAGTGCAGAGTTTTGCTGATCAGTGACCACCAGTTTTATCCGTTCTCTGCCTGAAAAAAACGCTCCATATCTGTGCTGTGTGCTGCATATATATATGTGCTCACACTGCTTTATTGTGGGGACTGGGGAGCAGCTGTACTATATAGCAGGAGTACAGTGCAGAGTTTTGCTGACAGTGACCATCAGTATACGTTGTCTGCCTGAAAAACACTCCATATCTGTGCTCAGTGTGCTGCTTTATTGTGGGGACTGGGGACCACCAGTATAATATTATATAGGAGGAGTACAGTGCAGAGTTTTGCTGACCAGTGACCACCAGTATATAATATATAGCATCACGGTACAGTAGGCCACTGCTGTGCCTACCTCTGTGTCGTCATTAAGTATACTATCCATCTAGATTCTATACCTGTGGTGCATTTCAGTTGTGCAGTTTGCTGACACAGTGACCACCAGTATATATTGCAGTACGGTACGGAAGGCCACTGCTGTACCTACCTCTGTGTCGTCATTAAGTATACTATCCATCTACATTCTATACCTGTGGTGCATTTTAGTTTTGAAGTTTGCTGACACAGTGACCACCAGTATACTATATATAGCAGTACGGTACAGAAGGCCACTGCTGTACCTACCTCTGTGTCGTCATTAAGTATACTATCCATCTACATTCTATACCTGTGGTGCATTTTAGTTTTGCAGTTTGCTGACACAGTGACCACCAGTATACTATATATAGCAGTACGGTACGGAAGGCCACTGCTGTACCTACCTCTGTGTCGTCATTAAGTATACTATCCATCTACATTCTATACCTGTGGTGCATTTTAGTTTTGCAGTTTGCTGACACAGTGACGACCAGTATACTATATATAGCAGTACGGTACGGAAGGCCACTGCTGTACCTACCTCTGTGTCGTCATTATGTATACTATCCATCTACATTCTATACCTGTGGCGCATTTTAGTTTTGCAGTTTGCTGACACAGTGACCACCAGTATACTATTTGTAGCAGTACGGTATGGAAGGCCACTGCTGTACCTACCTCTGTGTCATCATTAAGTATACTATCCATCTAGATTCTATACCTGTGGTGCATTTTAGTTTTGCAGTTTGCTGACACAGTGACCACCAGTATATATAGCAGTACGGTACGGAAGGCCACTGCTCTACCTACCTCTGTGTCGTCAAGTATACTATCCATCCATACCTGTGGTGCATTTCAGTTGTGCGCAGTATATATAGTAGTAGGCCATTGCTATTGATACTGGCATATAATTCCACACATTAAAAAATGGAGAACAAAAATGTGGAGGTCAAAATAGGGAAAGATCAAGATCCACTTCCACCTCGTGCTGAAGCTGCTGCCACTAGTCATGGCTGAGACGATGAAATGCCATCAACGTCGTCTGCCAAGGCCGATGCCCAATGTCATAGTAGAGAGCATGTAAAATCCAAAAAACAAAAGTTCAGTAAAATGACCCAAAAATCAAAATTGAAAGCTTCTGATGAGAAGCGTAAACTTGCCAATATGCCATTTACGACACGGAGTGGCAAGGAACGGCTGAGGCCCTGGCCTATGTTCATGGCTAGTGGTTCAGATTCACATGAGGATGGAAGCACTCATCCTCTCGCTAGAAAAATGAAAAGACTTAAGCTGGCAAAAGCACAGCAAAGAACTGTGCGTTCTTCTAAATCACAAATCCCCAAGGAGAGTCCAATTGTGTCGGTTGCGATGCCTAACCTTCCCAACACTGGACAGGAAGAGCTTGCGCCTTCCACCATTTGCACGCCCCCTGCAAGTGCTGGAAGGAGCACCCGCAGTCCAGTTCCTGATAGTCAAATTGAAGATGTCACTGTTGAAGTACACCAGAATGAGGATATGGGTGTTGCTGGCGCTGGGGAGGAAATTGACAAGGAGGATTCTGATGGTGAGGTGGTTTGTTTAAGTCAGGCACCCGGGGAGAAACCTGTTGTCCGTGGGACGAATATGGCCATTGACATGCCTGGTCAAAATACAAAAAAAATCAGCTCTTCGGTGTGGAATTATTTCAACACAAATGCGGACAACAGGTGTCAAGCCGTGTGTTGCCTTTGTCAAGCTGTAATAAGTAGGGGTAAGGACGTTAACCACCTCGGAACATCCTCCCTTATACGTCACCTGCAGCGCATTCATCATAAGTCAGTGACAAGTTCAAAAACTTTGGGTGACAGCGGAAGCAGTCCACTGACCACTAAATCCCTTCCTCTTGTAACCAGGCTCCTGCAAACCACACCACCAACTCCCTCAGTGTCAATTTCCTCCTTACCCAGGAAAGCCAATAGTCCTGTAGGCCATGTCACTGGCAAGTCTGACGAGTCTTCTCCTGCCTGGGATTCCTCCGATGCATCCTTGAGCGTAACGCCTACTGCTGCTGGCGCTGCTGTTGTAGCTGCTGGGAGTCGATCGTCATCCCAGAGGGGAAGTCGGAAGACCACTTGTACTACTTCCAGTAAGCAATTGACTGTCCAACAGTCCTTTGTGAGGAAGATGAAATATCACAGCAGTCATCCTGCTGCAAAGCAGATAACTCAGGCCTTGGCAGCCTGGGCGGTGAGAAACGTGGTTCCGGTATCCACCGTTAATTCAGAGGCAACTAGAGACTTGATTGAGGTACTGTGTCCCCGGTACCAAATACCATCTAGGTTCCATTTCTCTAGGCAGGCGATACCGAAAATGTACACAGACCTCAGAAAAAGAGTCACCAGTGTCCTAAAAAATGCAGTTGTACCCAATGTCCACTTAACCACGGACATGTGGACAAGTGGAGCAGGGCAGACTCAGGACTATATGACCGTGACAGCCCACTGGGTAGATGTATTGCCTCCCGCAGCAAGAACAGCAGCGGCGGCACCAGTAGCAGCATCTCGCAAACGCCAACTCGTTCCTAGGCAGGCTACGCTTTGTATCACCGCTTTCCAGAAGAGGCACACAGCTAACAACCTCTTACGGAAACTGAGGAAGATCATCGCAGAATGGCTTACCCCAATTGGACTCTCCTGGGGATTTGTGACATCGGACAACGCCAGCAATATTGTGCGTGCATTACATCTGGGCAAATTCCAGCACGTCCCATGTTTTGCACATACATTGAATTTGGTGGTGCAGAATTATTTAAAAAACGTCAGGGGCATGCAAGAGATGCTGTCGGTGGCCCGAATAATTGCGGGCCACTTTCAGCATTCAGCCACCGCGTACAGAAGACTGGAGCACCACCAAACAGTCCTGAACCTGCCCTGCCATCATCTGAAGCAAGAGGTGGTAACGAGGTGGAATTCAACCCTCTATATGCTTCAGAGGATGGAGGAGCAGCAAAAGGCCATTCAAGCCTATACATCTGGCCACGATATAGGCAAAGGATGGGGAATGCACCTGACTCAAGCGCAGTGGAGAATGATTTCAACGTTGTGCAAGGTTCTGCAACCCTTTGAACTTGCCACACGTGAAGTCAGTTCAGACACTGCCAGCCTGAGTCAGGTCATTCCCCTCATCAGGCTTTTGCAGAAGAAGCTGGAGACATTGAAGGAGGAGCTAAAACAGAGCGATTCCGCTAGGCATGTGGGACTTGTGGATGAAGCCCTTAATTCGCTTAACCAGGATTCACGGGTGGTCAATCTGTTAAAATCAGAGCACTACATTTTGGCCACCGTGCTCGATCCTAGATTTAAAACCTACGTTGTATCTCTCTTTCCGGCAGACACAAGTCTGCAGAGGTTCAAAGACCTGCTGGTGAGAAAATTGTCAAGTCAAGCGGAACGTGACCCGTCAACATCTCCTCCGTCACATTCTCCCGCAACTGGGGGTGCGAGGAAAAGGCTAAGAATTCCGAGCCCACCCGCTGGCGGTGATGCAGGGCAGTCTGGAGCGAGTGCTGACATCTGGTCCGGACTGAAGGACCTGCCAACGATTACTGACATGTCGTCTACTGTCACTTCATATGATTCTCTCACCATTGAAAGAATGGTGGAGGATTATATGAGTGACCGCATCCAAGTAGGCACGTCAGACAGTCCGTACGTATACTGGCAGGAAAAAGAGGCAATTTGGAGGCCCTTGCACAAACTGGCTTTGTTCTACCTAAGTTGCCCTCCCTCCAGTGTGTACTCCGAAAGAGTGTTTAGTGCAGCCGCTCACCTTGTCAGCAATCGGCGTACGAGGTTACTTCCAGAAAATGTGGAGAAGATGATGTTCATCAAAATGAATTATAATCAATTCCTCCGTGGAGACATTCACCAGCAGCAATTGCCTCCACAAAGTACACAGGGACCTGAGATGGTGGATTCCAGTGGGGACGAATTAATAATCTGTGAGGAGGGGGATGTACACAGTGAAAGGGGTGAGGAATCGGAGGATGATGATGAGGTGGACATCTTGCCTCTGTAGAGCCAGTTTGTGCAAGGAGAGATTGAATTGCTTCTTTTTTTGGTGGGGGCCCAAACCAACCAGTCATTTCAGTCACAGTCGTGTGGCAGACCCTGCCGCTGAAAATGATGGGTTCGTTAAAGTGTGCATGTCCTGTTTATACAACATAAGGTTGGGTGGGAGGGCACAAGGACAATTCCATCTCGCACCTCTTTTTTTCTTTCATTTTTCTTTGCATCATGTGCTGTTTGGGGACAATTTTTTTGAAGTGCCATCCTGCCTGACACTGCAATGCCACTCCTAGATGGGCCAGGTGTTTGTGTCGGCCACTTGTGTCGCTTAGCTTAGTCACACAGCGACCTTGGTGCGCCTCTTTTTTTCTTTGCATCATGTGCTGTTTGGGGACAATTTTTTTGAAGTGCCATCCTGCCTGACACTGCAGTGCCACTCCTAGATGGGCCAGGTGTTTGTGTCGGCCACTTGTGTCGCTTAGCTTAGCCATCCAGCGACCTCGGTGCAAATTTTAGGACTAAAAATAATATTGTGAGGTGTGAGGTTTTCAGAATAGACTGGAAATGAGTGGAAATTATGGTTATTGAGGTTAATAATACTATGGGATCAAAATGACCCCCAAATTCTATGATTTAAGCTGTTTTTTAGGGTTTTTTGTAAAAAACACCCGAATCCAAAACACACCCGAATCCCACAAAACATTTTCGGTGAGGTTTTGCCAAAACACGTCCGAATCCAAAACACGGCCGCGGAACCGAATCCAAAACCAAAACACAAAACCCGAAAAATGTCCGGTGCACATCACTAATTTTAAGTGCCTCCATGGCAACACTGCAGCCCAGCAAACAGCAGCATGTTCTGGGCTGAGGAGTAATGCTGTAGCTTCTGCTACCAGGTAAGGGGGATGGAGCCCGGGGCCCCCACTGGGCCCCTCTATCAGACCTGAGCCCGGGTAATTTGTACCCTCCCCCCCTCTCTCGGCACCACTGGCCATAGTTATTAATAGCACACGTTGTCAGTCCATCTCATCAGGTTTTTCTATATGATGCTGAAAGGAGGATCAATTAATAAAATAGTTGTAGCATACCTCCCAACTGTCCCGTTTTTTTTGCCGGACAGTCCTGTTTTCTTTGGGACTGTCTCCCGCTGTCCCTCCCATGGGCTGCAGTGTCCTGCGGTGGTGGGAGGGGCAGTGTCTGTTAACGGGAGACAGATGTACTGGGGGCATGCTAGCAGCTCATGGAGCTCTGGGCATGCCACCACAGTGATAGAAAACGGGGGCGTGGATCATTAAAGCAGTAGTAGTCCCGTGAAGCCACACCCCTTTCCATAGGCCACACCTCCTTTTTGGGCGCACACAGCTATGCGGCACGAGGGAGTCCCACATCAGAGGGGACATATGTTGGGAGGTATGTTGTAGTATATGCTTTTGTATGACCTTCTAGGTGTTGTCCAACACTTTTCATTTTATTGGAAGGGACACCCACAATTGAATTGTCCTGGGGCCCCCTCAAGACTTAATCCGGCCCGGATTAAGAGCCTAATTCAGAGTCGTACACAATTCGGCCACTCTTGTAGTCATTATTATTATTATTATCCTTTATTTATATGGCGCCACAAGGGTTCCGCAGCGCCAAATTACAGAGTACAAATGCACATAAAAAATAGGAAAACAGTGACTTACAGTTGAAGACAATATAGGACAAGTACAGGGCAACTAAGCATAACTACACCAGTAAACATAGAGATAAGTTCCAGGTGGTCAAAAAACTGTGGGATCTGGGCAGTTGAGGATTATTAAAGTAAGAAAAGTATAAGCACATGAGGGAAGAGGGCCCTACTCGTGAGAGCTTACATTCTAACATTATCACTCAGTACTACACCAGCCACGGCACACTGGTTGAAAAAGCCTGTCCTAGAGGGTGCATCTGGGAGCCTATTTCTATGGGGCAGATTCAATTAGCCATGGGTAAAACCTGAGCAATTCAATTGACTGCTGCAGCCCCACATGTTGAAAGTGTACTCAACGCAGACTATTCCTTGCAGCCCCAGGAGCTGTGAGAAAAAAAAATCACTTTAACTGCATCCTTTGAGGCTTAACTTGTGGTGTTACCCATAGATTCATGCCCTTAACGCAGAATCTGTGGGCTAACACACGTTATTTACAGGTATACTACACAGGAAAACTAACTAAATAATAAATAGTCCTAGGCGTTAAATACTGAGCTTTACCAGCTCTGTAAACACTGTGGGTAATTTAGGAGAACATTTACTAAGCAGTGATAAGATTGGAGAAGTGAGCTAGTGGAGAAATTTCCCCATCAACCAATCAGCAGCTCTGTATCATTTTATAGTATGCAAATTATAGATGTTACTTCAGTGCTGATTGGTTGCTATGGGCAACTTCTCCACTGGCTCACTTATCCGCTCTTATCAATGCTTAGTAAATGTACCCCTACATCTGTCCCACCTACTGATATCTCTAATAGACAGCAGTTGATGTACTTGCTGTGTGCTTATTTAACCCTAAAGTTGTTTTTAAAGAATTTTGTTCAGCTTTATGTTTCGTCAGTGTACATTAGGTGGAACTACTGGATTTTTTTGAATGCTTACTAAAAGGTGCCGCTTCCTACCCATACTTGCCGACATTCTGGCAGCCAGGTTGGCACAGTGGGCCGTGGGGGGGGGGGAATCATGGGAGGGGGCATGATGGGTGCCGTGATGCTGAATAGGAGGCGGAACAGGGGCGGAACCACATGTACACATCATGGTGGCCCCGCCCTTGCTACACAGTGCTGGGATTACCAGCATTGTGAGGTAGGGGGCGGGGCCAGTAGGACGCAATTCAGCATGAATTCCGCCATCGCTCCACAGACCACCCACTTGTGGATAACTCGGGGGGGGGGGGGGGGGATGTTTGCATTAACTATCCGGTCATTCCTGAAGATTAGGCAAGTATGATCCTACCTGTCATGCTGAATAATACCTAAGGCTCCTTACCCACTGGCATTACAATCATACACAAGTGTGTTTTATTAAATAGGATGTATATGTTGCAGTGTTCTCCTTTGATGCTTATCAGCAGGTACAAGTGTTGCTTACTCCTGCATGTTAAATGCCAGCATGGTTTCCTAAGTACTTGCAAGGAGCTGTAAATGACATGCAACACATGTAACACATAATTATT
Source organism: Pseudophryne corroboree (assembly GCF_028390025.1). Lineage (NCBI taxonomy): Eukaryota > Metazoa > Chordata > Amphibia > Anura > Myobatrachidae > Pseudophryne > Pseudophryne corroboree. Next base: position 103,530,915 of record NC_086453.1, on the reverse strand, counting down.
CCAAAAACTGTATCTGCAGAACGGTTCTACAACGGAAGGGATACATACATAAAGAAACAGAAAGACTATATATAACAATATAATTTTTTTTTATTTCAAACGTCAGCTGCAAGTGATATTGTATCTCCAGTTTAGAATAAGTAGAAGTTTGGATGACATTAATAAATATATACAAAATTATATAATCAACTGATGATAATTTATGTTTTCATACGGCATGAAATATTTACTTTCCAATCCGAAAAAACTGCCGTTTTTCTTTCCTTTGGCTTACTCTACAACGTTTGTGCCTGTGATCAGATTATGGTGGGTTTTATCACAAACACTTGCCTGTGAAAGCCTATGTTTAAGGAAATAGCCCACTAGCATTCAGATGATTTCACTTGCACAGGAAGAGGTCTACTTCCTACTTACAATTGCCTATTCATATCAATATACGCATTCAGAGTGTCTGGAACTTAAAGTTAATGCCTTAGAAAGGACTCAGGAAGGAGTCCAGATCTGGACACTAATTGTTAAGTATATTTACATAAAAGAAAAGCAACTCAAAACAGAACATGTCTATATATTTTCATTATTAGTTATTAGTATGATAGGTAAGTAGTTTAGAGCTCAAAAATAAAATAGATAATATTTAGTAAGAATAAATAAAACAATTCTACTCATTAATTATTGGAATTCATATTATTTTAAGTGTAGGTGTTTAGCAGTTGGATTTACAACAGGTTAAAGCTTAAAATAATGGATCAATGTTTTTAGATGGAAAAGTTAATTATGTTAATTAAACAATATGCTCTACATGACTAATACTTGGCACAGGGGCACTGATCAATTGGGCATCAATGTAGGGTACTTATATTTGTAGAAAAGATTTAGTAAAATTATATTTTTGATATTATCTGATAAGTGCAATGTATTTCCTCCCTGTAGAGGGCGCCTATAAATTAATACCTTCCTTTATGAGACTGTATATAAACAGGATTTTAAACAACATGTTATCCATGTAAGCCAAAAATATAACCCATACCAGCAAATGGTATATACTTTATCTTTCAAATTCATACAAGTTCAGTTTCATACATAATATTATTCACTTTTCTTGAATTTATGTGATAATTACATTTTAACTTTCAGGAAAGAATATGTATGATGCAATAAGAAAATTAAAATCGAACCTGTTCTTGCAGTCAATATTTCCTATCAATTAATAAAAAACAAAATGAATTTGCTCTTTCATGAATTATTAATAAGCAGTGCTGAAAAAAACACCCAAATCATATATTTATGAAAAAGGATGGTTTTAAATATGAATAGTCATACTCAAAATCTACTTAGAAATTTTGTGTAGTATTACTAGAATAGAGTTTTATTAGTGATCATATACCTTGCAAAATATTTTCAAGGTGAAAAAGGGGCGTCTGGTCCCCGAAACGTCGGTTCACTTTTACGTGTGAAATACATTTGACTTCTATATCAGACTTTGAGTGCCGCTTTTCTTCACGCTTCATCTATATATATATATATATATATATATATATATTGTTGTTATTATTATTATTATTTTTTATTTTTTATTTTTTTTACTGTAACTCTTTACTGTATTTTACACATCAATGAATTGCTCATCCTACTCTCTCTAACCTATGTAGTGCCCCATGAGGGTTTCCTACCTTGGTACTATCAAGGGCAGGATGAATAACATGTGGAACTATTTATGCAGTGGGTATCCTGTTAGTACGTTTCATTTTACCCATGTACGCCTTATTTCCATGTATTGTTTGTCAGGCACATTGTAACCTACATAGTGTGCTCAAGATGGCTGCCTCACCTGGTACTTTCTCGTGTAGGATGAACAAGGCATTGTTCTGATGTTTTTGCCATGATCTTTTATCCTGTGTAGCATGTTTATCTCACCCATTGATGTGTCATGTCTTCCTGACATTGCCTATTCTGCCTAATGTAATCCTATGTAGTGCACCTAAAATGGCTGCCTGACCTGGATCCTTTGTGGAAAGGATGAATAAACTTTGGAAGTGATACCCAAAATGGCTGCCTCAACATTGTATTATGGTTTCTGTAAAATGCCTGGAGTCCTGTTGGAGAAATGTGCTGTATAAATAATACAATTATTGTGAAATAATGGTTTAATATGCGCCCAAAGCATTATACTGCATATGCCACAATGATTAAAAAAATAGCACCAGTCAGCGTCAGAAGAGCAATTTGGGTTGGTCAGTCTGTAAGTTTTCCTAAATGTATCACACACGCAGTATTCTGTCAATGTTGTTAGAAGTATTGGCCTACAGTACATTGTGTGGGCTGCCGTGCATGCCTGCTTTTAAAGGATTAATAGGGTGTTATAGAAAAAAAATCAGCCTTTTCCTTTCTCTAGCTATATTGATCCAGAGAAAGGTAACAAATATCAATTAGGCAATTCCCATCTCATCCTCACAGTGGGAGAATATTGCATTATGAATTCCCCAGATTAATTAGCTCAATGATGTTACTCACTTGTTCTGTTTAAACAATTTATTACAATAACAGCATGCAATACATTTTGATTCCAGTTAACAAATCACCACATCATCTGGCTGAGATTATAGTAGTGGGACTAACATTACAGTGAAGAGTTGACCTTTTCCCATTCAAAGTAATCTTATCTTCACTTGCACGTACCTTGGTACAGAAGTCATGAGACAAATATTTGTCTTATGAGATTTTTGACCAAATGTAAAACTCTGTTTGCATCATATACTACTTTTGCTGCTTTGTTCATCCCAGGATACTAATAGCATTTACAACAGCTGGTGTAAGTGCCGCTGCTCAGCTTACTGTCTTCTAGAATTTGTAAATCCTGTTCTAGCAGAGATTTATCCAATTACTGTATATTCTATTCAGTACATAAGTAGCATAAATGGTATTGGTGCCTCGACTTATATAACCTGACATCTGTTACATTTTATCTGTCATTTTCACACCTAACTTTTGCGTAATTCCTTCTGTTGTGAGTTACTGTAAATGTCTGTATTAAACTTTCTACATAGATTAATGTCATTTACAAATATGGACACCTTATTGTACATACAACGCCAACTACGGGGGATAGGCCCAATACTGATCCTTGTTAACCACTGTAACCCAGAGCAATGATCTCGGAATTGTAACAATTCACTGTTATTTCTCCTTAAACCACTTATTTACCACTGTGCAAGCTTTTACTCTTTCTCCTATCTTATTTGTTAATATGTTTACAAAATTCTAATACGTAACACAACATCCACTGAGCTACAGTACCAAGATCCGGTTGACAATTTCCTACGAAAACAGATACCGGGACTCTGGAATAAGGTGCCGGTACCCATCTAATGTTACAAGATGATGCAAGATCTATAGTAGCTCCCACACTCTGGACAAGTTATTAGATGCTTATTTTATTTATTTGTGAAATATTTTAACAGATTTTCGTTTCTAGAACTAGATTTAAGTATTAAAAATGATACAAAAAAAGTAGCAGTACTGCATAATATTGAGAACCATCAGATAAAAAGTACTGCCCCATCGTAACAATTATTTTATTGCATGACTGACACATACTATAAGACAGTAATGGTATATATTTTTCCTGTTTAATATATTTTTGAATAGCATTTAAAATAGCAATTGAATTCAATCATTCAATAAAATGGTTTTTACTCTTACAAAGTCGCGTTTAGGTTTGTATTTAAATTAATACATTTGAAGAGTTGCTGGAATTACCTTGATTTGGTGCAAAAGGGGGTGTACCCTTTGCCTGCTGGCATATATTTAGGGGGATTAGTCTACTTGGGCATGGATCCTAAAACTTTGGTATGACAGATCCCCACCATCATTTTATTTTAAATAAAATTTACAGGTTGAGTATCCCATATCCAAAATGCTTGGGACCAGAAGTATTTTGGATATCAGATTTTTCCATATTTTGGAATAATTGCATATCATAATGAGATATCATGGCGATGGGACCAAGTCTGAGCACAGAATGCATTTATGTTTCATATACACCTTATACACACAGCCTGAAGGTCATTTTAGCCAATATTTTTAATAATTTTGTGCATTAAACAAAGTTTGTGTACATACACACAATACATTTATGTTTCATATACACCATATACACATGGCCTGAAGGTCATATAATACAATATGTTTAATAACTTTGTCTATTAAATGAAGTTTGTGTACATTGAGCTATCAGAAAACAAAGGTTTCACTATCTCAGTCTCACTTAAAAATTCTGTATTTCGGAATATTCCATATTTCAGAATATTTGGATATGGAATACTCAACCTGTATTAAAATGAATAAACACTTAACTGGAGTACGTATGTTGCTATGTTCTAACAGAGCTTGGTTTACATAATTTAGGGGGGCATTTACTAAGCAGTGATAAGAGCAGAGAAGTGAGCCAGTGGAGAAGTTTCCCCATCAACCAATCAGCAGCTCTGTATAATTTTATAGTATGAAGATTATAGATGTTACTTTAGTGCTGATTGGTTGCCATGGGCACTTCTCCACTGGTTCAATTCTCCACTCTTATCACTGCTTAGTAAATGTCCCCCTTTATCTTGTCTAGACAGTAAGTGAATGCAAAAGACCAAAGTTTACTTACTGTGATTATTTCAAGTACTTCGACCTTGCTGACTTCACCGTTTCTGTCCACATCAAATAAAGAAAATGCCCATTCTAGTTTAAGACTGGTTTTCCCAGAAGAGGTAAGGTGAAGTGCAATAATGTATTCCCGGAAGTCCAATGTTCCATCATCGTTTGTATCAAAGCTACGGAAAACATGTCTTGCGTAGGTCTTGGGGTCTGAGTTAGGAAAAAAATTGGCATAGATCTTTTCAAAGTCTGTGCGGCTGATCTTGCCATCTGGGCATTGCTTCTTAAAACCCTCATACCACTTGAACAGCTCATCCTCTGAATACTTTGTGTTTAACTTTAAATCATCAAGGATCTCTTTAGACAAAGCTCCGCTTTTACTGTTCCCCATGCTATTTGTTCTCTTACTTCTTCCTACTCTATTTACCTCCTGCCACCAAGAATAACTGTATTCAGAAAAATGTTGGATTCAAACTCTTGTTACTTCCACTGAGCTAAAATGTAGTGAAGGTGTCAAGAGTAATTGCTTCCTCTTTTATAGACTCCTAAATTATTTATTACATCACAAGACCAACCCCTTCATCTCTACCTTTCATGAGTGGTTGCGTGAAGGACTTAGTGATGCCTATATCTCTTTAACGAAGAGAGATTTCAATCCTGAGCAGGTTTAGTCACATCTTTAATTTCTACCAGATGCTCCTTGTTCATCTCTTATACTCTGTCATTCTTTCAGTAGATAAAAATAGTAGCAACAACTACAACAACAACAACAACAACAACAACATATTACACCCCCTAACAATACCTGGAAACCAGTAGTTTATTAATTTAAAACTGTAGCTAAAATAAACATTTTACTTAACATTTTCTGACAAACATGTAAATAAATATCCACAAAACACAGAGGGTAGGATGTCTTAGTATATGATACATAGGGGGGTATTCATTTAGTGGCGTTTTTTTTTTCCGTCCAGATGAAATACTGCACTATTCGGCTGTTTATAGGTCGAATTAACATTCAACCTACTCAATGCCTGTGCCTTTTTTTGACTGGTCAAAAAAACCGGCACGGGCGAAAACCATGTGGATTGGCGAATTCACTGCCAATCCACGTATTTTGGCAAAATCACAGACGTTTTTGCCAGTTTTTGGGTCCATTTTCACCCATGCTGATTCGTCCACAAAAAAAACAGAAAAGGCATGGGCATAAAGTGACTCAAAAATGGGTGAAAACACCCGCAATTGAATACACTACGTCGAATTAGTGGCGGTTTTTCGGCTAGCCGAAAAAATGGCACTAAATGAATAACCCCCATAGCGATTGATAGAGCAACATAACTCAAATCTCTACTTAACGAGTAAAAGAACTTGGGATGCAAGTGAATGAGAAGTGTCAGGGCAATATATCAGTGAGCCTCACAGACATGTCTAAGGATTGTGGTGGGAGCAGTTTATTTAAACACTCGGTCAAGTGCCTAGTAAAACATCCTCGTGGAAGTATTCCCTTCCTAGCCTTCATTGTAAGAGGGTGCAAACCTTTAAGTTACACCTGGTTGTTAACGCTCAACTATACTGGAACAGAAGACGCTATCTGTAGTCAATGTCTGAATACCAAAGTGCAATCCAAACGGCAGGCTCTGGAAGCCAGTTATAGAAAGATCATTGACAGTGCAGAGTGTTGTTAGCCTGCTCTGTGAGGGAATCTATTATTATGAGAGACCTACAGTACCCAAGAGTCCTCAGTAGGGTAAAGTGAACAAATCATTCATAGTGCTGTGTAAGAGCATAGGATGATGACACGGCTTGTAAGCAAAGAGGATGAAGAATGTAAGGCTGACTGTCCACCAATTGAAACCAGACAGAAGTTGGGTGATGCAAAAGGAAAACAACACAAAACACAGAAGTAGATCAACAACTGAGTGGTTTCAGCAGAAGAAAAATGACTTTCTGGAGTGGCCCAATCAGAGTAACGACCTTAATCTGATCGAGATGCTGTGCTATGATCTGAAGAAAGACATTCACACCAGACAGCCCAACAATATATAACTCACACAGTTTTGAAATGAGCAATGATCCAAAATTCCTCTTGACATTGTTTGGGTCTACATGAAACTTTTGATTCTTTGGATGCCTACAGATAGCATTCAATAAAGACATCAAAATGTATCTTTGTTTGTGTGTTCTATCTATCTATCTATCTATCTATCTATCTATCTATCTATCTATCTATCTATCTATCTATCCATCTATCAAAGTAGTTTTCATGGTTTTGTGAGTCAGTGTAGTGACTGACCAGAAGAGAAGTCTTTGACAAAGTTGGCTGGCTTAACAATTTATTGCAAAATTTTCGAACCAGCATTCCCTAAATTTAAATAAAATACAGTTTGGAGTGTATGTAGGTGCAGAGCATGTATGATAGTTTTGACTCATAGGTGTGATCAAGGGCATAGCTACCATAGGTGCAGGGAGTGCAGCTGCTATGGGGCTCAGAGCTGAGAGGGGCCACCTTCCCTGTCATAGTTACATGTGTTATATACAAGGGCGTAGCTACCACAGGTGCAGGTAGTGCAGCTGTTATGGGGCCCAGAGCTGAGCGGAGCCCACCTTCCCTGTCAAAAATACATGTGTTATATACATTTTTCTCCATTGGGTGGTACATAGGAGCCCTTACAAACTTTTGGGTAGGTCCTGCAATATATCTACTTATGCCCTGGACTTGATCTTTGTAATGAGGTATAAAATGAACTCGAGGACATTATAATAATACATAATATGAACTAGGGGCACTGTAATGTGTCACAATATGAAGGGGAGGCACTGTAGTGTGGCATAATATGAACTGGTGGCAGTACTGTAATATGGCACATTATGAACTGGGGACACTGTATGCCATAATGTGAATTGCTGGTACTGTGTGGCATAATGTGTACTGGCAGCCCCATAATGTGACATAACATGAACTAGGGCACTACTCTGGGGCATAACATTAACTAAGGCTCTACTAATGATTCAGAAAATGAGCTAGGGCACTATTATGGGGCATAAAATTACCACCTGCTGAAGGGAGGTGTCTTTCTAGAAGCATCGTGTCAGAGGCCCCCTCAAAATGTGCTATGGGGTCCACAAAGTTCTGGCTACGCCCCTTGGGACTAATGTTTATACACAGGATAGATAGGTAGATAGATAGATAGGAATCACAGGGGCTCTGCACTCACTATATTACCTAACAATAATAACAGTGTCCAATGTTTATAATTGTTAGTTAATATTAGTGATGTGCACCGAAATTTTTTCGGGTTTTGTGTTTTGGTTTTGGATTCGGTTCCGCGGCCGTGTTTTGGATTCGGACGCATTTTGGCAAAACCTCCCTGAAATTTTTTTGTCAGATTCGCGTGTGTTTTGGATTCGGTTTCTTTTTACAAAAACCCCTCAAAAACAGCTTAAATCATAGAATTTGGGGGTAATTTTGATCCCATAGTATTATTAACCTCAATAACCATAATTTCCACTCATTTCCAGTCTATTCTGAATACCTCACACCTCACAATATTATTTTTAGTCCTAAAATTTGCACCGAGGTCGCTGGATGACTAAGCTAAGCGACCCAAGTGGCCGACACAAACACCTGGCCCATCTAGGAGTGGCACTGCAGTGTCAGACAGGATGGCACTTCAAAAAAATAGTCCCCAAACAGCACATGATGCAAAGAAAAAAAGAGGTGCACCAAGGTCGCTGGATGGCTAAGCTAAGCGACCCAAGTGGCCGACACAAACACCTGGCACATCTAGGAGTGGCACTGCGGTGTCAGACAGGATGGCCGATTTAAGAAATAGTCCCCAAACAGCACATGAGGCAAAGAAAAAAAGAGGTGCACCAAGGTCGCTGGATGGCTAAGCTAAGAGACCCAAGTGGGCGACACAAGCACGTGGCCCATCTAGGAGTGGCACTGCAGTTTTCTAGCGAGAGGCTGAGTGCTTCCATCCTCATGTGAATCTGAACCACTAGCCATGAACATAGGCCAGGGCCTCAGCCGTTCCTTGCCACTCCGTGTCGTAAATGGCATATTGGCAAGTTTACGCTTCTCATCAGATGCTTTTAATTTTGATTTTTGGGTAATTTTACTGAACTTTTGTATTATACTTGACGACACAGAGGTAGAGCAATGGACTACTGTACCGTACTGCTATATATATACTGGTGGTCACAGCAAAATTCTGCACTGTCCTCCTACTATATAATACTGCGCACAACTAAAATGCAGCACAGGTATGGATGGATAGTATACTTGATGACACAGAGGTAGGTAGAGCAGTGGACTACTGTACTGTACTGCTATATATATACTGGTGGTCAGCAAAATTCTGCACTGTCCTACTATATAATACTGCACACAACTAAAATGCAGCACAGGTATGGATGGATAGTATACTTGACGACACAGAGGTAGGTAGAGCAGTGGACTACTGTACCGTACTGCTATATATATACTGGTGGTCAGCAAAATTCTGCACTGTCCTCCTACTATATAATACTGCGCACAACTAAAATGCAGCACAGGTATGGATGGATAGTATACTTGACACAGAGGTGGGTAGAGCAGTGGACTACTGTACCGTACTGCTATATATATACTGGTGGTCAGCAAAATTCTGCACTGTCCTCCTACTATATAATACTGCGCACAACTAAAATGCAGCACAGGTATGGATGGATAGTATACTTGACGACACAGAGGTAGGTAGAGCAGTGGACTACTGGACCGTACCCCCACACAGTGCATGTTTTGCAGATAACCCAGCAGATGCACAGGTGTAATATTTGCTCACTGACACATTTTAAAAGTTCCGCATGTGGAGCTAATTATTTCACTTGTGATTCTGGAAGTGACTCTGTGCAAAATATGCACTGTGTGGGGTCCTGAGGACCGAGTTTGAGAACCTGTGGGCAGGGCCAGATTAACATTGGGGTGGATGGAGCTACAACGCCAGGCCTCCACATAAAAATAGGCCCATCATCATGATAGTATGATGATAACAATCCACCTAGCTGGCCACACGGTCGGCCATAAATCATAAGTATTAAAATTGTATTTCTAGTTTTCTCACAAAATTCTTCAATTTGTCTATTTTTATGTATTATGTGAGACAGTGGGTCTGATAGTGTAGGGGTATACATACCCACATGGCACTGACCACACCAACACAACACGGACCACACCCACACAGCACTGGTCATAGCTCCTCCCCTTCTTAAGGTAGGCCTGTAAAACATTTTCAGCCCTAGGCCCACGTGTCCCTTCATCTGACTCTGCCTGTGGGTTAGTCCACTGTTTTGCATAGTACAAGGCTTACTACGTGCGCTATTTTTGAGAAGACCCCCCCCCCCCCCCCCAAAAAAAAAAATGTATTTTTTTTTTATCCATACATATAGCTAGCAGTGTTTAATGTTTTCATGTGTAATCAACACATTTGGAACCCCTCAAGGGCTACCACTCAATCAACACCATAAACCAGTGGTTCTCAAACTGTCTGCGGTGGCACCCTTGGGTGCCGCGAGACACTTACTGGGGTGCCTCAGGTTGGTGGTTCAGGACTAGAGATGAGCAGGTTCAGTTTTACTCGGATTTACTTAGATTTACCCGAATCTACTTATTGGCTCACGGACGTCACGTGTTTTGGTTAGCCAATAAGAAAAATCCAGAAAAAAAGAACTTGCGATAATTCTGGCGTTAAGAACCAAGTAAATCCAAACCCGCTCATCTCTATTCAGGACCAATTCAAAATTATTTATGGTCAATGTATTAAGCAAAACCAGGGTTTGTGGCTGTCAATCATAAAATATGTGGACAGACAGAAGCAAATCTTGACCCTCACCACACAATTGACCCTATGGATGACATATAAACACAATTTACTTAACTTAATATTTATTTCTAAATTTGTCAATAAGAAACTTCTGGCCTATGGGTGCCATGAAAAAAATTCTAATACTTTAGGGTGCCGTGATTCAAAAAAGTTTGGGAACCACTGCCGTAAACAGTTAATTTTTTCTGGTGCTATTTTTTATATCAATCATCCAATTATACACTTTTAGGTTTAGAGTAATTAAGTACATATGAATTTCATTGTGTCACCCATGTTTACATACATATATTAAAATAAATGCACAAATACAGGGTGATTCAAAAGTCGCAGTACACCCTTTTGTTTCAAAAACTGTGCAGGAAATGGGAAAACTGAGTACTCCAGTAAGGTATGGGTGAGGTGGGCTATCTTTTAGGGTATGTACCAAACATGGGTGCAATCTTGAAATCAGGCATCTTGAATCTAAGTCAGTTTTTTCAAATAGAAAGGGGGTCGTGTAACATGTCAAACAACATCAGAATTTGCTGAAAAGTTTATTGCTGTAAACAGAATTGAAATAGCAGTTATGGTTCAAACGTTACAACACTTTTTTTGTTGCAAGTAACTTAAGATGGCTTTGACAAAAGAGGAGAGAATTGAGGTCATTTTGATGTGAAACGTCATGTGCTGCATTGTAGGCTTTTCATGAAGGATGCCAAAACCATTGTTGAGGTCGCATCGTTAGTAGCACTTTTTGGACGACTACTCCATGACTTGTCAGCCACCGTCCCACTTTCTCGGAATTTGGAAATTAGGCACCTGACAGTGTTATGGGACATTGGAGGTCTTCCTGGGTGCCGGTTGTTAAAATCTTCAGCTATGACATGGAAACTTGTTCTCCAAACATTAAAAGTTTATATATATACAAAGCTGGTGTGGTCGGCACTCCCAAAATACTGGTGCAGCTGCCCCGGTGCCTTCCTTCAAAAGATCTATATACATAGTGTCCTTCTAGAGAGGGGTATTCCTTAACCCACTCCCAGTGGTGAAAGAACAGTCGGCACTCCGAGGACTGGTGAACAGGCTGATGTATTAAACAAGTGAGTCAAACAAAAGGCATATCAAGGCCAACGCTTCAGCGCCACGCAGGACGCTTTTTTCAAGGCAATATGCTGGTGAGATACAAAAAAAAAAAGCATCCTGCGTGGCGCTGAAACGTTGGCCATGATATGCCTTTTGTTTGACTCACTTGTTTAATACATCAGCCTGTTCACCAGTCCTCGGAGTGCCGCCTGTTCTTTCACCATTGGGAGTGGGTTAAGGAATACCCCTCTGTAGAAGGACACTGTGTATGTATGTATATATATATATATATATATATATATATACATACATGTTCAGAGGGTAATATCCACACAAGACACACAACTAGGCCTTATATAGCATTAGTTGAAAGCATCATGACACTTGGCATCATTGCACTATATGTATACAAAATATAAAGCCATTTGTTATCTCTGCTATCACTAGTACAGCAAATACAACACTGATTTTGTTCATATTCTGATCAAAATATGTAAGCTTGCAGCCCAATGACAAGGTACCCCACTCAGTGGCCCTAGTATAATGTTATGGTGTCCGGACGTATCGATTATATTACACTAAAATAGCAATTGTTAAATAAATTTATATTGGCATAAACTCCACAACCCTATAATCCTAATCTTCCGAGACATTTACCTTCATGTTATACAATGGAAATGTTTCCCATTAAATTTATGCACTACAGCACATTGGGCATTCTTGTAATATACAGGAAATGTCATTCATTTGTAATCCAATGGGAATTTTTTAAATCCCCAAAGGAGATAATGGCCCTCATTCCGAGTTGTTCGCTCGCTAGCTGCTTTTAGCAGCAGTGCAAACGCTAGGCCGCCGCCCCCAGGGAGTGTATTTTAGCAGAAGTGCGAACGAAAGGATCGTAGCGCTGCTACAAAAAAAAATTGTGCAGTTTCAGAGTAGCTCGAGACCTAATCCTAGCTAGCGATCACTTCAGTCTGTTTAGTTCCAGTTTTGACGTCACAAACACGCCCTGCGTTCGGCCAGCCACGCCTCCGTTTTCCCAGCCACTCCTGCGTTTTCATCTGACATGCCTGCGTTTTTTCTTACACTCCCCGAAAACGGTCTGTTACCACCCAGAAACACCCACTTCCTGTCAATCACTCTGCGGTCAGCAGTGCGACTGAAAAGCATTGCTAGACCTTGTGTGAAACTGCAATGGCTTTTGTGAAAGTACGACGCACATGCGCACTGCGTACCATACGCATGCGCAGAAATGCCGATTTTCTTTGCCTGATCGCTGCGCTGTGAACAACGGCAGCTAGCGATCAACTCGGAATGAGGGCTGATAATTCAAGGGAATTCTTGTAATCCACAAACAACCTTCATTTTGATCCAAAGTTAAATGTTTTTTTTTGTAATCAGGAGGTTCTCTGTGTTGTCCATAGAAATTTTTCATTATTGTAATTTAAAAAATTATTATTTTTGTAATGGTGGAAAAAAACTACAACATACAATGTGAAATCCTCCTGGCTCTGCTCCGGGACTCCAATGCTAGCCATTATGCATTTGGCCCGCAGTAAGGGTAGACTCAAGGATTTCCTGCTTTGGTTTTAGATGAGTAGAGATTAACTGACTCATTTTTGATGGCCAAGAAAACAGTTAACAGTGCTGTGTGGCTTCATTGATGGTTCAATTATTTCATTAGTTTACTCGTGTCAATGGAGGTTTCCACAAGTAACGCACAATAACGCCATTTAAACAAATGACCCAATGGAATGCATGGGTCATTGGGCCTAAATCATTGTTTGTATGCCATGGCTGATGTTCACGCAAGTGATCGATTATCAGCAGACTGTGCATGTGCTGCGATCACACTGTGCATGGGTCAAGGTGCAGCTGTGATCCCGTTCGCAATGAGGATTTCATGGTGACGTCAATGACAGGAAGTGACTGTTTGGAGATGTTAACGGGAAGTAGTTGCAAAAACGGAGACATGTCATGGCCGTTTTTGGGCCGTGTATCTGCCATCGGCTGTGCTTGTACGTACAAAAACATGGCGCCTGAGTCGTTACTGCTGTGTCCAGTCTGAGTAGCCATAGGACAACCCATATCAGAGCCGGATTAGGTGAGGGGAAACATAGGCGGTCGTCCCGGAGCCCCCACACATTAGGGGTCCCCACAGACCCCTGCTTTTTAAATTGAAACCGTCTCCCACGGCCGCCGAGGAGCTCCAGATACAGCACACGTCGGTAGCTCAATCAGTGTCTCTGGGATTTCCCTTCACTATCCCGCGAGACACTGACTGAGTCGCCGGCGTGTGCTGCTGTCACCGGCCAGGCTGAGGCGCGTCCAGAGTGAGTGAGAGTGAGTGAGTTAGAGAGTGTGTGTGTGCGTGTTGGGGGGGGGGGGTAATCTGTGGCAGCAATTGATGTGTGTATACACACTGGTGGGGGGCATTGCGTTTACCCACGGGGGTGGGGTGTCTCCCAGCAACTTTAGTAATGTGTGTGGGGGGGTGTGGGGGGGGTGTCTCCCAGCAATTTTAGTAGTGGGGGGGTATCTCCCAGCAATTTTAGTAGTGGGGTCCCCCACACGTTTGTTGCCCGGGGCCCCCACCTGCCTTTATCCGGCCCTGACCCTTAGCCTGATGTTCCTTGTTTTTGCATGTAGGCTGTGAATGTGTATGAGTCTCTTTTCCTTCCTGGGAGGCAGCTTCAGTTGATAATATCAGCAGTTGTGATGCAGAGAAAATTGCACAATGCTAAAGCGTGTGCGTACAAACATGAATAGGAAACATATAACACAATGCAATGTGTTTATGTTAAACCTTAGTGGGTATATACTGTATTCAAGTACACATATAAAGATGAATGCACTGTTTAGCAGAATACAGAAACACAACCATCAGACACACATTGAATATGGACTATCTAAGTAACCCTGTGGACACATAGGGGGTAATTCAGACTGGATCGCTGCACGTGCGCACCCAGGGAGTCCAGTGAAATGCTATCAGCATCTCACTGGTACGATTGTCTCTGCCTGATTGACAGGCAGAAGCGGTCGCAGGGCGGTAGGGTGCGTGCCAACAGCATTAGAACGCCGTTGGCGGGGCGCGGTTCGGACAATGGAGGCGTGTCTGGAACGTGGGGGGGCGTGGCGGCTGTTTGACGTCACACGCAGCTGCTGCGACCCAGGACGCGACCAGTGGCTCCCTGCCATAGCGCAGGAGCTGCACTGGCAGGGAGCTACTTGTCAGGTACAGAAGCATCGCCGCCGTGTGATGCGTTTGTAACTGTGTGTGTGTGTGGGAGGGGGGGAGATGGGTAGTGCCTGACATGCGGGGCAGACTAGCCCTGTGCTGGGCGTCCCCCCGCATGTCAGCAGTGGCGGTTCTTGCCACGGGCAAGCAGGACTTTTGCCCGGGGCGCCACCTTCCGGAGGGCGCTGGCGCCATCCAGAGGGCGCCGCACCGTGGCAAGATCCGCCACTGCTGCCCGCTGTGTCCCCCGTCCGCCTCCGCTGCCCGCTGCCGTCCCCGTCCTCGGCGCCTCCTGTGAAGGGAACTAGACGCTATGCGTCTAGTTTCCCTTCGTGGAGAGTAACTGCTGAGCGGTGCGCGATGACGTCATCGCGCACCGCACAGCAAAGGTCCTCTCCACGAAGGGAACTAGACGCATAGCGTCTAGTTTCTCTTCGTGGAGAGGACCTTTTGCTGTGCGGTGCGCGATGACGTCATCGTGCACCGCTCAGCATTCAAGCGGCGCTTTCAATGTACAGGGGGCGTGACTCACCACGCCCCCTGTATTAGACCACGCCCCTTTCCTGCCCGGGGCGCTCTGCGCCCTTGAACCGGCCCTGCATGTCAGAGTAACTGATTGTAGATGTGCTAAATTTTGAGCATCTACGATCATCTCTAAATTACCCCCATAGTATGTAACTGTGTGCGGGATTGTTGCAGTCGCAAACTGAGACCTGCCCTTAAAACTGTTGTGACGCATCTGCGTCTGAATTGCCATTCCCCTGTTACCTCCCACAAACGATCTCTGACTGTCAGTTTGCAAATAAATCCTCTCTGCAACTGCTGTCACGCCACAGGTGCAGTGTGATGCATGCACAGTGGCAAAAACCTGCTCCGCTGCGCAAAAAATCCACATTGCACATATCTCTAAATGAGGCCCAAATTGAGATCCTGTGTGAAGTGTAGCGTGCATGATGTAACAATAGGACATATTATGTAACCTGCAGTGCTATGCACATGACACGAACATGTGCTTGGGTTCTATGCTGTGTGCACCGGACAGTGTAGGATGAGACCTGAACCATAACCTGAAATCTTAAGATTGCTAAATGCACACGTTTTCATTAAGACTATTTTTTAGAGATGAGCGCCTGAAATTTTTCGGGTTTTGTGTTTTGGTTTTGGGTTCGGTTCCGCGGCCGTGTTTTGGGTTCGAACGCGTTTTGGCAAAACCTCACCGAATTATTTTTGTCGGATTCGGGTGTGTTTTGGATTCGGGTGTTTTTTTCCAAAAACACTAAAAAACAGCTTAAATCATAGAATTTGGGGGTCATTTTGATCCCAAAGTATTATTAACCTCAAAAACCATAATTTACACTCATTTTCAGTCTATTCTGAATACCTCACACCTCACAATATTATTTTTAGTCCTAAAATTTGCACCGAGGTCGCTGTGTGAGTAAGATAAGCGACCCTAGTGGCCGACACAAACACCGGGCCCATCTAGGAGTGGCACTGCAGTGTCACGCAGGATGTCCCTTCCAAAAAACCCTCCCCAAACAGCACATGACGCAAAGAAAAAAAGAGGCGCAATGAGGTAGCTGTGTGAGTAAGATTAGCGACCCTAGTGGCCGACACAAACACCGGGCCCATCTAGGAGTGGCACTGCAGTGTCACGCAGGATGTCCCTTCCAAAAAACCCTCCCCAAACAGCACATGACGCAAAGAAAAAAAGAGGCGCAATGAGGTAGCTGTGTGAGTAAGATTAGCGACCCTAGTGGCCGACACAAACACCGGGCCCATTTAGGAGTGGCACTGCAGTGTCACGCAGGATGTCCCTTCCAAAAAACCCTCCCCAATCAGCACATGATGCAAAGAAAAAGGTTAGGTGGTATACAATTATGGACGGGCTGCCGAGTGCCGACACAGAGGTAGCCACAGCCGTGAACTACCGCACTGTACTGTGTCTGCTGCTAATATATAGACTGGTTGATAAAGAGATAGTATACTCGTAACTAGTATGTATGTATAAAGAAAGAAAAAAAAACCACGGTTAGGTGGTATATACAATTATGGACGGGCTGCCGAGTGCCGACACAGAGGTAGCCACAGCCGTGAACTACCGCACTGTACTGTGTCTGCTGCTAATATATAGACTGGTTGATAAAGAGATAGTATACTCGTAACTAGTATGTATGTATAAAGAAAGAAAAAAAAACCACGGTTAGGTCACTGGTATATACAATTATGGACGGGCTGCCGAGTGCCGACACAGAGGTAGCCACAGCCGTGAACTACCGCACTGTACTGTGTCTGCTGCTAATATATAGACTGGTTGATAAAGAGATAGTATACTCGTAACTAGTATGTATGTATAAAGAAAGAAAAAAAAACCACGGTTAGGTCACTGGTATATACAATTATGGACGGGCTGCCGAGTGCCGACACAGAGGTAGCCACAGCCGTGAACTACCGCACTGTACTGTGTCTGCTGCTAATATATAGACTGGTTGATAAAGAGATAGTATACTCGTAACTAGTATGTATGTATAAAGAAAGAAAAAAAAACCACGGTTAGGTCACTGGTATATACAATTATGGACGGGCTGCCGAGTGCCGACACAGAGGTAGCCACAGCCGTGAACTACCGCACTGTACTGTGTCTGCTGCTAATATAGACTGGTTGATAAAGAGATAGTATACTACTAATATTATATACTGGTGGTCAGGTCACTGGTCACTAGTCACACTGGCAGTGGCACTCCTGCAGCAAAAGTGTGCACTGTTTAATTTTAATATAATATTATGTACTCCTGGCTCCTGCTATAACCTATAACTGGCACTGCAGTAGTGCTCCCCAGTCTCCCCCACAATTATAAGCTGTGTGAGCTGAGCAGTCAGACAGATATATAATATATATAGATGATGCAGCACACTGGCCTGAGCCTGAGCAGTGCACACAGATATGGTATGTATGTGACTGAGTCACTGTGTGCTGTGTATCGCTTTTTTCAGGCAGAGAACGGATTATAAATAAAAGTGGTGGTCACTGGTCACTATCAGCAAAACTCTGCACTGTACACTACTGAGTACTCCTAATGCTCCCCAAAATTAGTAAATCAAGTGTCTAAACGGAGAGGACGCCAGCCACGTCCTCTCCCTATCAATCTCAATGCACGTGTGAAAATGGCGGCGACGCGCGGCTCCTTATATAGAATCCGAGTCTCGCGATAGAATCCGAGCCTCGCGAGAATCCGACAGCGTCATGATGACGTTCGGGCGCGCTCGGGTTAACCGAGCAAGGCGGGAAGATCCGAGTCGCTCGGACTCGTGAAAAAAAACATGAAGTTCTGGCGGGTTCGGATTCAGAGAAACCGAACCCGCTCATCTCTACTATTTTTACATTTCTTATTTCTTTACTAGCAGATAAAACTCTGTTTACTTTTTTGAAAGTGGTTCATTTGATTTAATTGTAAAGATTGAAACATAACATTCATCTTAAATTAGATTATTAACATTAGACAACAAATATATGAATTAAGTGCACTAGACCATTGTACAATACCATGCACCAAATGGGCAATGTAAGGACAGTATAAGTTACACTATGACTTTTCATATGTGACATTAAATATTGATTGCTTGTGACAGTCATGTACAGTGACACTTGCAGGCTAAATGCTGATTACCTCTATAATATCACCAATGTAATGAAATGTAAAGCAGCTTCTCAAAAATTCGGTAGCACATTACTTGAAAAACATGTGTTACCAATGTATTTGTGGTAAACATGTTCCAGGCATTTGGCTTGTACTGTAAATGCAATTACAAAAGACCTGATTAAAATTTAATTTCCACTACCACATGCTTAATCTTGTCCTCATTGATCTGTCACTAAAGAGGAATTACTGTCACTCCTTATCCATCGGTCACAGTAAGGTTAGGAGTTCACTTCTCCTCCTTTATGCACTAAGCTTGTTACTGGACTAAAATGAACCAATATACTAATGGAGAAGGAAACTCTATGACGTGTTTCTCTCATGATCATAACAGACAGCTATACCATGAAGCATGTAAAGCAGTAACATTATGGGTACCATTATTTACTGTAGCTACATAGCTCTCTACACAGTCAGATATAACACAAAATCTTAGCAACGATAATGCCCCACCGCTAAGTGCTTATATAAGTGAGGATGTAGTCTATTACCGATTAATAAATATTAATATTGATAAGTCACCTGGTCCAGACAGAATTCACCCAAGGTTCCTCAGGGAGCTACACTCTGAACTAGCAAAACCGCCTTTTTTGATCTTCAAAGACTCATTTACAACAGGCATGGTTCCCAAAGACTGGCGTATAGCAGAAGTAGTCCCGATATTCAAAAAGGGAAGTAAATCTAAAGCAGGTAACTATAGACCAGTTAGTCTTACATCTGTAGTGGGGAAAGTACTGGAAGGTATTATAAGGGATAGTATACAGAAGTTCCTTGAAGCCAATAAAGTTATTAATAGGTACCAACATGGATTTGTGAAGGATAGATCATGTCAAACAAACATACTAGGCTTTTATGAAACAGCGTGAACCTAGATAAGGGTAAGGGGGTGGGTGTAATCTTTTTAGACTTTGCTACAGCTTTCGACACAGTACCACACATGAGACATATCCATAAGTTACAAGAACTGGGGCTAGGGAGCACAATATGCAATTGGGTTGGAAATCGGTTAGATAATAAGGAGCAGCGAGTTGTGGTTAATGGAACTTTTTCAACTTGGACTGAAGTACTAAGTGGTGTGCCACTAGGGTCTGTACTTGAACCACTATTATTCAACATTTTCATAAATGACCTAACAGTAGGTCTGGAGAGCATGGTGTCAATTTTTGCAGATGATACAAAACTGTGTAAGGTTATAAATTCGGAGGGAGATGCTTCAGAACAACTTATTTAAACTGGAAGCATGGGCAGCAAAATGGGGAATGAGGTTCAATACAGACAAGTGTAAGGTAATGCACTTTGGTAGCAAAAACACAAATACCACCTACATACTAAACGGGGTAAAATTGGGGGTTTCTGTGCTGGAAAAAGACTTGGGTGTTCACATAGATAACAAACTTAGTAGCAGTACCCAAAGTAGGATTGCAGCAAAGAAGGCAAACAAGATATTAGCATGTATAAAGCACGGAATTGAGGCAAGGGATGAAAGTGTTATACTCTGATTATATAAATCACTAGTAAGGCCACATCTTCAATACTGTACACAATTTTGGGCACCATACTACAAAAAGGATATCCTGGAATTAGAAAAGGTTCAGAGGAGGGCTACCAAGGTGATTAGGGGAATGGAGACACTGGATTAAGAGGAAAGGCTTGTGAGGCTAGGCATGTTTACACTGGAAAAGAGGAGATTAAGAGGGGACATGATTAACATTTACAAATACAGTATATAAGGGAACAATACACAGAGCTTATGGGGGATCTGTTTTTGGTAAGATCAACTCAGAGGTCATGTGGTCATCCGCTTAGGTTAGAAGAAAGGAGATTTCGCACACAGAGGCAAAAAGGTTTTTTCACAGTAAGGACAATACGTGTTTGGAATTCCCTGCCAGACAGAGTAGTAATGGCGGACTCGGTCGATACTTTTAAGAATGGGTTAGATAAATTCCTAACGGATAAGGATATACAGGGTTATGGTGGGTAGGTCACGCACTATAATAATAAAAAAAATTAAATTGAAATTAAAAAAATATATATAGACAAAAATAGTCCTAAAAGTAATACAGCGTAGGGGCCCCAAACAGGTTGAACTCGATGGACAAACTGTCTTTTTTCAACCTCAGAAACTATGTAACTATGTAAGATATACCAAGAAGCACCCAATAAAAAATATCAATTTGCAGGTAAAAATTAGTTGCCCGCAGCAGTTGCTTCTACCTGTTTGGAGGAGGGGAAGTTCCACTGCCTGTGCTGCCTAGTGCAAAGAGAAGGAGAGGGTAGAGGAGAGGATACAGTCCCAGCCGCTGGCCGGGTACCACACCTGCACAATGGATCTTGGATGGAGGCGCATGCAGACAAGCGGCGGTGGGACTGCGCATGCATAAAACACAGGCTTCTACGGACTGCATCGGATACTGCCCATAGAAGCCGGCTAGGGCTGATGATAAGGTAGGTAATGACTTCCCACAGGAAGCACACGCTCTGCTATCGTAGACCGTACTGGCAGTCCCAGAGGGAGGAAACACCTCCAAATGGGACTGCCTGTCTGGTGTGTGATGTTTGGTGTAGCAGGTAGCACTACCAATGGGAAATGAAATGGGAAATGAGGGTGCTGGATTTTACTGGGGGACGGGGGGCGCCGGGGGGGACGGGGGGAGGGGGTTGGGGGGTAAAATCAGCTATGGATTAGCCTATGTACATTAGGCATGGCTTACAATTCCAGACCTGCAAAACTATTAAAAACTGTCTGATACTCAAGAATAACAGCTATATCATACGGCATGTAAAATCAGTTACATGATACATA
The DNA here is from genome assembly GCF_028390025.1 of Pseudophryne corroboree. NCBI lineage: Eukaryota > Metazoa > Chordata > Amphibia > Anura > Myobatrachidae > Pseudophryne > Pseudophryne corroboree. The sequence goes on along the minus strand of NC_086453.1, from coordinate 103,509,609 downwards.
CATACAGTAGTGAGTTCTTACTTTATATCACATCTGCTTACACAATCAGCCATACCAAGTAGTGCACAGAAAGGACTTCATTCTGTGGTAAGAAATTAGCATACAGTATGGCAGACAATTCCAGATTTAATAAACTATTAAATACTGGTTGTCCTTATTTTATTTATGTAAATCTCTGTCACTGTGTAGCGGGTATGACATCACACCTACTCATAGAAACAGAATTTGACGGCAGATAAAAAACACTTGGCCCATCTAGTCTGCCCTAAGCACATGTCCATGTACACACACATACCCATTTCACATCGCACAAATAACCCGGTATCGACCCACCATATTACCAGGTCGACACGGGTCAGTGTGCGATGTGAAAGCGCCAAGTCCGAATTCCCGGGTCGCCTGACCCGGTAATTCAACCTGGGTTATAAGCAGTGTTATTGTGTGTGCTATAATGCGAATTTTGGCTTATTCTGTGTGCTATAATGTGAATTTTGGCTCATTATGTGTCCTATACTGTGAATTTTGGCTCATTTTGTGCGCTATAATGTGAATGGCGGCTCATTCTGTGTGGTATAATGTGAATTTAGGCTATTCCGTGTGCTATAATGTGAATTTCGGATCATACCATGTGGTATAATGTGACTTTCGGGCTCATACTGTGTGGTATAATGTGAAAAGGTCACCAGTACTAGATAGTATAAGGGGTCCTACTATTGTGGTGCATAATGTGTATAAGGGGTATATGGTGTGGTAAACTACACTGAAGGACATGCCCCCTTTTGAGTGGCCATGCCTGGAGGCTTATTTACAACCTTTACTTTTCCATACCCTCACTTCAACATTTCCACTTCAACTACTGGTTGTGTGTATTTTAATAGAGAATGATGTACACTTGTATGTTGTTATAATATTAATTATATTTGTAAGAGCATAGACTAAGAAGTAGGAGGAGTCGGGAATAGTAAGGGGAGGAGTCAGATGCTGACACCGAGGTGGGCCTGTGTGCTTCAAAAATGCCAGGGCCTATTTTTAGTCCCAGTCCGGCCCTGGCTCTGGTTCTAAAACATATTTTGTATCAGGACTCATTATCCTGGTTAACTTGTTGTGGTGCATCCTGATTGTTCCACTAGGACAACCTTTAAGTGGAGCAAAATGAATTAATTCGGATTCGCTATGCCCGTCATTGGCAAATAGTCACAATACCCATCGCTAATCCTTGCTACTTCTCACCGGCTGTTGAGGAACAGGTTTGCACATGCTTTGTTCTACAGCGTAACTGTACAAAGTTTATTCCAGTCAAGAGCATAGCTATCATAGATGCAAGGAGTGCAGCTGCTAAGGGGCCCAGAGCTGGTAGGGACCCACCTTCCCTGTCACAGTTACATGTGTTATATACGTTTTTGCAGCAGGTTACTTTGGTTTCCACAGGGAAACATCGGGGTGTAGAGTGGATCTGGATCCAGAGGCACCAACAGGCAAAGCTTTAGCTGTCCCAGGATGCATAGGGGCCTCCTCTATAACCCCACCTCCAGGCACTGAGAGCTCAGTGTTTGAGTTGGTTCCTTCCTGCAGCATCAGTTCACTGAACAGGGGGACTGCGCTGTGCAGACCTGAAAGCTTTTCATGTGCAAGAAATTGACTTTGCTATTTGAGCTGGCAGCACTGTATGTCCGTGTGACATTCAGTGCTGCAGCTCCATCACCTCCCAAGCGGCGCCGCACACTCCTGTTGGCCTAGTTCCCAAGTACCTGTGGCAGAGGTGTTCTGACTTAGGCACGGTCGCAGACTGCTCTCCTGGATTGCGTGGCTGCTACGGGGAGGAGGTAAGAGGGTCTCCTAGGCAGGACCCGCCATTAAACCATGACCCGTCCGCAGTCTGGGGAGACGGACCGCGGCGCTGGCGTGGACACTGTCACTGGGCAGGGACCCCAGTAGACCACCAGGGCATCGGAGCACAGGTCAGGTGTATTAACACCACTTTAATGGGGCTCCTAGTACCTGGGGTGGAAAACCAGCGTAGGGGAGGTGGCGCTTGACCTGTAGTCTCTCCCCGGCCCAGGGCGCCATCTCCTGCAGATTTCCCACCCTGGAGCTGCCTCACTCTCCCTCACTCTCTCACAGAGACTCTGGGCACCATCTTAACAGCATAGCAGCAGCAGGTCTCCAGAATTGCTGGGCAATGTCTCCCACGTAAAACCGCCTGTGTACAGCGCTGTGTCTTTACATTCACTTGAGTATCCTACATGTCTTAGAGACAGCATTAGTTGAGAAAAGGTGTACATTGCAGAGAATATTGTACGTGTATTCTGCTATATCCTCCGGTCTGAGATATATATATATTTATAAATTCCAGTGCAGCATTATTGTAATACAATTTCTGCATTGCATGTGACTGTGTGCCTGTATCTGCTGTGTGGTTTTGCTTTCAGTGTTTCCCAGATATTACTGTACCTATATTCTGTACCTATATTCTGTACCCCAGGCTAGGTGCGTTTGGGTCAGACAATATAGTTGTGCTTCGAGTTTATCTATATACCTATATAAGTATATTACTCCTGTATTGCAGTCACATTATACCCTGTCATTTTATTCCACAGGTTATTATATTTGTCTGGCTATTTAATCGTACTATGTAAGTCCGATTGTTTACCTTGTGCAATGTCTAACAAAAAGGGCAGCAAATCTGCGGAAGCTCCTGCATCATGCAGAGCATGCTCCGCGGATTTATCAGAGGGGGAATTATTGTATGAGGGTCTCTGTACTGCATTCCATGCACCTCCCAGTCAGTCCACAGCCTTTGCACTTAGTAAGGAGCCTCCATGGGCAGCTCTCACTACGCTGCTGGGTACTCTAGTGGAGCACCTTACCATTACCCCCACAAATTGTGCCCATGGTTAATCCACCTTGGGTGGAAAATTTGTCTAACCAACTGCAATAACTAAACCAGTACCTGGTTAGACAGAAATCTATCTCGGGTCACTCCCATGCCCCTCTAAGTGGGCTGCTTCCTCTTCACAGTCTACAAACCTCTCTGATGTCTCATCTAAAGAGGAGGGGGAGCATACGGTCCTGTCGGACACTGAATACTGTGTTACTGACGAGGAATCTCCCTTACTGATAAATGTCCCTGCCCTGGTGGTTGCTCTTGAGCATATCCTGCAAATCACAGATGAGGAGGATTCCACTTCAGTGGCAAAGAAAACTGATAAGTTTAAACAACAGAAGGTGGTTAAAACTGTATTACCCCATTCTGATCATCTAGTGGACAACAGACGGGAACCCTGGTCTAATCCAGGGAAGAAATTGTCTCGCTACCCTCTCCCTGCAGAGTTGTGTAATAAATGGGAGACTCCACCACCGGTGGATTCTCATGTCACCCGCCTAGTGGTGTCATCCACTCTGCCTGTTACCACTGTCACCTCACTGAGGGAGCCGACAGATAAGCATGTTAAGGGATGCCTAAAATCTGTATATTCCCTTACAGGGACTATTCATAGACCCACTATAGCTGCCTCTTGGGGTGCAAAAGGTATTGAAGCATGGGTTCAACCTCTGAAAATGCCAGACAATACCTGTCTCATATTACCACTGCTTATTACATTCAATAAGTGTCCTTAGAGGCAGGAGTATTGGCAGCCAAGGCGTCAGCTACGTCTTTCCTGGCACACTGCATACTGTGCTTGAGGTTGTGGAAAATGTACTCCAAGAAGACTTTGGAAGTCCTCCCCTCCACTGGGGACATTTTGTTTGGGGAAGACCTAAATAAAATTGTCCTGAACTGGCAGCTGCTAAGACAGCTTTTCTCCCCACTACTAATCCTTCTCAGAACGCAAAAGTACCACTTTTCATTCCTTTCGGCCTCAAGGGAAAGTGAAAGGTCAGACATACCCTAGACAATCTCGCGTTTCCAAAACCTCCAAGCTCTAGGCAAATCAGTCTTGGGCAGTCCGTCAGCCTACTGCCAAACATGACAAGCCTGCTGCATGATGGTGAGGGCCTCTCTCTGGGGGACCCCAGGGTGGGAGGCAGACTTCTACAATTTGCCCAGGTCTGTCTCACGACCACTTCAGACGCTTAGGGACTGGAAGTTGTCTCTTACGGGTACGCTGTCTCATTCAAGAGACGTCCCCCTCATCAGTTCTGCAGTCTCTACAAACAGTTGTAAGTTCCCTCCTGAGCACGGGAGTGGTTGTGCTGGTTCCGCTCTCCCAGAGGGGCAGAGGTTATTACGCTACCCTGTTTTTGGTCCCGAAACCCAATGGGTCCTACCGGCCTGTACTCAACCTCAAATCTTTGAACAAGTTTGTGAGAGTGTCCAAGTTTCGTATGGAAACACTAGGCTTAATAGTGCTGGCTATGGAACCCGGAGACTATATGGTATCCCTGAATATACAGGATGCATATCTGCATGTTCCTATTGCTAACTCGCATCAGCAGTTCCTGCGGTTTGCTATTGGCGACCTTCAATTCCAGGCTCTGCCATTTGGACTGGCTACAGCTCCTTGGATCTTCACCAAGGTAATGGCCGTTATGACGGCCCCCCTCTGTCACCAGGGAATCAGAATCCTCCTGTACCTGGATGACTGACTGATTCTGGCAAGTTCACACAAAGTCCTTCTCAGTCATCTACAACTGACAGTGAGTTTCCTGCAAGCCCACGGGTGGCTAATAAATTGTAAAAAGTCCTCGCTGGTCCCAGGTCAGAGCATGGTGCACCTAGGGGCGCTCTTGGATACACACAGTCAGAGACTGTCCATGTCTCCAGACAAAGTCCTGAAACTTCAAGACAGGATAAGGCACTTCCTTCATCGCCCCAGAGTGTCGGTACACTCGGCGATGCAAGTACTTAGCCTGATGGTGTCGTCCTCAACTGTTGATCCTCTCCTTGTGGGAAGGCCTACCTCATCGGATAAGATACCAAATGGTCTCTTTTACTCTGGAGGTTTGTCTGTCGCTGTCCTGGTGGATCCAGGACCAGCATTTGAGCAGGGGCCGTCCCTTCTGGATCCCCAACTGTTAACTCCCTCCTCTACCCACCGCCACCTCCTCTCTATCCTCATTGTCTGCTCTTGACTTTGCCATTTATTTCACATCCAAGATTGACTCCATGCATCAGGACATCACATCCCACCAGACCAGCAACCAGCCACCACCCATCCCTTGCCACCCCTCCCCTTTCCTCTCACTAACTCTGACATCTTTCTCCCATGTATCTGGTAAAGAAGTCATGGCCCTCAACCGTTCCTACCCCCCCCCCCCCACCTACCCACTTGACCCTATCTGCTCCCACCTCCTCCGCTACTTCTCTCCTTCCTGTTCCAAACTTGCCCACCTTCTCAATCTCTCCCTCTCATCAGGCACTGTCCCCTCTGCTTTCAAGCATGCTCTTGTCTCCCCTATTCTTAAAAAACCTACCCTTGATCCAAACACCCTCTCCAACTATTGACCCATCTCTGTCCTCCCTTATGCCTCCAAACTCCTTGAGCATATTGTCTATAATCGCCCCAATGCCTTTCTTTCCTCTCACTCACTGTTTGACCCATTCCAGTCTGATTTCCGTTCTCTCCACTCCCCTGAAACTGCCCTCACAAAAGTCTGCAATGACCTCCATGCAGCCAAATCTAAGCGCCACTACTCTCTGATTATTCTTCTTGACCTCTCTGCTGCTTTTGACTTTGTGGACCACCCTCTCCTTCTGCAAATCCTTCACTCTCTTGGTCTGCGTGATACTGCCCTCTCCTGCCTGTCCTCCTACCTCTCTGATCATTCCTTCTCTGTCTCCTCTCATGACACTACCTCTCCCTGACTTCCACTAACTGTTGGTGTCCCCCAAGGCTCTGTTCTTGGTCCTCTCTTTTTCTCTCTCTATACGTCCTCTTTAGGTGAACTCATTAGGCCTTTTAACTACCAATATCACCTCTATGCTGATGACACTCAAATCTACATTTCCTCCCCTGATCAGTCCCCAGCTCTCCTCACTCGCACCTCCAACTGTCTCTCTGCTATCTCTTCCTGGATGTCCTAGTGCTTTCTTAAACTCAACATGTCTAAGACTGAGCTGATCATCTTCCCACCCTCCCGCACAACCTCACCTCTCACAATCTCATTATCCATTGATGGCACTACTATCTCCTCTAGCTCCCAAGTGCGCTGTCTTGGCGTAATCCTTGACTCCTCCCTCTCCTTCAAACCACACATTCAGCACCTCTCACAAACCTGTCATTTTCATCTCAAAAACATTTCCAAGATCAGACCCTTTCTCACCCAGGATGCCACCAAGACCATTATTCACTCACTGATTATTTCCAGACTGGACTACTGTAATCTCCTCCTAACTAGCCTCCCTGACAATTACCTCTCTCCCCTCCAATCTATCCTCAATGCTGCAGCCCGGCTTATCTTCCTCACCAAATGCACTACATCCACCTCCCCTCTCCTACAAGCCCTTCACTGGCTTCCCTTCCCTTTCAGAATCCAATTCAAACTTCTCTCACTCGCAAAGCACTCACCCACTCCTCTCCCATTTACATCTCTGACCTTATCCCCCTATACTCTCCCACCCGTCCTCTTCACTCTGCTACTGCACACCGACTCTCCTGTACCTCTCCCCCTCAGACTCTCCACCTTCCTACAGAACTTCAAACAGGCTCTTAAGACCCACTTCTTTACCAAACCCAGCCAAATCTCATCCTAACCCTCTGTCCCATGCTCGGTCTACCCCATCTGTGGCACCCCTGTGTGTCTGCCCCTCCCCTTTAGAATGTAAGCTCTCACGAGTAGGGCCCTTTTCCCTCATGTGCTTATCCTTTTCTAACTTTAATAATCTGCCCACATCCTGCAGTTTTTTTGGCCACCTTGAAACGTATCTCTATGTTGTCTACTAGTGTAGTTATGCTTAGTTACCCTGTACCCAGGACCGGTTCTAGACTTTGTGGCGCCCCCCACGACAGTTGGTGCACGCCGAGGGCGCGTGCCCCAAAACAGGGGAGTGGCTTCTTCATAGGGAAGGGGCGTGGCTTCTTCATGGGGAAGGGGCATGCCCACAGTTATCCCCCTGTACTTGTGACCCCCTGTAGCTGTGTCCCCAGTAGTTGTGCCCCCAGTAGATGTGACCCCAGTAGCTGTGCCCCGTTAATTTTCCCCCAGTAGCTGTTCCCCCTGTAGCAGTGCCCCCTTTAGTAGTGCCCCCTGTAGCTGTGCCCCCAGTAGCAGTGCCCCCTGTATGTGCCCCCTGTAGTAGTGCCCCCAGTTGATTTGCACCCTGTAGCAGTGCCCCCTGTAGTAGTGCCCCCAGTATGTGCCCCCTGTAGCTGTGCCCCCTGTAGCTGTGCCCCCAGTTAATTTTCCCCCAGTTGCTGTTCTCCCTGTAGCTGTGTCCCAGTTGATTTTCCCCTGTAGCTGTTCCCCCTGTACACAGTGCCCCCAGTATGTGCCCCCTGTAGTTGTACCCCCTGTAGATTTGCCTCAGTAGCTGTGCCCCTTGTAGCTGTGCCCCCTGTATGTGCTCCCTGTAGTAGTGCCCCCAGTAGCTGTGCCCCCTGTAGCTGTGCCCCCTGTAGCTGTGCCCCAGTAGCAGTGCCCTTGTAGTAGTGCCCCCAGTATGTGCCCCCTGTAGTAGCGCCGCTTTGAAACCCTAAAAAAACAAAAAAAAAAACAATACTCACCAGCCTCGCTCCTGCTTCCGGACCGCTGCTGCCGCTGCTGCTGTCTCCGGGCGCCGGCTTCTCTCTATGGGAGAGATGTCATGATGTCTCTCCCATAGCAGTCCCGCACTGACACTAGGGGTCAATTTTGACCTCTAGCGTCAGTCAGCAGCAACGCCAGCTGGCGGCTGCGTACGCCCACAGCAGCAACCGGGAGCAGGGGTCCGGGGCCGGGGAGCAGGTGTTGAGGGAGGGTGGATTAGTAGCGGCTCTTGCCATGGCGGCGGCGTCCTCGGGGTAGCAGCGCCCCAGGCAAAAAGCCTGCTTGCCCATGGCAAGAGCCACTACTGCCTGTACTTGTCCAATATTGTCTTCAACTGTAAGTCACTGTTTTCCTGTTTTGATTATGTGCATATGTACTCTGTAATTGGGCGCTGCTGAACCCTTGTGGTGACATATAAATGGATGATGATAATAATAATAATAATAATAACAAGGGCACTACTATCATTCATAAAATAAACTAAAGCGCTACTATGTGGTATTACATTAACTAAGGCACGACTATGGCTCAGAAAATTAACTAAGGCACTACTATGGGGCATAGCATTAACAACTGCTGCAGAGAGGTACCTCTCTAGAAGCATTAGAAAAATGTTGCTATGGGGCCTACAAATTTCTGGCTATGCCCCTGATTCCAGTATAAACATAGTACTGAAACCCAATTTCTGGAACGTCACAGGAGAATGTAAGGCCGTTTGCAGTTACACTATTTTGCAAACTTAGGTGGTCATTCCGAGTTGATCGCTCGCTAGCTAGTTTTAGCAGCCGTGCAAACGCTATGCCGCCGCCCACTGGGAGTGTATTTTAGCCTAGCAGAAGTGCGAACGGTTGTATCGCAGAGCACCTGCAAAATATTTTTGTGTAGTTTCAGAGTAGCTCAAAACCTACTCAGCGCTTGCGATCACTTCAGACTATTCAGTTCCGGATTTGACGTCACAAACCCGCCCAGCGTTTGCCCTGCCATGCCTGCGTTTTTCCTGGCACGCCTGCGTTTTTCTGCACACTCCCTGAAAACGGTCAGTTGCCACCCAGAAACGCCCACTTCATGTCAATTATTCTGCGGCAAGCAGTGCGACTGAAATACATCGCTAGACCCTGTGCAAAACTACATAATTCGTTGTGCCCGTACGTCGCGTGTGCGCATTGCGCAGCATATGCATGCGCAGAACTGCAGTTTTTTAGCCTGATCGCTGCGCTGCGAACAAGTTCAGCTAGTGATCAACTCGGAATGACCCCCTTAAATCTAAAGAAAGCTTTGGGTTGGTGCAACTCACTGGCAATGTAACTTTGTTTTTACAACAGCATATGCCACTATCTTTACCTGCAGGTGTATATGTTTCCCTGAAATCAAAGCGCCCTTGCTAGGAGATAAAATCTGTGCCACTATGTTGCAAACTGGCACATGTACGTCACTGCGTAACTGGGGGCACTCATAGCTTTTATGCACTTTTGATTGCCCCATTCTATTCCAATGGATAATGCAAACATTTAACAAAGGTGGGGTTGCCAGTGAGTCAGTTTGAAATGGCAGTTGGTGACAGTTGGAGCTGCTCCCCTATTTGAAATTTGAATAGACCTGCAGCCCTTCCTCTGGAGCCGACACTGGTGCATTACATTGCAAAAGAGTGTTTGTGCTGTGGTTGTGTACTTCTGTTTCCGTATCGGTCATGCTCTGGCACTTTCTTTCCAGAGTACTATCCACCTGTAATATCTATGTCAGGTTGCAACAACTGCATACAGGGGAAAAGTTAAGCCACAGAACGTTCATTTTGTTGTTCTTGATTATTGCACGTTATGCACTAAGCCTCTGCCTGAGAATTCTTCCTGTGTTATGTTCCTTGTTGTTCCTAGGGTTGGTTGTGTTATAGACAATTCATGATATCATATTTATATTGTCATGTTCACTGGACACAACTAAAGGTGGGTAACTACGCACGGCACAATGTGTCACTGACTGGCACATCGTGACTGGCAGGGGGCCGGCATTGGCATGTGCATACACAATGAGCAACGGTGGGAGTGGGGGCCCATGCATTCGGCAGCATGGCATTGCTAACAACTGCCCCAGATCTTCTTGCATGTTCAAAAGATCTGAGGCTGTCGCTAGTGCCCCACGGGTGCTCGCATCGCCATCGTTATCGTTCATACAGCACAATGTAAAATCATATGTATAATCGTTCTGTGTGTATGCACCATTAGTTCTGTTCCCCAAATGTATCCACCTGTCCTTCATTTACAAAACACCTGAAGCTGCGTATCAGTAATCAATGTTGGGTTAATTTATTTGGTTTCAACAGCGAAGGCTCAATAATGAAGTAGAGCCGCTGAAGTCATTCAAAGAAAAATTTTCAATTTTATAATACATACAGTATATTGACCTACGGCAACATACCATCCTACACGGTCCCAATTGTCATGGGACTGCCCAGTTACCAGAGACTGACAGGGATTTGGTAAATTACATTGACAAATAAGGCTTGGTTTGTGAGGATAAGGGAATGATCTATTCAAAACAAAGGGGCAGTTTGGATGGTGCAATGGTTAGCGTTACTGCCTCGCATCACTGAGGTCATGTATTCGATTCCCACTACAGCCCTAACGGTGTGGAGTTTGTATATTCTCCCTGTGCTTGCATAGGTTTCCTCCGGGTACTACGGTTCCTCCCACAATGGGGTGAATTTACCAAGGTGGGAGGTTTTTTTTTTAGAACTGATGATGTTGCCTATAGCAACCAATCAGATTCTATCTATTATCTTCTAGAAGCAGCTTGATAAATGTTAAGTAGAATCTGATTGGTTGCTATGGGCAACATCACTAGTTCTAAAAAAAACTCCAACCTTAGTAAATTTACCCCATTGTGTGTATGCGCCAAAATATATCCCGGCCAGTGGTGCAAGTAGAAAAAATGTCTTAGTGGTACTGTGTGCACCCAAAAAATGGGCGTGGTCACATGCCACACCAGACATGGTCAATGAAAATGGGGGCGTGATACACATATGAGCCCAATAGTGCAGTGCCAGATACACATATGCTCCAGGTAGTGCAGTGCCAGATACACATATTCCCCCAATAGTGCCAGATACACATATGCCCCAATAGGGCTATATACACATATGCCCTGAGTAGTGTAGTACCAGATACACATATGCCCCCAGTAGTGCCAGATACACATATGCCCCCACAGTGCCAGATGCACATATGTCCCCAAAGTGCCAGATAAAAAAGGCAACCTCGGTTCCAGATACAAATATGCCCCAACAGTGCCAGATACAATTATTTGCCCCCACAGTGCATGATACACATATGCCCCCACAGTGCATGATACACATATGCCCCCACAGTGCAAGATACATATATGTCCCCACAGTGCCAGATATACACATATCCATCCAGCAATGCCACTGCTGCTCCCGCGGGGATCTGCTGCCTCGGCTGCCACTGACGCACCTGCTGTGTGTGAAGGTAGGAGAGCGCAACGCGCACCTCTCCTGCCCCTCAGTGCTCAGTCCGGTCTCCGGCGGCGGTAGCATCTATCTCGGCATGTGAGCGAATCAAAGCTCACAGTCCGGCAGCCAATCAGGAGTCGCCGCTGTCAGTCCGCAAGCTCTAATTGGCTAACGAACCAGCGATCTACTCCCCTCAGACAGAAAGCGGCTGCAAGCAAGGTGGTCGTGCCGGCGGTACAGCGTACCGGCTGTCAATTTCTTACCTGTACGCAGTACCCATCATATTTGCAGCACTGCTCCCGGCACAAATGAACCCTAGCGTGTAAGTGTGTACATGGACAGATTAAATAGGCCACGTGGTTCTTATCTGCTGTCAAATGCGATATCTCTATGTTAAAGGTGACCAAGTTTACCCCCATTTTGTGCCTGGACATGTTGGGAGATATGCTGATTGAATATCAATGTTTCATTGTAATCTGGTTTATAATGCATATGTGAATGTAAAGTGTATTGGGGGTAATTCCAAGTTGATCGCAGCAGGAAATTTTTTAGCAGTTGGGCAAAACCATGTGCACTGCAGGGGAGGCAGATATAACATGTGCAGAAAGAGTTATAGGCCCTACACACTGGCCGATTTGTTTGAAAGATATGAACGATCTCGTTCATAAATGAACGAGAACTCGTTCATATCTTTCAGTGTGGAGGCTCCAGTGATGAACAATGCGCGGCCCCGCGCTCGTTCATCGCTGGTCCCTCGTCGGCTGTGCATGCAGGCCAATATGGACGATCTCGTCCATATTTGCCTGCACTTCAATGGAGCCGCGTGACGGGGGGAGTAAAGAAACTTCACTCCCCCCGTCACTGCCCCCCCCCCGCCGCCGGGTCACTCGTTGGCCGTATCCGCCGTCGGGCAGCTCGGCGGTGGATCGGCCAGTGTGTAGGGCCCATTAGATTTTGATGGGTTATTTTGTTTCTGTGCAGGGTAAATACTGGCTGCTTTATTTTTACACTGCAAATTAGATTGCAGATTGAACACACCACACCCAAATCTAACTCTCTCTGCACATGTTACATCTGCCTCCCCTGCAGTGCACATGGTTTTGCCCAACTGCTAACAAAGTTCCTGCTGCGATCAACTCAGAATTACCCCCATTGTGTAAAATGTTATTTGCATAATTATTTATACACAGCAAACACTGGAATGCTCACATTTTTTCTAGCACTATTTCCCTGACAAATTGACCTTACAATCTTCTTTTAACAGACTTGTCCAAGATCACAAGGAGCTGGCAATGGGATTAAACAGGGGGGTTGCAAGATTACCGTACCATTGTTACAGAGTAAGACCATGTTTGATGAATAGTTAAAAAACAAAAACAAACATGGTAGCCGACTCACAGGATAAAACAGTTCTGCATGGTAAATAATTAGGAAACATCCTTTGTTTTTCTCCGGTTACTTTTGACAGTTGTTTTGTCTGCATCTTTGTGTCCTATTCTTGTTGCCTAATGGATTACACTTGTTCACCCTTTGTGTGGATCTGATCATGTTAGTGGTTTTCTTCCGGCATATGCTGAGAGCGGCAAAGAGGCTTTGGTGGGATTTATGGCAGAGGGCAGTTCCATTACTATAGGCTGCAAATAAAGAGACAGGTGCTTAGCAGTGGCAGAGGTCTTCCAAGGGCTCTTAGCTGTAAGGAATTAGGTCAGTTTTCAGTTACTGATGGAGCAGCTTCAGGTACAGAATAGATGTATGACCTACAGCAAATGTAGCAAGGCCATGCATTAAGTATTATAAAAAACCCAAAATGAAACTTCTCATTTAGAAGCTAAAGCACTAGAGTCTCTTAAATAAATAATGATAACCATGGCATGCTTTCAGAACAGAATAAAATAAAATTGAAAGACAAATATGTTGTGTTGCATTTTCTTCGATTGGAAGTCCCAGTCTAAGGGCCTAATTCAGACCTGGTCGCTGCAACGGCAGTGATGGCAGGCTGAAGCCCTATGTCGTGTGCGGACGCGCAGCGAAAGCATCTCACTGGTGCAATCGCCTCTGCCTGATTGACAGGCAGAGGCGATTGCGGGGTAGGAGGGGGGCGTGCCAGCGGCGTTCGTACAATGTTGGTGGGGCATGGTCCGAACTGTGGAGGCATATCTGGACCGTTGCTGTGGCGGGTGACATCACACGCAGCCGCTGCAACCAAAAACATAGGCGGCGTAGGCAGGGAGCTACTCGCCAGGTGCGAAAGCATTGCCGCTGTGCGATGCTTTCGCACCTCTGCGGGGTGTGTGTGTGTGGGGTGGGGGCTAGGGCCTGGCATGCGGGCCGGTCCGCCTGCATGTCAGAGATTTTGATCGTAGATATGCGGTTTTTAGGATGTTAGGATGACTGTGCAGACAAAACAGTGCACCTGGAGGGCACTCACATACTCACGCAAAAACAGGCAGAGCATATAAACTCCACACAGAAAAGATATCGGTTGGAGGCAAAATCATGATCCCAGGGCAAAAATGCACAGCAGCGATCAGATCTGAATTACCCCCTTCATCAGATGAAACAATGTGTATATTTATGTATAATGACATCTTACAGATGCAACTTGACAATGTAAAAAGTTATATCAGTATATATAACGTAATATTAATATATTAGTAGTATATAATAAGCTATATACTTATTTCTACACACTAAGGGCCTAATTCAGCATGGATCGCAAAAGGAAAATCTTTCTCTAATGGGAAAAACCATGTGCACTGCAGGTGGGGCAGATATAACATGTGCAGAGAGAGTTACAGGTGGAACCGTGCTCATCTGAGGCGGCTCCATTGCAGACGTGCACTCCCGGCGTGACTAGGCGATCCGTCTGCCTAGCCCCGCCAGGAGTGCATAGAGACACTCTCCCATTCTAGTGAATGGGGCGTGTCTCCATCACGGGCATGCGCGCCCACCCGGACGGAGACGATCTTGGCGTTAGGCACGCCCAAGCTCAGACGGGTAGATTTGGGTGGGTTATATTGTTTCCGTGCAGGGTAAATACTGGCTGCTTTATTTTTACACTGCAATTTAGATTTCAGTTTGAACACCCCCCACCCAAATCTAACTCTCTCTGCACATGTTATATCTGCCCCGCCTGCGGTGCACATGGTTTTGCCCATTAGAGAAAGATTTTGCTTTAGCGATCCAAGCTGAATCAGGCCCTAAGTATCCTATATAATAAAAAGCTAATGTTGCAGAACCACTTTTGCCTGAGAGACACTCATGGGGCAAATCTGGAATGAGACATGGTTTATCCTTGTTGTCCGCCAACATTAGCTTGACTTGCTGGAGTCACTCTCCGTGGTGGGCCTGGGTTACCCAGAACTTGATGGAGATTCATTTCACACACAGGTTGACTAGAGTTTATGACGCTTACTAAGCTAGTCCTGGATCATGCGAGTATTTGAATATTAAAGTTTCAGTTGGCTCTGCAACTTTGTGATCACTCAGGACAGCACTGAGCTTGATTCCTGCCTAGTTGGCTTAGGAATGAAACTATGTGGCTCATCGGCAGGGGCAGTGCTCCAGAGGAACGGTGACAATAACCCCAATAGGGTAGAACCATCATGAGCAGTGAACCCCCTGGCTTTTGTGAACTGTGTTACATTCCTATTTGATATGTAATACACATATATCTATGTTTGATACAAAATAAAGGTACATTTGTATCTATCTGGTTGTTTTTTAAGTGATTTCTAAGGAGGCACAGGGTACTCTCAGCTAGCTTAGCACATATGGCTGTATCATCTAGGCCAGGGGTGGGGAACCTCAGACCCGCGGGCCGTATAAGGCCCGCAAAGCCACTTGATCCGGCCCTCCCAGGCTCACCTAACCAAGGTAGATGCCGGGCGCCTACTGAGATTTTGTTACTAGCGTGCGCCCCGCTTCTTCCTCTCAGCAGCAGCCGGAGGCAGGAGCTCCGACTTCCGGCTCTGGCAGTGTGTGCCTGTGCGGTGCTATGGGAGAGATGTCATGACGTCTCTACCATAGTTCTGAGGAGCGGGCAGCCAGGCAGAGGGGACAAGGGTCCGGAAGCAGGAGCGTGGCTGGTGAGTATTGTGTTTTTTCTTTCTTTTAATGTGTGTGTGTAAGCGGCGCTACTAGGGGGCATATCTAATGGAGGCATATCTATTGGGGGCAGGCTCATTTTTGAGTTGGTAATTTTTGTATGGCCCCCGAAGGATTTTATAAATATCCAAATGGCCCTTGGTAGAAAAAAGGTTCTCCACCCCTGATCTAGGCTGAGTCAGCAAAAAGAGATAGTTATAAGCCTGGTATCCTCATAATAGGGCGCAAGTTTCAAATATGCAAAAATCAACAAACGGACGGACACACGTTTAGAAATGTGTATTTTACCCAATGAAAAACTCATGCATCCAACTCTGAGTCCCACTGTCATTTCAACTAAATTCTTAGATGACTACAACTAAAAGGCATTATTTGTGCAATATGTATGGCCATGGTTACACAGGAGCACCTGCTTCCATAAAAACCGTGCCCAGAATGACTGACACACACCCCTGTGCAGGAGAGTTTTACAGATTGCTACAAACAGTATTAATAACCGTCAGTCGCCACCTACACAGTCTACAGGTCTATGGGGGTCATTCCGAGTTGTTCGCTCGTTAGCAGTTTTTAGCAGTCGTGCAAACGCTAAGCCGCCGCCCTCTGGGAGTGTATTTTAGTGCGAACGAAAGGATCGCAAAGCGGCTACAAAAAATAATTGTGCAGTTTTAGAGTAGCTCCAGACCTACTTAGCGCTTGCGATCACTTCAGACTGTTTAGTTCCAGATTTGATGTCACATACACGCCCTGCGTTCGCCCAGCCACGTCTGCGTTTTTCCTGGCACGCCT
This sequence comes from Pseudophryne corroboree, assembly GCF_028390025.1. Lineage (NCBI taxonomy): Eukaryota > Metazoa > Chordata > Amphibia > Anura > Myobatrachidae > Pseudophryne > Pseudophryne corroboree. The sequence goes on along the minus strand of NC_086453.1, from coordinate 103,493,564 downwards.
GCGTTTTTCCAAACACTCCCTGAAAACGGTCAGTTGACACCCAGAAACGCCCACTTCATGTCAATCACTCTGCGGCGGCCATTACGACTGAAAATAAGATTTTACTTACCGATAAATCTATTTCTCGGAGTCCGTAGTGGATGCTGGGGTTCCTGAAAGGACCATGGGGAATAGCGGCTCCGCAGGAGACAGGGCACAAAAAGTAAAGCTTTTTCAGATCAGGTGGTGTGCACTGGCTCCTCCCCCTATGACCCTCCTCCAGACTCCAGTTAGGTACTGTGCCCGGACGAGCGTACACAATAAGGGAGGATTTTGAATCCCGGGTAAGACTCATACCAGCCACACCAATCACACCGTACAACCTGTGATCTAAACCCAGGTAACAGTATGATAACAGCGGAGCCTCTGAAAGATGGCTTCCTTCAACAATAACCCGAATTAGTTAACAATAACTATGTACAATTTATGCAGATAATCCGCACTTGGGATGGGCGCCCAGCATCCACTACGGACTCCGAGAAATAGATTTATCGGTAAGTAAAATCTTATTTTCTCTATCGTCCTAGTGGATGCTGGGGTTCCTGAAAGGACCATGGGGATTATACCAAAGCTCCCAAACGGGCGGGAGAGTGCGGATGACTCTGCAGCACCGAATGAGAGAACTCCAGGTCCTCCTTAGCCAGAGTATCAAATTTGTAAAATTTTACAAACGTGTTCTCCCCTGACCACGTAGCTGCTCGGCAAAGTTGTAATGCCGAGACCCCTCGGCAGCCGCCCAAGATGAGCCCACCTTCCTTGTGGAGTGGGCCTTTACAGATTTAGGCTGTGGCAGGCCTGCCACAGAATGTGCAAGTTGGATTGTGCTACAGATCCAACGAGCAATCGTCTGCTTAGACGCAGGAGCACCCATCTTGTTGGGTGCATACAATATAAACAACGAGTCAGATTTTCTGACTCCAGCTGTCCTTGCAATATATATTTTTAATGCTCTGACAACGTCCAGTAACTTGGAGTCCTCCAAGTCACTTGTAGCCGCAGGCACTACAATAGGCTGGTTCAGATGAAATGCTGACACCACCTTAGGGAGAAAATGCGGACGAGTCCGCAGTTCTGCCCTGTCCGAATGGAAAATCAGATATGGGCTTTTGTAAGATAAAGCTGCCAATTCTGATACTCTCCTTGCAGAAGCCAGGGCTAGAAGCATGGTCACTTTCCAAGTGAGATATTTCAAATCCACCTTATTTAGTGGTTCAAACCAATGAGATTTTAGAAAGTCCAAAACCACATTGAGATCCCACGGTGCCACTGGAGGCACCACAGGAGGCTGTATATGCAGCACTCCCTTAACAAAGGTCTGGACTTCAGGGACTGAAGCCAATTCTTTTTGAAAGAAAATCGACAGGGCCGAAATTTGAACCTTAATAGATCCCAATTTGAGACCCATAGACAATCCTGATTGCAGGAAATGTAGGAATCGACCCAGTTGAAATTCCTCCGTCGGAGCACTCCGATCTTCGCACCACGCAACATATTTTCGCCAAATTCGGTGATAATGTTGCACGGTTACTTCCTTCCTTGCTTTAATCAAAGTAGGAATGACTTCTTCCGGCATGCCTTTTTCCTTTAGGATCCGGCGTTCAACCGCCATGCCGTCAAACGCAGCCGCGGTAAGTCTTGAAACAGACAGGGACCCTGCTGAAGCAAGTCCCTCCTTAGAGGTAGAGGCCACGGATCTTCCGTGATCATCTCTTGAAGTTCCGGGTACCAAGTCCTTCTTGGCCAATCCGGAACCACTAGTATCGTTCTTACGCCTCTTTGCCGTATAATTCTCAATACTTTTGGTATGAGAGGCAGAGGAGGAAACACATACACCGACTGGTACACCCAAGGCGTTACCAGCGCGTCCACAGCTATTGCCTGCGGATCTCTTGACCTGGCGCAATACCTGTCCAGTTTTTTGTTGAGGCGAGACGCCATCATGTCCACCATTGGTCTTTCCCAACGGGTTACCAGCATGTGGAAGACTTCTGGATGAAGTCCCCACTCTCCCGGGTGAAGATCGTGTCTGCTGAGGAAGTCTGCTTCCCAGTTGTCCACTCCCGGGATGAACACTGCTGACAGTGCTATCACATGATTCTCTGCCCAGCGAAGAATCCTTGCAGCTTCTGCCATTGCACTCCTGCTTCTTGTGCCGCCCTGTCTGTTCACATGGGCGACTGCCGTGATGTTGTCCGACTGGATCAACACCGGTTTTCCCTGAAGCAGAGGTTCTGCCTGGCTTAGAGCATTGTATATTGCTCTTAGTTCCAGAATGTTTATGTGAAGAGACGTTTCCAGGCTCGTCCATACTCCCTGGAAGTTTCTTCCTTGTGTGACTGCTCCCCAGCCTCTCAGGCTGGCGTCCGTGGTCACCAGGATCCAATCCTGTATGCCGAATCTGCGGCCCTCCAATAGATGAGGACTCTGCAACCACCACAGAAGAGACACCCTTGTCCTTGGAGACAGGGTTATCCGTAGGTGCATCTGAAGATGCGACCCTGACCATTTGTCCAACAGATCCCTTTGGAAAATTCTTGCGTGGAATCTGCCGAATGGAATTGCTTCGTAAGAAGCCACCATTTTTCCCAGGACTCTTGTGCATTGATGTACAGACACCTTTCCTGGTTTTAGGAGGTTCCTGACAAGCTCGGATAACTCCTTGGCTTTTTCCTCCGGGAGAAAAACCTTTTTCTGAACCGTGTCCAGAATCATCCCTAGGAACAGCAGACGAGTTGTCGGCATTAACTGGGATTTTGGAATATTCAGAATCCACCCGTGCTGTTTTAGCACTTCTTGAGACAGTGCTAATCCCATCTCTAGCTGTTCTCTGGACCTCGCCCTTATTAGGAGATCGTCCAAGTATGGGATAATTAATATGCCTTTTCTTCGAAGAAGAATCATCATCTCGGCCATTACCTTTGTAAAGATCCGAGGTGCCGTGGACAATCCGAACGGCAGCGTCTGAAACTGATAGTGACAGTTTTGTACAACGAACCTGAGGTACCCCTGGTGTGAGGGGTAAATTGGAACGTGGAGATACGCATCCTTGATGTCCAAGGATACCATAAAGTCCCCCTCTTCCAGGTTCGCTATCACTGCTCTGAGTGACTCCATCTTGAACTTGAACTTCTTTATGTACAGGTTCAAGGACTTCAGATTTAGAATAGGCCTTACCGAGCCATCCGGCTTCGGTACCACAAAAAGAGTGGAATAATACCCCTTCCCTTGTTGTAGAAGAGGTACCTTGACTATCACCTGCTGAGAGTACAGCTTGTGAATGGCTTCCAAAACCGTCTCCCTTTCGGAGGGGGACGTTGGTAAAGCAGACTTCAGGAAACGGCGAGGTGGATCTGTCTCTAATTCCAACCTGTACCCTTGAGATATTATCTGCAGGATCCAGGGATCTACCTGCGAGTGAGCCCACTGCGCGCTGTAATTTTTGAGACGACCGCCCACCGTCCCCGAGTCCGCTTGAGAAGCCCCAGCGTCATGCTGAGGCTTTTGTAGAAGCCGGGGAGGGCTTCTGTTCCTGGGAAGGAGCTGCGTGTTGCTGTCTCTTCCCTCGACCTCTGCCTCGTGGCAGATATGAATAGCCCTTTGCTCTCTTATTTTTAAAGGAACGAAAGGGCTGCGGTTGAAAAGTCGGTGCCTTTTTCTGTTGGGGAGTGACTTGAGGTAGAAAGGTGGATTTCCCGGCTGTAGCCGTGGCCACCAAATCTGATAGACCGACTCCAAATAACTCCTCCCCTTTATACGGCAAAACTTCCATATGCCGTTTTGAATCCGCATCGCCTGTCCACTGTCGCGTCCATAAAGCTCTTCTGGCCGAAATGGACATAGCACTTACCCGTGATGCCAGTGTGCAGATATCCCTCTGTGCATCACGCATATAAAGAAATGTATCCTTTATTTGTTCTAACGACAGTAAAATATTGTCCCTGTCCAGGGTATCAATATTTTCAATCAGGGACTCTGACCAAACTACCCCAGCACTGCCCATCCAGGCAGTCGCTACAGCTGGTCGTAGTATAACACCTGCATGTGTGTATATACTTTTTTGGATATTTTCCATCCTCCTATCTGATGGATCTTTAAGTGCGGCCGTCTCAGGAGAGGGTAACGCCACTTGTTTAGATAAGCGTGTTAGCGCCTTGTCCACCCTAGGAGGTGTTTCCCAGCGCTCCCTAACCTCTGGCGGGAAAGGGTATAATGCCAATAATTTCTTTGAAATTATCAGCTTTTTATCAGGGGCAACCCACGCTTCATTACACACGTCATTTAATTCTTCTGATTCAGGAAAAACTATAGGTAGTTTTTTCATACCCCACATAATACCCTGTTTAGTGGTACCTGTAGTATCAGCTAAATGTAACGCCTCCTTCATTGCCAAAATCATATAACGTGTGGCCCTACTGGAAAATACGGTTGAATCGTCACCGTCACCACTGGAGTCAGTGCCTGCGTCTGGGTCTGTGTCGACCGACTGAGGCAAAGGGCGTTTCGCAGCCCCTGACGGTGTTTGAGTCGCCTGGACAGGCACTAATTGATTGTCCGGCCGCCTCATGTCGTCAAACGACTGCTTTAGCGTGTTGACACTATCCCGTAGTTCCATAAATAAAGGCATCCATTCTGGTGTCGACTCCCTAGGGGGTGACATCCTCATATTTGGCAATTGCTCCGCCTCCACACCAATATCGTCCTCATACATGTCGACACACACGTACCGACACACAGCAGACACACAGGGAATGCTCCTAACGAAGACAGGACCCACTAGCCCTTTGGGGAGACAGAGGGAGAGTTTGCCAGCACACACCAAAAGCGTTATATATATATCAGGGATAGCCTTATAATAAGTGCTCCCTTATAGCTGCTTTGTTATATCAAAATATCGCCATAAATTTGCCCCCCCCTCTCTGTTTTACCCTGTTTCTGTAGTGCAGTGCAGGGGAGAGACTTGGGAGCCGTCCTGACCAGCGGAGCTGTGAGAGGAAATGGCGCCGTGTGCTGAGGAGATAGGCCCCGCCCCTTTTCTGGCGGGCTCGTCTCCCGCTATTTAGAAAAATCAGGCAGGGGTTAAATATCTCCATATAGCCTCTAGGGGCTATATGTGAGGTATTTTTAGCCTTTATAGGTATTCATTTGCCTCCCAGGGCGCCCCCCTCCCAGCGCCCTGCACCCTCAGTGACTGCCGTGTGAAGTGTGCTGAGAGGAAAATGGCGCACAGCTGCAGTGCTGTGCGCTACCTTTAGAAGACTGCAGGAGTCTTCAGCCGCCGATTCTGGACCTCTTCTGACTTCAGCATCTGCAAGGGGGCCGGCGGCGCGGCTCCGGTGACCATCCAGGCTGTACCTGTGATCGTCCCTCTGGAGCTTGATGTCCAGTAGCCAAGAAGCCAATCCATCCTGCATGCAGGTGAGTTGACTCCTTCTCCCCTCAGTCCCTCGCTGCAGTGATCCTGTTGCCAGCAGGAATCACTGTAAAATAAAAAACCTAGCTAAACTTTTTCTAAGCAGCTCTTTAGGAGAGCCACCTAGATTGCACCCTTCTCGGCCGGGCACAAAAATCTAACTGGAGTCTGGAGGAGGGTCATAGGGGGAGGAGCCAGTGCACACCACCTGATCTGAAAAAGCTTTACTTTTTGTGCCCTGTCTCCTGCGGAGCCGCTATTCCCCATGGTCCTTTCAGGAACCCCAGCATCCACTAGGACGATAGAGAAAAGCTTCGGTAGACCTTGTGTAAAAAATACATCAGCCGTTGTGAAAGTACGTCGCGCGTGCGCACTGCGCCGCATACGCATGCGCAGAAGTGACGATTTTTTACTTAATCGCAGCGCAGCGAACATTTTCAGCTAGCAATCAACTCGGAATGACCCCCATAGTACTAAGACTTGGAGAGAGATAAAGTGGACAGAGATAAAGGACCGACCAACCAGCTCCTAAATATCATTTTTCGAACACAGTCTGTAACATGGCAGCTAGGAGCTGATTGGCTGGTACTTATTCTATATCAACTTTATCTCTCTCCAAGTACACAGGTGATGGGGGATATGTTCTATAAGGGTATATTACATGTATACACTTGCATCCATCTGCAAATTAGCATTTGCCATACTACTCTTTCCAAATTTATGGTGACATCCAGATAAACTCTTATTAGTAGGGTGAAATCCTGGGGTACTAGCAACACTACTCTCAGTCTCTGTACATCTGTGACTATGTGGAAGTTTATGACACCTGTTGAGTTTCTCACTCTGAACACCTGAAGAAGTCCTTTTTCTTAATAGACTCACCATGGCTCAGTGGCAATAATTTAGCATGGAGGAAGGAGAATTTCATATTAATGGGTCTGTGTGGAAGAGCAATGCTTGGGGCTTTCCCTCATATTTTCAAGGTAAGAATGATGAGGAAACACATGCAACAGCTCCTCTCCACACTCTCCTCTTGTTCTACATGTTCCTTCACCTTTCTTCTTTTATCATCTGTTCCCCATGCCTCCCCACCCAACCTCCTTGGGTCACTTCTTGCTGTAGTGTTTAGTGAAGGGGAGGGGGGGGGGGGGGGGGGGCTGTGGTTTTCACAGCATCTCCCACAGAACTTTGCAGCTGCCACTGATGATGTTACTGGCCACTGGCGCTCTGCACATGCTGAACTAATCATGCATGAGCTGTGTAGTAGCCCACAGTGCAGCAATCTGAACCTTGGCCCTCATTCCGAGTTGATCGTTCGCAAGGCGATTTTTGCAGAGTTGCTCACGCTAAGCCGCCGCCTACTGGGAGTGTATCTTAGCATCTTAAAATTGCGAACGATGTATTCGCAATATTGCGATTACAAACTACTTAGCAGTTTCAGATTAGCTCCACACTTACTCGGCATCTGCGATCAGTTCAGTGCTTGTCGTTCCTGGTTTGACGTCACAAACACACCCAGCGTTCGCCAAGACACTCCCCCGTTTCCCCGGCCACTCCTGCGTTTTTTCCGGAAACGGTAGCGTTTTTTCCCGCACGCCCATAAAACGGCCTGTTTCCGCCCAGTAACACCCATTTCCTGTCAATCACACTACGATCGCCGGAGCGATGAAAAAGCAGTGAGTAAAAATACTATCTCCATTGTAAAATTACTTGGCGCAGTCGCAGTGCGAATATTGCGCATGCGTACTAAGCGGAATTTCACTGCGATGCGATGAAAAATACCGAGCGAACGACTCGGAATGAGGGCCCTTATTCCACAAGATGCCACAGTAGTGTAAGAGCTAATAGAGGGGGCAGATTGGGAAAGCAGCAAGTAATGAGAAATCGCTTTTGACTGTCCCTGCACAAGTCCTGACTGTGTAAATGGACAATTCCCCAAAATAAAGACGATTCCACCAGAATTGGGGCGGTTAGAAGATTGTGCTACTCTCATTTATTGATGCTACTGGTGTCTCAAGCACTGTTGCTGTTTAGACAGATCTTTGAAATGATGTAAAAAAGATAGGCATTATTCAATTTACAACCTATCCGATTCTAGCTGTTCATTTCTAGAAGTAGTAGATAAATGATAAGTAGAATCTGATTGGTTGCTTTGGGCAACATCTCCACATTTGTAAACCCACACTTTAGTAAATATACTAATAGGTCGCCCTGCCTACAGCCAGCACTGACATTAAGAACCACATTTAATAAATAGTAAAAAGCAATATAGCAATGGATTCCCCCGATAATCTGAAGGCCCTTCACAGATTCTAATGTTTAACAAACAATTCTAGGTGCTACAGTCGATCATTTTCGTCCATTGTACTGTAGCAATGCTTACAGCGTTAAACAGTAAACGTGGCAATCCTATTTGTCTGAAAAAGATTAGCATTTATTCAAAGCTTTGAAGATACAAAGGCAGATGCACTTTCATGGAGTTTCCTCCAAAAACATGTGAATTCTCTTCCTCCTTTTCTTATAGTTCCAGCATTAAAAAAAAACAAATGCTTGGCCTGATGAGATATGTATAACAACATAGCTCAAATTCTAGGTCTGGAGATGGCATCAGTTTCACTGTTCCTCCTGGGAAAACTGAAGCAAGCCATTGTAGGAGAATTCCATTGTTGCATCTGGTGGTCTCTTGTACCATGAAAATATTATACAGTACCATTCAGTTTGGTATTCAACTATTTGGGAAGACACCAGGAATTGTATGTTGTCCTCTCCAACTAGTGCTGGACACAAGAGTATCAGAGGCCCAGCATTCAGACAGTTCATGCCATGACCAATTCCCACGAGGTCATGTCTGTCACAACTGAGGGCCTGAGCTGACGGGAGGCAGCCTCAGTTGTAGGGGCTGAGATGTACCGGAACCTGGGAGGTTGTATCAGACCCCTGGACATGTAAGTAACATAAATAATAGCTGCCCGAAGGCGTGACCACGACAACTTGGATAAAAGTCAATGATGTTTATTATGACAACTCCGCAACACAGCAGCAGTAAAAGAAAACGTAAAAGTCAGCAAAGAATAAATACAGTTCCTGGGTACTACAGGATGGCAGGAGCCACAGGGCACTGGTAGTGTGAGATAGTTCTTATGATCTTCTAGATGGAAAGTCCTTACCAGGCCCGACTGTAGCAATGGAGATAACCCAGGATTGTGCCAGCTGGTGTTCCAGGAAAAGCTGGGTTGCTGAAGATAAAACAGCTGCTGTGGATACTGGCTGGAACCAGACTGTTGTTAGCACGGAGTGGATACTGGCTGGAACCAGTTAAATAATAAATGAACTTGGGAGCGATGAAATATGAACTGAAATGTAGAACTTGAGAGCGGAGAAATAATAATACCGGTGGAGAGTGGTAAAGTGTAGAAAGGACACCGGCCCTTTAAGGGAAGCTGTACTCTGCTGAGAAGCTGAGCTGGAAGCAGGTAACGTTGTAGCTGGAAACAGATGAATCCACAATGGATTGGAGAGTCAGGCTACACTGCAGGTGGAATGCTGGTGCGGGTCTCTATGGTGGAAGTCTTGAGACAGGAGCTGGAACCTGGAAGACAATCACAGGAGAGAGACAAACAGGAACTAGGTTTGACAACCAAAGCACTGACGCCTTCCTTGCTCAGGCACAGTGTATTTATACCTGCAGCAAGGAAGGGATTGGCTAGGCAATTATGCAGATTATCAATACTGAGAACAGATTGGTGGAAATGATCAGCTGACAGAATCCAAGATGGCTGCGCCCATGCAGACACTTGGAGGGAAGTTTGGTTTGTAATCCATGTGGTAATGAAAACAGTAATGGCGGCGCCGGCCACCGGAGACAGGAGGCGCCAGGCTGACAGATGCACATCCAACCACGCGGACACAGCGGAGGCCGCGGCTGACGTAATCGCCACTCAGACACTCTGCATGCAGAAGTTCAGGGACGGCGGCGGAGGCCGCGGGAGACGCCATGCCAGGTGTAATATGGCGTTTACTGTGACAGCGTCCCAGAGTGACAGGAGAGGATACAGGAATGTACACATCAGGATAACAGATGGGATCCGGTCCTGGAGCGCTGAGCCAGCCTTAGGAGGCATCTGATGGGTAAGAAATGGCGTCCAGATACCCGGATCGTGACAGCACCCCCCCCCTTTAGGAGTGGCCCCAGGACACTTCTTTGGCTTTTGAGGAAACTTGGAATGGAATCTCCGGACCAAGGCAGGAGCATGGACATCAGAAGCATTGGTCCATGAACGTTCCTCAGGACCATAACCCTTCCAGTCAATAAGATATTGTAGTTGACCGTAACGGTGACGTGAGTCCAGGATCTTGGCCACTTCATACTCAACGCCTCGTTGAGTTTGGACTTTCGGAGTTGGAGGAAGTGAGGAATGAAACCGATTCAAGATCAGCGGTTTCAACAGGGAAACATGGAATGTCCTGGGTATTTTTAAGAAGGGAGGCAACTGGAGTCTGTAAGCAACAGGATTGATGACTTGTTCAATCTTGAAAGGACCGATATAGCGAGGTGCAAACTTCATACTGGGAACTCTTAACCTCAAATTCTTCGTGGATAACCATACCCGATCACCCACCTTGAGAGCAGGAACTGCTCGACGCTTCTTATCCGCAAACTTCTTGTACCTGAACGATGCCTTGAGCAGAGCTGATCGTACGCTCTTCCAGATATTGGCAAACTGATGCAAGGTGATATCCACTGCGGGAACAGAAGTTGCTGGAAGCGGTTGGAACTCAGGGACTTTAGGGTGGAATCCAAAGTTAGTGAAGAATGGTGTTGAAGCAGATGAAGAATGATACTGGTTGTTATGACAGAACTCGGCCCAGGGAAGTAATTGAACCCAGTCATCTTGAGAGGAGGACACATAGATGCGGAGGAAGGCCTCCAAGTCCTGATTCACCCTCTCGGTTTGACCATTGGTCTGAGGATGGTAAGCCGTGGAAAACTTTAGCTTGACTTGGAGGACTTGACATAAACTTCGCCAGAATTTGGCTGTGAATTGAACTCCTCGATCAGAGATAATTTCTTCAGGAAGACCGTGGAGTCGGAAGATCTCTTGTATGAATACTTGAGCCAACTTGGAAGCTGACGGAAGACCGGTGAGAGGAATGAAGTGTACCATCTTGGTGAACCGGTCAACTACCACCCAGATGGTATTGAACTTGTTGCACATGGGTAAGTCTGTAATGAAATCCATCGACAAGTGGGTCCATGGTCGACGGGGAACGGATAGTGGAACCAGTTGCCCCGCAGGCGACTGGCGGGATACTTTATGTTGGGCACACTTTGGGCAAGATGCAATAAACTCCAAGACGTCCTTTTTCAGAGTTGGCCACCAATAGGACCTAGAGATAAACTCCAGGGTTTTTTGGATACCTGTATGTCCGGCAAAACGGGAAGCATGGGCCCAATGCATGAGCTTCTTCCTTAGCATCGGTTTCACAAAACTTTTCCCTGATGGGGGCGTAGAGTCCATCCCTACCGTGGAGAATGCCAACGGACTTATAATAGGATGCTTGTCTGAAGACTCTGACTCATTTTCTTGCTCCCATGAGCGGGAAAGGGCATCGGCCTTGCGATTCTGAGAGCCCGGACAGAACTGGAGTTTAAAGTCGAACCTGGAAAAGAAAAGTGCCCATCTGGCCTGACGAGGGTTGAGACATTGTGCGCCTTTCAAATATAGAAGGTTCTTGTGGTCTGTAAGGATGGTGATTGAATGAGAAGCTCCCTCCAACAGATATCTCCACTCCTCTAGAGCGAGCTTGATGGCTAGCAACTCCTGGTCGCCAATGGCATAGTTGCGCTCCGCTGGGGAGAACTTCCGTGAGAAGAAACTGCAAGGATGTAAATGGCCATCTTTAGCCCTCTGAGATAACACCGCTCCTACTCCAACGGAGGAGGCATCCACCTCTAGGATGAAAGGAGAGTCGATGTCAGGCTGTTTAAGGACAGGCGCAGAGATGAACCTCTGTTTTAAAAGATGAAAAGCTTGCATGGCTTCTTCAGACCACTTGGACGGGTTAGCACCCTTCTTGGTGAAAGCAGTAATAGGCGCCACAATGGTGGAAAAGTCTCGTATAAACTTTCGGTAATAATTGGCGAACCCTAAGAACCTCTGGACCCCTTTGAGGGTTAAGGGTACCGGACAATTCTGAATTGCTTGTAGTTTCTCAGGATCCATCTCTAGTCCGGAACCGGACACAATGTACCCTAGAAACGGAATGGACTTGACTTCAAAGACGCATTTCTCTAATTTGCAATAGAGATGATTGACACGGAGACGGGACAGAACCTCCTTTACCCAAAAACGATGTTCCTCTAAATTGTTGGCAAAAATGAGGATATCATCTAGATAGACCACGACATGACGGTATAGAATGTCTCTGAAGATCTCATTGACGAAATGCTGGAAGACAGCTGGAGCATTGCTCAATCCGAAGAGCATGACGAGGTACTCATAATGTCCGTCACGGGTGTTAAATGCGGTCTTCCACTCGTCACCCTCATGGATCCGGATGAGATTGTATGCACCTCGCAAGTCCAGCTTTGTAAAGATGGTAGCTCCGCTAACTCTGTCAAAGAGCTCAGTAATCAGGGGTAAAGGATAACGGTTCTTGATGGTAATGTCGTTCAAACCTCTGTAGTCGATGCACGGCCGCAGACCACTATCTTTCTTTTTTACAAAAAAGAAGCCTGCGCCGGCTGGAGAAGAAGAAGGTCGAATGAACCCCTTTGCTAGGTTCTCTTTAATATATTCCTCCATAGAATGCGTCTCAGGCAGAGACAACGGATAAGTTCGGCCTCGAGGTGGAACCTTCCCTGGAACGAGATCAATCGGACAGTCCCATTCTCTATGAGGAGGAAGGATATCAGCAGAAGCTTTACTGAACACATCCGTGAAATCTTGATATGGAGGAGGTGGAACATCAGACGACCTGGGGGAGGAAGAACAGACAGGCAATACTTTAAACAAACATGTCTCAGCACAGGAGGAACCCCATGCCAGGATTTGCGTAGTCGTCCAATCAATTGTAGGATTGTGAAGACGGAGCCATGGAAGGCCCAGGACCACAGGATGTGTGGCTCTTGGAATCACTAAAAAAGAAATAAGTTCGGAATGAAGAACTCCCACTCTCAGACGAACTGGTAGAGTCCTTAAAGAAATAACTGCATCAAAAATTTTGCTGCCATCCACGGCAGTTAAAGAAATGGACGAAGGAAGTCTCTCGGTGGGTAGGGACCACCGTTTAACATAGGCTTCGGTAATAAAGTTCCCAGCTGCTCCGGAATCTAGGAGGGCAATGACGTTCCGATAACGTTGAGCAACTTGAAGCGAGACTGGGAGATTACAATCTTGAGAAGATGGAGAGGAGATCATTACTCCTAGCCGGCCCTCTCCTTGGCGAGCTAGGATTTGGAGTTTCCCGGACGTTTGGGACAGGCATTAATGGTGTGAGACGGAGCTGCACAATAGAGACAGAGAAACTCGGAGAGACGTCTTCGGCGCTCAGCAGGAGTTAAACGGGAACGGCCAAGTTGCATGGGCTCATCTTTAGATGGTGACAGTTGACGAGGAGGAGGAGCAGAAGATTTTGGAGCAGATGATCTTCCACGCTCAGTTGCTCTCTCTCTGAAACGTAAATCAACTTTCGTGCAGAGTGAGATTAGCTCATCTAACTTAGAAGGTAAGTCTCTGGTAGCTAACTCATCTTTAATACGCTCAGATAAGCCATGCCAGAATGCAGCATACAGGGCCTCGTCGTTCCATGCCAGTTCGGACGCCAGGATCTGGAACTGTATCAGATATTGTCCTACAGTACGTGACCCCTGGCGTAAACGGAGAATCTCGGATGAAGCTGAGGTTACCCGGCCTGGCTCGTCGAAGATGCGCCTGAATGTTGACACGAAGGCAGTGTAGGAAGATAGCAGGGTGTCGGACCTCTCCCATAACGGTGATGCCCAATCAAGGGCTGAGCCACTGAGAAGAGAAATAATGTAGGCAATTTTTGTACGGTCACTGGGAAAATTGCCAGGTTGTAGCTCAAACTGAATCTCACACTGGTTGAGAAATCCCCTGCAGAATCTTGGAGATCCGTCAAATTTTGCTGGCGTTGGAAGATGAAGACGTGGAGCAGAAATGGGTAAGGTGGGTGGGGTTATAGCTGGAGTCACTGTGGTTGACGCACCAGACGCGCCTGATCCACGGAGAGTTGTCTGAATCCCATCCAGCCGAGTAGAGAGATCCTGGAGACAGCGGATGATGTGGCCCTGTGCAGCCTCCTGATGTTCTAGTCGGGCTGCCAGTTCTTGCATCGGCCTGGCCGCTTGATCCTGGTCTCCGGCTGGATTCATTAGGTCAGTGCTTACTGTCACAACTGAGGGCCTGAGCTGACGGGAGGCAGCCTCAGTTGTAGGGGCTGAGATGTACCGGAACCTGGGAGGTTGTATCAGACCCCTGGACATGTAAGTAACATAAATAATAACTGCCCGAAGGCGTGACCACGACAACTTGGATAAAAGTCAATGATGTTTATTATGACAACTCCGCAACACAGCAGCAGTAAAAGAAAACGTAAAAGTCAGCAAAGAATAAATACAGTTCCTGGGTACTACAGGATGGCAGGAGCCACAGGGCACTGGTAGTGTGAGATAGTTCTTATGATCTTCTAGATGGAAAGTCCTTACCAGGCCCGACTGTAGCAATGGAGATAACCCAGGATTGTGCCAGCTGGTGTTCCAGGAAAAGCTGGGTTGCTGAAGATAAAACAGCTGCTGTGGATACTGGCTGGAACCAGACTGTTGTTAGCACGGAGTGGATACTGGCTGGAACCAGTTAAATAATAAATGAACTTGGGAGCGATGAAATATGAACTGAAATGTAGGAACTTGAGAGCGGAGAAATAATAATACCGGTGGAGAGTGGTAAAGTGTAGAAAGGACACCGGCCCTTTAAGGGAAGCTGTACTCTGCTGGAAGCTGAGCTGGAAGCAGGTAACGTTGTAGCTGGAAACAGATGAATCCACAATGGATTGGAGAGTCAGGCTACACCGCAGGTGGAATGCTGGTGCGGGTCTCTATGGTGGAAGTCTTGAGACAGGAGCTGGAACCTGGAAGACAATCACAGGAGAGAGACAAACAGGAACTAGGTTTGACAACCAAAGCACTGACGCCTTCCTTGCTCAGGCACAGTGTATTTATACCTGCAGCAAGGAAGGGATTGGCTAGGCAATTATGCAGATTATCAATACTGAGAACAGATTGGTGGAAATGATCAGCTGACAGAATCCAAGATGGCTGCGCCCATGCAGACACTTGGAGGGAAGTTTGGTTTGTAATCCATGTGGTAATGAAAACAGTAATGGCGGCGCCGGCCACCGGAGACAGGAGGCGCCAGGCTGACAGATGCACATCCAACCACGCGGACACAGCGGAGGCCGCGGCTGACGTAATCGCCACTCAGACACTCTGCATGCAGAAGTTCAGGGACGGCGGCGGAGGCCGCGGGAGACGCCATGCCAGGTGTAATATGGCGTTTACTGTGACAGCGTCCCAGAGTGACAGGAGAGGATACAGGAATGTACACATCAGGATAACAGATGGGATCCGGTCCTGGAGCGCTGAGCCAGCCTTAGGAGGCATCTGATGGGTAAGAAATGGCGTCCAGATACCCGGATCGTGACAATGTCCCAGTTATCAGTGGACATCATTATAGATCTGTCTCTGTCCAATGTACTGGGTGGTAGTGGCTGGAACACTTTATTCCCTTAACTGGTCTTCTGTCTGCTAAATGTCTGGCCAAGATGTTCATCCAGCACATTCTCAGGCTCCATGGAATTCCGACCCATATATTATCTGATAGATTGTCTCAGTTTATTACCCACTTTTGGAAGGTGATATGTTCCATGTTAATAATTTCTTTGAGCATTTCCTCAGCATACCACCTATAGATCAAGAGGCAGACTGAAGTAATCGAGCAGGGCCAGTTCAGGAACTTGTTGCGCCCCGGGCGGCAATAGGGCGTGGCTTCATACAGGGGGCGTGGTCAGTTACGCCCCCTGTACAGTAGTAGCGCCGCTGAAATGATGTGCGGTGCGCGATGACGTCATCGCGCACCGCACAGCAAAGGTCCTCTCCACGAAGGGAAACTAGACGCTACGCGTCTAGTTCCCTTTGTGGAGAGGACCTTTGCTGTGCAGTGTGCGATGACGTCAACGCGCACATCATTACAGTAAAGGTCCTCTCCACGAAGGGAAACTAGACGCTTAGCGTCTAGTTTCCCTTCACAGCGGGCAGCGGCAGAGGACAGAGCGGGCAGCGGGGGGCACAGCAGCAGCGGATCTTGCCATGGTGCGGCGCCCTCCGGATGGCGCCGGCGCCCTCCGGAAGGCGGCACCCCGGGCAAAAGTCCTGCTTGCCCGTGGCAAGATCCGCTACTGTAATCGAGGTGCTATATATGTCATTCCCATCAGAATTGGGTGGACTCAATGCCATCAGCAGAGATTACCCTATAACAATGCTCCAAATATTAAATCTGGATCATGTTGTTTTTATGGATACATCTGAAAGTCTGCTCTTTTGATAATGTTCTTTCATAATCTATAAAAGTTAAGAAGGTCCCTGCTCATCTCAAGGTAATTTGGAAGAGGATTCATAGGTTCTTCACAGACAGCAAAATTAGCAACATATTTTAAAATAGGTGCAGAAAAATTAGCACAAGTGGTGAAATGAGTCTCAGAGTCTACTTAGAACATCAAACAATCAATGTCAAGTCTAAGCATATTGGTCCTTTAAAAATGATCAGAAAGTTCAGTCCTGCCAGCTTCTGTTGGGAACCTAAGACCATTGTGCTCTTTTTAAGCTGGCTTTCTATGCCGATAAATTTCAACCCAGAGTTCATCCTTCTATATCCCCAAGTCATGTTATTTGTCACCAAGAATAGGAGTTGGAAATAATCCTGGATTCAAGAGAGGACTGAGGTCTAGTTGGGATTTTGTGCACCTCCCTGGCATGCCATAGCCCAGGTAAAGATGTGTCCTTACAACATAGAAACAAGAGAGCAGGTTCACCATACAACTATTAGAATTACAATACATTTAATTATACATGATATCTGAGGTTTTTAGTGTCCTGCCCGATGAGGTTACCTTGAAGATTGGTGGGCAGGCTTATAATATTTTTTATGTCAAAAACCTCAGATATGATGTATAATTAAATTTATTATAATTCTAATGGTTGTATGGTGCATCTGTTCTCTTGTTTCTATGTTGTAGTACTAAAGCTGCATACACATGGTGCAATTTTCCATGCGATATGGACTATGTAGTCCTTATCGAACGGAAACATAGTGCATATCGCACCGTGTGTATGCACTTGCGATGCTGATGCGCGGTCCCGCGGGATCGGCATCACTAGAAACTATAGTGAGTGCAGGCGGGGCCGATACTGACTACATGCCTCTGGGCACAATGTAGTCAGTATCGGCCATCAGCCTGCATCAGTCTCAGCTAGGTAGCACATAGCATTATAGGTAGCACATAGCATGATAAGTAGTTATAAGTAGCTAGGGTGTGCAGTCCAGGACCTCTCCCCTCAACAAATTCAATATTATGTGTGCGTATATACACCTGAAGGCTTGAGACTCCCTCATTCTGGATTGGCACCCCTCCCCACTGCATCTAAGGCTTTTAAATAGAGACCTAGCATTTGCTGACTGCACAATCTGTACAGTAAAGCCACAGGTAAGATCTTTATTATTATATATCAAGTCAATGTGGGGTTAACTTTTGGGGCGTGGGACTCCTTGGACTACTCTAGTTGGGCTGCCTTGGGGCATCACCATCTTACATTTATTTTTAACACTTAAATCATTAGGGGTTTGTTTTTTTATTTATATAACATTTTCACACCTTTCACTTTTTGAACACTTTTAACATTGATTAGCTACCCCCACCTTTTTACCACTTTAACACTCTGACACTTTACTGCTGTCCTCTCTCTAACACTCAGCAGCTGCTTTCACTTACCTAACACTCTGATTTTTCACTGCTATCTTTTATTTGTGTGGTATCCTGGTGTGATATGGCTGGGGTGGTTTGGGGATGCCCTGCACTCTAGAGGCAAACCCCTATAATGTTAGGGACCTACCCGATGAGGTTACCTTGACGGTTGGTGGGCAGGCTCATAATATTGACCAATTTCTAGAGATGAGCGGGTTCGGTTTCTTTGAATCCGAACCCGCACGAACTTCACTTTTTTTTCCACGGGTCCGAGCGACTCGGATCTTCCCGCCTTGCTCGGTTAACCCGAGCGCGCCCGAACGTCATCATGACGCTGTCGGATTCTCGCGAGGCTCGGATTCTATCGCGAGACTCGGATTCTATATAAGGAGCCGCGCGTCGCCGCCATTTTCACTCGTGCATTGAGATTGATAGGGAGAGGACGTGTCTGGCGTCCTCTCCATTAGAATAGAGATAGATAGATTAGATAGAGAGAGATTGTGCAGAGTCGCAGACAGAGTTAGTTTACCACAGTCAGTGACCAGTGCAGTTGCTAGTTAACTTTTATTTAATATAATATATCCGTTCACTTCTCTCTGCTATATCCGTTCTCTGCCTGAAAAAAAAACGATACACAGCACAGTCAGTCACACAGTGTGACTCAGTCTGTGTGCACTCAGCTCAGCCCAGTGTGCTGCACAGTCATCAATGTATAAATTAAAAGCTTATAATTAATTGTGGGGGAGACTGGGGAGCACTGCAGGTTGTTAGCAGGAGCCAGGAGTACAATTATATTAATTAACAGTGCACACTTTTGCTGCAGGAGTGGTGACCAGTGCCTGACCACCAGTATAGTATTGTTGTATACTACTAATATCTCTTTAAATATCAACCAGTCTATATTAGCAGCAGACACAGTACAGTGCGGTAGTTCACGGCTGTGGCTACCTCTGTGTCGGCACACGGCAGGCAGTCCGTCCGACCAGAATTGTATTATTTATTATTATATACCTACCACCTAACCGTGGTTTTTTTTTCATTCTTTATACCGTCATAGTGTCATCCTAATTGTTACGAGTATACTACTATCTCTTTATCAACCAGTGTACAGTGCGGTAGTTCACGGCTGTGGCTACCTCTGTGTCGGCACACGGCAGGCAGTCCGTCCGACCAGAATTGTATTATTTATTATTATATACCTACCACCTAACCGTGGTTTTTTTTTCATTCTTTATACCGTCATAGTGTCATCCTAATTGTTACGAGTATACTACTATCTCTTTATCAACCAGTGTACAGTGCGGTAGTTCACGGCTGTGGCTACCTCTGTGTCGGCACACGGCAGGCAGTCCGTCCGACCAGAATTGTATTATTTATTATTATATACCTACCACCTAACCGTGGTTTTTTTTTCATTCTTTATACCGTCATAGTGTCATCCTAATTGTTACGAGTATACTACTATCTCTTTATCAACCAGTGTACAGTGCGGTAGTTCACGGCTGTGGCTACCTCTGTGTCGGCACACGGCAGGCAGTCCGTCCGACCAGAATTGTATTATTTATTATTATATACCTACCACCTAACCGTGGTTTTTTTTTCATTCTTTATACCGTCATAGTGTCATCCTAATTGTTACGAGTATACTACTATCTCTTTATCAACCAGTGTACAGTGCGGTAGTTCACGGCTGTGGCTACCTCTGTGTCGGCACACGGCAGGCAGTCCGTCCGACCAGAATTGTATTATTTATTATTATATACCTACCACCTAACCGTGGTTTTTTTTTCATTCTTTATACCGTCATAGTGTCATCCTAATTGTTACGAGTATACTACTATCTCTTTATCAACCAGTGTACAGTGCGGTAGTTCACGGCTGTGGCTACCTCTGTGTCGGCACACGGCAGGCAGTCCGTCCGACCAGAATTGTATTATTTATTATTATATACCTACCACCTAACCGTGGTTTTTTTTTCATTCTTTATACCGTCATAGTGTCATCCTAATTGTTACGAGTATACTACTATCTCTTTATCAACCAGTGTACAGTGCGGTAGTTCACGGCTGTGGCTACCTCTGTGTCGGCACACGGCAGGCAGTCCGTCCGACCAGAATTGTATTATTTATTATTATATACCTACCACCTAACCGTGGTTTTTTTTTCATTCTTTATACCGTCATCCTAATTGTTACGAGTATACTACTATCTCTTTATCAACCAGTGTACAGTGCGGTAGTTCACGGCTGTGGCTACCTCTGTGTCGGCACACGGCAGGCAGTCCGTCCGACCAGAATTGTATTATTTATTATTATATACCTACCACCTAACCGTGGTTTTTTTTTCATTCTTTATACCGTCATAGTGTCATCCTAATTGTTACGAGTATACTACTATCTCTTTATCAACCAGTGTACAGTGCGGTAGTTCACGGCTGTGGCTACCTCTGTGTCGGCACACGGCAGGCAGTCCGTCCGACCAGAATTGTATTATTTATTATTATATACCTACCACCTAACCGTGGTTTTTTTTTCATTCTTTATACCGTCATAGTGTCATCCTAATTGTTACGAGTATACTACTATCTCTTTATCAACCAGTGTACAGTGCGGTAGTTCACGGCTGTGGCTACCTCTGTGTCGGCAGTCGGCAGGCAGTCCGTCCATCCATAATTGTATTATTATTATAATATATACCACCTAACCGTGGTTTTTTTTTCATTCTTTATACCGTCATAGTGTCATACTAGTTGTTACGAGTATACTACTATCTCTTTATCAACCAGTGTACAGTGCGGTAGTTCACGGCTGTGGCTACCTCTGTGTCGGCAGTCGGCAGGCAGTCCGTCCATCCATAATTGTATTATTATTATAATATATACCACCTAACTGTGGTTTTTTTTGCATTCTTTATACCGTCGTCATAGTGTCATACTAGTTGTTACGAGTATACTACTATCTCTTTATCAACCAGTGTACAGTGCGGTAGTTCACGGCTGTGGCTACCTCTGTGTCGGCAGTCGGCAGGCAGTCCGTCCATCCATAATTGTATTATTATTATAATATATACCACCTAACCGTGGTTTTTTTTTCATTCTTTATACCGTCGTCATAGTGTCATACTAGTTGTTACGAGTATACTACTATCTCTTTATCAACCAGTGTACAGTGCGGTAGTTCACGGCTGTGGCTACCTCTGTGTCGGCAGTCGGCAGGCAGTCCGTCCATCCATAATTGTATTATTATTATAATATATACCACCTAACCGTGGTTTTTTTTTTCATTCTTTATACCGTCGTCATAGTGTCATACTAGTTGTTACGAGTATACTACTATCTCTTTATCAACCAGTGTACAGTGCGGTAGTTCACGGCTGTGGCTACCTCTGTGTCGGCAGTCGGCAGGCAGTCCGTCCATCCATAATTGTATTATTATTATAATATATACCACCTAACCGTGGTTTTTTTTTCATTCTTTATACCGTCGTCATAGTGTCATACTAGTTGTTACGAGTATACTACTATCTCTTTATCAACCAGTGTACAGTGCGGTAGTTCACGGCTGTGGCTACCTCTGTGTCGGCAGTCGGCAGGCAGTCCGTCCATCCATAATTGTATTATTATTATAATATATACCACCTAACCGTGGTTTTTTTATACCACCTAACCGTGGCAGTCCGTCCATAATTGTATACTAGTATCCAATCCATCCATCTCCATTGTTTACCTGAGGTGCCTTTTAGTTCTGCCTATAAAATATGGAGAACAAAAAAGTTGAGGTTCCAAAATTAGGGAAAGATCAAGATCCACTTCCACCTCGTGCTGAAGCTGCTGCCACTAGTCATGGCCGAGACGATGAAATGCCAGCAACGTCGTCTGCCAAGGCCGATGCCCAATGTCATAGTACAGAGCATGTCAAATCCAAAACACCAAATATCAGAAAAAAAAGGACTCCAAAACCTAAAATAAAATTGTCGGAGGAGAAGCGTAAACTTGCCAATATGCCATTTACCACACGGAGTGGC
Source organism: Pseudophryne corroboree (assembly GCF_028390025.1). NCBI lineage: Eukaryota > Metazoa > Chordata > Amphibia > Anura > Myobatrachidae > Pseudophryne > Pseudophryne corroboree. The sequence continues at coordinate 103,472,053 of NC_086453.1, read as the reverse complement.
AAGGAACGGCTGAGGCCCTGGCCTATGTTCATGGCTAGTGGTTCAGCTTCACATGAGGATGGAAGCACTCAGCCTCTCGCTAGAAAACTGAAAAGACTCAAGCTGGCAAAAGCACCGCAAAGAACTGTGCGTTCTTTGAAATCCCAAATCCACAAGGAGAGTCCAATTGTGTCGTTTGCGATGCCTGACCTTCCCAACACTGGACGTGAAGAGCATGCGCCTTCCACTATTTGCATGCCCCCTGCAAGTGCTGGAAGGAGCACCCGCAGTCCAGTTCCTGATAGTCAGATTGAAGATGTCAGTGTTGAAGTACACCAGGATGAGGAGGATATGGGTGTTGCTGGCGCTGGGGAGGAAATTGACCAGGAGGATTCTGATGGTGAGGTGGTTTGTTTAAGTCAGGCACCCGGGGAGACACCTGTTGTCCGTGGGAGGAATATGGCCGTTGACATGCCAGGTGAAAATACCAAAAAAATCAGCTCTTCGGTGTGGAGGTATTTCACCAGAAATGCGGACAACAGGTGTCAAGCCGTGTGTTCCCTTTGTCAAGCTGTAATAAGTAGGGGTAAGGACGTTAACCACCTCGGAACATCCTCCCTTATACGTCACCTGCAGCGCATTCATAATAAGTCAGTGACAAGTTCAAAAACTTTGGGTGACAGCGGAAGCAGTCCACTGACCAGTAAATCCCTTCCTCTTGTAACCAAGCTCACGCAAACCACCCCACCAACTCCCTCAGTGTCAATTTCCTCCTTCCCCAGGAATGCCAATAGTCCTGCAGGCCATGTCACTGGCAAGTCTGACGAGTCCTCTCCTGCCTGGGATTCCTCCGATGCATCCTTGCGTGTAACGCCTACTGCTGCTGGCGCTGCTGTTGTTGCCGCTGGGAGTCGATGGTCATCCCAGAGGGGAAGTCGTAAGCCCACTTGTACTACTTCCAGTAAGCAATTGACTGTTCAACAGTCCTTTGCGAGGAAGATGAAATATCACAGCAGTCATCCTACTGCAAAGCGGATAACTGAGTCCTTGACAACTATGTTGGTGTTAGACGTGCGTCCGGTATCCGCCGTTAGTTCACAGGGAACTAGACAATTTATTGAGGCAGTGTGCCCCCGTTACCAAATACCATCTAGGTTCCACTTCTCTAGGCAGGCGATACCGAGAATGTACACGGACGTCAGAAAAAGACTCACCAGTGTCCTAAAAAATGCAGTTGTACCCAATGTCCACTTAACCACGGACATGTGGACAAGTGGAGCAGGGCAGGGTCAGGACTATATGACTGTGACAGCCCACTGGGTAGATGTATGGACTCCCGCCGCAAGAACAGCAGCGGCGGCACCAGTAGCAGCATCTCGCAAACGCCAACTCTTTCCTAGGCAGGCTACGCTTTGTATCACCGCTTTCCAGAATACGCACACAGCTGAAAACCTCTTACGGCAACTGAGGAAGATCATCGCGGAATGGCTTACCCCAATTGGACTCTCCTGTGGATTTGTGGCATCGGACAACGCCAGCAATATTGTGTGTGCATTAAATATGGGCAAATTCCAGCACGTCCCATGTTTTGCACATACCTTGAATTTGGTGGTGCAGAATTTTTTAAAAAACGACAGGGGCGTGCAAGAGATGCTGTCGGTGGCCAGAAAAATTGCGGGACACTTTCGGCGTACAGGCACCACGTACAGAAGACTGGAGCACCACCAAAAACTACTGAACCTGCCCTGCCATCATCTGAAGCAAGAAGTGGTAACGAGGTGGAATTCAACCCTCTATATGCTTCAGAGGTTGGAGGAGCAGCAAAAGGCCATTCAAGCCTATACAATTGAGCACGATATAGGAGATGGAATGCACCTGTCTCAAGTGCAGTGGAGAATGATTTCAACGTTGTGCAAGGTTCTGATGCCCTTTGAACTTGCCACACGTGAAGTCAGTTCAGACACTGCCAGCCTGAGTCAGGTCATTCCCCTCATCAGGCTTTTGCAGAAGAAGCTGGAGGCATTGAAGAAGGAGCTAACACGGAGCGATTCCGCTAGGCATGTGGGACTTGTGGATGCAGCCCTTAATTCGCTTAACAAGGATTCACGGGTGGTCAATCTGTTGAAATCAGAGCACTACATTTTGGCCACCGTGCTCGATCCTAGATTTAAAGCCTACCTTGGATCTCTCTTTCCGGCAGACACAGGTCTGCTGGGGTTGAAAGACCTGCTGGTGACAAAATTGTCAAGTCAAGCGGAACGCGACCTGTCAACATCTCCTCCTTCACATTCTCCCGCAACTGGGGGTGCGAGGAAAAGGCTCAGAATTCCGAGCCCACCCGCTGGCGGTGATGCAGGGCAGTCTGGAGCGACTGCTGATGCTGACATCTGGTCCGGACTGAAGGACCTGACAACGATTACGGACATGTCGTCTACTGTCACTGCATATGATTCTCTCAACATTGATAGAATGGTGGAGGATTATATGAGTGACCGCATCCAAGTAGGCACGTCACACAGTCCGTACTTATACTGGCAGGAAAAAGAGGCAATTTGGAGGCCCTTGCACAAACTGGCTTTATTCTACCTAAGTTGCCCTCCCACAAGTGTGTACTCCGAAAGAGTGTTTAGTGCCGCCGCTCACCTTGTCAGCAATCGGCGTACGAGGTTACATCCAGAAAATGTGGAGAAGATGATGTTCATTAAAATGAATTATAATCAATTCCTCCGCGGAGACATTGACCAGCAGCAATTGCCTCCACAAAGTACACAGGGAGCTGAGATGGTGGATTCCAGTGGGGACGAATTGATAATCTGTGAGGAGGGGGATGTACACGGTGATATATCGGAGGGTGAAGATGAGGTGGACATCTTGCCTCTGTAGAGCCAGTTTGTGCAAGGAGAGATTAATTGCTTCTTTTTTGGGGGGGGTCCAAACCAACCCGTCATATCAGTCACAGTCGTGTGGCAGACCCTGTCACTGAAATGATGGGTTGGTTAAAGTGTGCATGTCCTGTTTTGTTTATACAACATAAGGGTGGGTGGGAGGGCCCAAGGATAATTCCATCTTGCACCTCTTTTTTCTTTTCTTTTTCTTTGCATCATGTGCTGATTGGGGAGGGTTTTTTGGAAGGGACATCCTGCGTGACACTGCAGTGCCACTCCTAGATGGGCCCGGTGTTTGTGTCGGCCACTAGGGTCGCTAATCTTACTCACACAGCTACCTCATTGCGCCTCTTTTTTTCTTTGCGTCATGTGCTGTTTGGGGAGGGTTTTTTGGAAGGGACATCCTGCGTGACACTGCAGTGCCACTCCTAGATGTGCCCGGTGTTTGTGTCGGCCACTAGGGTCGCTAATCTTACTCACACAGTCAGCTACCTCATTGCGCCTCTTTTTTTCTTTGCGTCATGTGCTGTTTGGGGAGGGTTTTTTGGAAGGGCCATCCTGCGTGACACTGCAGTGCCACTCCTAGATGGGCCCGGTGTTTGTGTCGGCCACTAGGGTCGCTTATCTTACTCACACAGCGACCTCGGTGCAAATTTTAGGACTAAAAATAATATTGTGAGGTGTGATGTGTTCAGAATAGGCTGAAAATGAGTGTAAATTATGTTTTTTGAGGTTAATAATACTTTGGGATCAAAATTACCCCCAAATTCTATGATTTAAGCTGTTTTTTAGGGTTTTTTTAAAAAAACACCCGAATCCAAAACACACCCGAATCCGACAAAAAAAATTCGGTGAGGTTTTGCCAAAACGCGGTCGAACCCAAAACACGGCCGCGGAACCGAACCCAAAACCAAAACACTAAACCCGAAAAATTTCCGGCGCTCATCTCTACCAATTTCATGCCAAAAACCTCAGATATGATGTATAATTACATTTATTACAATTCTAATGGTTGTATGGTGCACCTGCTCTCTTGTTTCTCTGTTGTAGTACTTAGACTCAGCTAGCTAGCACATCCCATTAAGGGGGTCATTCCGACCTGATCGCATGCTTTTTTTTCCGCTGCGGTGCAATCAGGTCTAAACTGCGCATGCGTATACACCGTAAATGTGCATGCACGTCGTACGAGTACAAAGTGGATCATTGCTGAGCGATGGATTTAACGACAAATCCATTCGCACGGCCGATCGCAAGGAGTTTGACAGATAGAAGGCGTTTGTGGGTGTCAACTGACCGTTTTCTGGGAGTGTTTGGAAAAATGCAGGCATGTCCAAGTGTTTGCAGGGCGGGTGTCTGAAGTAAATTCCGGACACGAACAGGCTGAAGTGATCGCAGCGGCTGAGTAAGTTCAAACCTACTCAGAAACTGCACAAAACATTTTTGTAGCGCTCGGCTACACAAGCGTTCGCACACTTGCAAAGCGAGAATACACTCCCCTATAGGCGGCGACTATCTGATCGCAGCGCTGCAAAAAATAGCTAGCGAGCCATCAACTCGGAATGACCCCCTAAGTAGCTAGGGTGTACAGTCCAGGCCCCATCCCCGCAAAAGATGTGCCCTTAGTCATCATACAGCAAATTGCTTGCCGCGTACATACACGTTTCGTTAGCGATCTCCTGCCCTCTGCCGCAACTAGTCGCAGCGTGCGTACGGACCATGCATTCCTACGGATGCCGGTGTGTATGTACATGCCTGTGCACAGCCGTGAGCACACTACATTTTTGCCACAAATAGACTGTAAGAGATTATGATGGACACGTGTTCCTAAGTTGGACCAGACGACCCCTCTCCCTGAGGTCCTGAAAATAAGACCAGCAATGTGTGGTGAGATCAATGGCTAGGGAGGCACTGGCTGCTGTTAGACTGATATTTACACACGCATATATGTAACCGATAGTTCATGTAGGCATTATACAAAGGCACAGCAGTATATACTTTGTTACCCTACAGGAGGGGAGTTATAAATATCTTCTATGTATTGTTCTAATCATTTTCATAGTCAAGTATAGTATACTGTAGTATGATCGGTGAGGCTTTGTCTCCCCTGCCTACCCTGACCACACATCACTGAATAAGACGAGACACTGAGAATTACACCCAGCATACAGCAGAGTGTGCAGTTGTCCATCTATACAGGATAAGAATTGCAGCCAAGAATTACATACAGCAAGCAAAAACAGAGATGTTGCACTTGACATATAAAAGAAGAATAGATACAGAGGATTACATCCTGTACACAGAATATCAGAAGTTCCAAGGGCTCGATAGATTTGGCCTTCAGCCATCCATTCCCTTTAACTAGTAGTGATCCACAAGAATTAGAGATTTATTAAACTCCAAAACTATTGTAAAATACAACAAAGTGCTGAAGTGTCATATTTTAAATGACTCCACCTAGAGTTTATTATTAAGTTTTTTTATTATGAAGCTGAGATAAGCCCTATCGCCGATGTTCTTAGCAGAGGAAGGGCTTACTGTAGCTTAGCTCCCCACACGTTGCCAAGAGGTAAACCGTACATAAATCACTGACTTCTCCTGTCATACCTCCCGTACCATCTCTTACCGCCTTCCCCATACTCCATATTTGTTTCAATTGATTATAATAAAAGTGAAAACTTTGGAAAAGCAGCAATACTCAAAGCGCGAGGGACCTTTACATTGAACCGTATTCTATGTAAAGGTATTAGTGTACTAGTGATCTGCTGTACTAGTGATCAAGGACTAGTGATCAAGGACTAAAGTATTCTGCAGCAGTTTCTAATTATCATTATTATAGGCCAATACATCTGCAGTAAAGGAACATGACACATGAAGATATAGGCCCTGATGCAGAGGTGGACACAGTCTCTTCCTACTGAGCTGCCCCACCGCTGTATCACTTTGCACCATCAGTCGCACCATCGGTAGCACCATCAGTCGCACCATTGGTCTCACCATTGGTTGCACCTTCGGTAGCACCATTGGTCGCACCATCGGACCTTGCACCAACCCTATGCAGGCACAGATTGTCTGTTGGAACATGGCTGCCGGTGCCCGTGTCTGACTAGCCACCACCCTTTTACATCCCGTGAATGCCCATCATAATTGCGTTTCTCTGCGACTACATTTGTGCTGCGCCCGCCAAGGTAACTGTTGCGATGCATATGCAGTGCCACTCAAGTGCATGTGCAGACTTATAACATTGCCGCTTGTTTCCGCCATGGACATTGCTCCCACCTCTGCAACAGGCCTGTTGTGTAGTATCACATTTGCAAAAGTAATAGACGATTTGAATATAAATAGTACAAATATCAATTTCAATATTTAAATATACCGTATGGTATCCAGACTATGGATAGACACTGTCTAGATAGACATTCAATAGGTTGACACCATATGGTCGACAGGCATTATGTTGACAGGTTCAGAAGGTTGACAAGTCAAAAGGTCGACTGGTAAAAGGTTGATAGGTCAAAAGTTCATCAGGTACAAAAGGACGGCCGGTTCAAAAGGTCGACATGGCAATGGTCGATACACATATCGTCAACACAAATGTTTTGGGAGGTTTCACTTTTTTTTCCAACTTTTTCTTGGTTACCATCCATGTGGCCTATGATTGGGAATAGTAACCTCTGCCGGGCACAGCGGTAGCAGAGTGAGGCACCTTGCTGAAGACTGCCAAGCAAAGCGAGCTCACGAATTGGGGTCACAGCTGATGAAACATACAAAATGGCACAAAATAAACCCGCATCGACCTTTATGCGTGTCGACCATTTCCATGTAGACCTTTTGCCCCTGTCGACCTAATGCATGCAGCTAAGAATTAGGCTATAAGTCTGTATGAAAAAAATATACCAGCTGCCTTTTAGGAGTGTGGGATTTCCAGCTCTTAGCCAATAATGGTAAATGTACCTACATAAGGTACATGCAGATGCCAGTGGTGTTTGAGCAATAGATGATAAGCTATGTTGGAGTGTTGGACATGGAGAGGAAGGAGGAAATTTCATTTTTAGTGGTTAAATATAAGATATTTCATACTTGACGACTTTTAAATAGCCCTCTCCGTGAGAGTCCAAGAGGGGCCAATCGTGTCCTTTATAATGTCCATGTCCCATCTGTTCAAAAGCTATAATTGTAGAAGACATGAGGGCTGGCCATCTAATAGTGACTGTGTTGCTACCAATGCAGCATGCCTTGTGATGACATGTAGCCATTGCAATGTAACTCTTCAATGGCTTAACCTTCAATTGTTATTTAATGCGCATGCGCAATGGAACACAGATATTAGAGCTTTCCCAGCCTCGGTCCTCAAGACACACTAACTGTCCCTGTTTTAAGGATTGCCATACTTGAGCAAAGATTAGTTAAAAAGTACCTACTGTAGTTATTTTGATTTCAATATCTGTGCTCAAGCTGCAGCATGGATAAGCTTAAAACCTGGCCTGTTAGTGTGCCTTGAGGACTGAGGTTGGGAAACACTGCCATAAATTCACATATGCACAAAGGAGCTGTCTTCAGGTGAATGGACATAGGGGGTGATTCAGACCTGATCACTGCTGTGCGTTTTCGCACAGCGGGCGATCAACAATAGACTGCGCATGCACGGCAATGCACACGTGCGTTGGTAAACAACAACAGGCATCGCCGGTCAGCAACAGGATGGTGCAAAAACTGCAAGAGCCATTCACATGCTGATTGACAGGAAGTGGCCGTTTGTAGGTGGTAACTGACCGTTTTCAGGCGTTTCCAAGAATTTTCAGGGAGGGTGTGTGACATCAGCTCCGGACCCGATCAGTCCGTTCTCATCGCACTGGAGGAGTAAGTCCTGGGCTGCGCACAGACTGCACACAGTAGAAAAATCCTTCAATGGTGAGTAAGGTGCAAACAGTTTTGCAGCTGTCTGCTGACTGAGGGATTTTTAGCAGCTCGGCGTATACGTGATCGCACACATACACGGCAAATATACACTCCCCTTGGGCGGCGACTATCTGATCGCAGGACAACAATTTTAGCAGCCCAGTGATCAGGTCTGAATCACCCCCTTAATCAACCAATGGACGAGCCATTTGAAACAACCATTCGCCAAAGCATTTCCATCAGTGCAGGAACATTGATGAATGCCATCCCAAGGCGAACTCTGGAGACTGTCCCACTTTCTCTGGAGTCTGAGAGAGGCCCTCAAAATTTGGGACTGTGCCGGACCATCTGGGACAGTAACAAGTATGTAAAATTTGACAAGTAATCTTTTATCAGATATGCATTTAAAATATTTACAGAGGCTGCAACGGGATGCGGTCAAGATCCCGCCGGAAGGAATCCCGGCTGTCGAAATACCGACACTGGAACCCCGACCGGCACAATCCCGACATATTCTCCCTTCGTGGGTGTCCACGACACCCATAGAGGGAGAATAAATAAGTGTGCCGAGCGTAGAGAGGCACTGTGCTCGCAGCGTGGAGTGCGCAGCGTGCCCGCAAGGGGCTGCGTTCTGCTCGTCACCACTCTCGGGAATGTGCTGGTCGGGATTCCGGTGTCGGTATTTCGACCGCCGGGATCCCATCCAGCGGGATTTCGTACTGATCCCGCTGCAACATATTTAACATTATTAGATAAGTGATGGTAAGTTATATGTTTTGGCACATTATAGATAGGGTTAACACAAGGGACTAGCAGAGACAATGGAGGTGATCCAGATTCTGCATTATGAACCTCAGAGCAGGAATTAACAGGGAGCCTGAAGTAGGGATATGTGCTGCAGTCCCCCCTGATCAGCAACAGGTAGTCTGTGTGTTCTGGGTTGTTGGTAGTGAGGGCCTAATTTAGGGTATCCGTTCAGATGGTTGACAATGTTAAGGTCGACACTCATTAGGTCAACCACTATTAGTCGACATGGACAAATGGTCGACACGTGATAATGGTCGACACATGAAAGGTCAACACATGAAAAGGTCAACATGGCTTTTTTTTTTAAATAGATTTTTAACTTTTTCATACTTTACCATCCACGTGGACTAGGATTGGGAATAGTAACCTGCGAAGTGAGCCAGTAACTGAGCGAAGCGAGCCATGCAAGGGGACGCGGTACACTAATTGGGGTTCCTGGTCATGTTTTGGAAAAAGTTACACCAAAAACAGTTCAAAAATCCATGTCAACCTTTTCATGTGTCGACCATCTGTCCATATCGACCATGTCAATGTCGAACAATAGTGGTCAACCTAATGACTGTCGACCTTAACATTGTCGACCATTCATACCGGAACCCTAATTTAGATTAGGATTGCAGTTGCGAATACATTAGTGTACATCTCTAAATTTAGGCTGACCATACTATCCCTTTACACTGGGACATTCTTGAATTACACAGGTTCTATGGCTGATTAAAACCAGGTGAAATGCTGTCTTGAATTAACCAGCCACAGAACCTGTATAATTCATGAGTGTCCCAGTCTAAAGGGACAGTATGGTAAGCCTAAATTTAGAGATGTACACTAATGTATTCGCAACTGCAATCCTCTACATAGTGGATGTGCGAAAAAATGTGCAATTGCAGTTTTCAGAGTTGTGGCCGCATTTTGTTTTTAGTTCATCCCGCCCTTAGGTGGTCATTCCGAGTTGTTCGCTCGTTGCTGATTTTCTCTATTTTGCGATTAGTCGCTTACTTCGCATGCGCAATGTTCGCAGAGCTCATGCGCTTAGTTATTTTACTCAAAAGTTAAGTATTTTACTCACGACATTACAAGGATTTTTCTTCGTTCTGGTGATCGGAGTGTGATTGACAGGAAGTGGGTGTTTCTGGGCGGAAACTGGCCGTTTTATGGGTGTGTGCGGAAAAACGCTACCGTTTCTGGGAAAAACGCAGGAGTGGCTGGAGAAACGGGGGAGTGTCTGGCCGAACGCTGGGTGTGTTTGTGACGTCAAACCAGCAACGAAACTGACTGAACTGATCACAGTGGCAGAGTAAGTGTCGAGCTACTCAGAAACTGCTAAGAAATTTCTATTCGCAATTATGCTAAACTAAGATTCACTCCCAGTAGGCGGCGGCTTAGCGTGTGCAATGCTGCTAAAAGCAGCTAGCAAGCGAACAACTCGGAATGAGGGCCTTAATCTGAAATGAACCGTGGTCAGTAGTTGTACACTGGTATAACAAACAGATGTAGGAGAAGGAGAGAAAGATTGGGTCAATTGTGTTAGGGCAGAGTCTATAGTAAGGTGCACAGAAGTGGAGACCAGAGATTTTAAAAAAGACGCTGACATTCCACCCATGAGCATACTTGATCCCCAGATGCCAAAACGCCACGCCGGTGAGCAACCTCCTGCTTCATCTCATCAGCAATAAGTTTAAACTTTCCAGAGGTATAACGTTCGGCTATTTATTTGTGAGAGTGGCAGATCTGTATTGGGAACACAGCATGTTTTGTTAATGGACTGGAGAACACAGACTGACATCTGCCCTCTATCCTCCCTCCTCATCTGTTCCCCATTTCCAGTTCACTCCTCCCAGCCCATAGAACAAACTTGCCTCATATCCTAGTTCACTCCTGAGGGATGTGGAGTTGAGTTTGAACATGACATAAAGGACATGGGTGGGTCTGGATGACAGAATTTACATATCCTCCAACATTTTACACATAAAGATCGGTACAAATTAGGAAAAGGGCGTGGTCATGGGAAAAGGGGCGTGGTCACGTTCCTTTTGCTATACTTTCAATGCGACCAATTTCTCTGAAATTCTATTACCAGATAGGTTCAGGTATGATTACAGGTAATTTTTAGTGTGATCGGGGATACCAGGGGGAAAGCACCCCCCTCTCTGTCTGCTGTTTGTTTGTGACCCCTCCCCTTTTCTAGCACCTGATATATTATTATCTCCAGGAATGATTGAGCAGCTACCATTGTTTGTTTGCATGTGTGAGAAGGCATTGAATGGGATCAGCATTTGGAAGGCATGCTGTTCATTGTAGTGCTAATGGGAGATCCTGGGGGTGGCTCCCAGGTAAGCTTGCCCTCTGTCTGGATGCGTTTTAGTATGAGCCTTTATCATGAGGCCTTACTGTAGACAAATCACATGGCCCTATGTGGGCACTGCCATTATGTAGTGTTAGGACTACTGTTATCGGAGAAGCCTTGACGCAGCTCAACATCTAAACATGTCTTTGCAAACGCATGCGGCCAATTTCTCTAAAATTCTATTACCAGATAGGTTCAGGTATGGTTACAGGTAATTTTTAGTGTGCTGGGGGATACCAGGGGGCGAAAAAGCACCCCCACCCCCCCCCCCCCCCCCACCCCTCTGTCTACCATCACATACTTCCCAACATTTACAATCAGCAGATCGGGAGTCCTTTGCACGTCCAAAAAGCGTGTGTGGTTTTGTAAAAGGGCTATGGCTTTATTGATGCGAAATCGCAAGCCACGTCTCCACATTTTTGTCACTGTGGAGGCATGCCCAGCGCTCTGTGAGCTGCTAGTATGTCTCTCTGTCTCCCGTAAATACATGCTGTGTGCATGCTTACAATATCTATTAACTGCTGCTCTGCTAAGCAGAGCAGTGAGTGACAAGGTCCTCCCAACTGCCTCCATCCAATGCAGGACACTGCAGCCCATGGGTGGGATAGCGGGACAGTCGCTGTAAAATGGGACTGTCCCACGAAGATCAGGATAATTGGGAGGTATGCCATTGTGAGTTGCAACCAAGGGTCGCATTGGTGAACCTCAGTCACAGCACTCGGATTTGGATCTCTTATATGCATGCAGTGACTCTCCCGCTGTCCACCCGTCGGCTGCGCCCATAAAGGTGGCCTGATATAATAAAAAAGGGGCATAGTCTCGATGCACAGGGTGTGGGCATTGTCTCCCTGAAATATCATATTTGCCTCCACAGGAAAAAAAACATACACATTGATCCCACAGTAATAAACACATTGGCCCCTACAGGAAAAAACTCAAGCACTTTGACCCCACAGGAAAACACACACATACACACACACACACACACACACACACACACACACACACACACACACACACACACACACATTGTCCCCGACAGGGGCTCTACCTGGCATAATGTGGGCTCTACCTGGCATAATGTGTATCAGTGGCTCTACCTGGAATAATGTGTATCAGTGGCTCTACCTGGAATAATGTGGACTCTGCCTGCTATAATGTGTATCAGTGGCTTTACCTGGCATAATGTCTATCAGGGCCTCTACCTCATAATGTGTATAAGGACCTGTACTGTGGTGTAATGTGTATAATTGGTGCTATTGTAAGGTGTAATGTGAATAACGGATACTACTGTGCTGTGTAATGTGAATTGGTACTATTATGTGGCCACTCCCCTACCTCATAAAGCCATGTCCGTACATTTTTGCCACATGTCGTAGGTGTGCACTGTCCCTTTAAAATATGGTGGGAGAGGGGGCAGCAATTCTTTTTCTATCTCATGGCACCAAAATGTCTAGTTACGGCACTGGTGCGTTTAGTCGCATTAGCATTAAGTTTTCAACTCATTTGCACTCCACTCGCAGCAGGCTTCTACAGTTGTCTACCCATTACATATGACTCAGAATCAGACCCTGAGAGTCAAGGGCATGATGACTTAATTCACATAATCTATTGACAATCAGTATAACAAACTGCAAAGGTTCTTTACACACAGAATTGTATTCTCTTCAGGTTGGTATGATTGGGAGACACAATTTACTTTTTTAGCTGAGGTAACCAGTAATATCCAGTGGCTGTATTTATATATAACTATCTATCCATCCTGTATCTGTAGGTAGCTGGTGGCACTAAGTGCAGGTACAAAATAACGGGAGACAATGGAATGCCGGGCACTTGTGGATCTGATGGGGAGATTTAAGGAGCCACCTGGATAAGGTAGCTCAGTATTCTTGAGCTGGACCTGTACCTTTTTAACACTAAGTTTGTGGTGATGTGTACACATGCTGTCCTGCTTGAAAAAGTTCCAGAGAGGACTGAAACGTTGCATTTGTTGGTAAGTGCCTTTATTTGGATTCATTTGTATGCTATAGCACCCGGGTTTAGGTGTCCCCTAGTTGATGTGCACCCCTCTATTGGATAAATTAGGATGTGAGTGCGGAACTTTGAATAAATAAATATATAGCTTCTGGCTAACACCCCTGTCTTACCCACCCTTTCCCTGCCCTCTATCCAGCTTCTCCTTCCCACTGCCCTCTTACTCTATGCTCTCACCCTGCCACTCTCCGCCTTCTCCCTCCCGCTCTCTACCCTTGTCCCATCCTGCTACAAGTATCTGTATGAATATAATTTGACAGGGTTAAAGGGCAGACAGCTAAATGGTTTACATGTACTAAGGTCAATAGGGTCAAAAGGTCAAAATGCAAATGGTCATCAAATCATTAAGAACAATTGGTTTTCATGATTTTTAGGGTGAAGTTTAGGGTTAGGCACTTAGCGGGGGTTAGAGTTAAGCTGCTGGAGGGGACGGTTAGGGTTAGGCTGCTGGAGGGGACAGTTAGGGTTAGGCACTTGGTGGGGGATTAGTGTTACGCTGTCAGAGGGGACACCTAGCATTAAGGCACTTGGCAGAGAGTTAGGGATAGGCTGCTGGCAGGGATGGTTAGGGTTAGGCAGTAGGCACCAGGCGAAGGGTTAGAGTTAGGCACTAAGGGGCGAGTCAGGGTTAAAATAACAAAAAAAGTGTTGACTTTTTCTGTGTCAACCATTTGCAGGTCAACCTTTTGACCCTGTCGGCCAATTCCACATCAACCATTTAACTATTGACTTACTTACCGATTGTTGACCATCTTGTGTCAACCTATCGACTGCCTATCTATTTAGTGACTATTTTTTAACCCACACCCCCTGCTCTCTGCTTCCCCCCCCCCCCCCTTGTTCTACTAATAGCTATCCTCCTCCATTCCCAGTCCTCTTCTCTCCCACAGCACACGTTATTTACATCACACCTGCTGTGCACAACACGTGCAGCGGGAGCTAGGGGCATGTGCTGTGAATGTTAGGTGTGATGTGCATTTGCTACAGCCGTAAATGTGTGTGATGACCTAATTTAAATTAGACTCCAATTTAATAATAATAATAATAATAATAATAATAATAATATATTCTTTAGTACCAGTTTATTTTATGTTGCAGCAGTTGCATATCACTGAGTGGATCTATGTGCCATTCTAGTTATAACACTGTTTATTTAGTGTTCCCCTGCCTGATGACTGGTGTGTTGTCAGCTCCTGTTGGTGAGGAAAAGCTGTGAAAGCTTAGCAGTTCAAATTGCTATCTAGAAGCTGCAAGAGGAACTAGCTAATTTGTTCTTTTATCATTTTCATCTCACAGTCTGGGCTCTAATTGAATGGGAGGGAACTGGTAGTGAGTGATATACTGTACATATAAAAAAAGAAAACTTAGTGAAACTTAAAGCTAAGAGAAAATCCAGAGAAAGGTACAGATTCTGCTTGGAAGGGCTAGAAGAAGGGACTGCAGCTCACTGAGGCAGAAAGCAGAATCATTCTTCCACATTAGCAGAGAGACAAGTGAGTCATCTAATTACAATGGCAACCAAATCTAAAGAATGGAATTTAGTAGCTAAATAACAAATCATAGATGCCTATATAAGAAAGATAATTCTAAGTAAATACTGTAGTATTAGGGACACATTCATGTGACTGAAAGATTTTCTATGAAACTCACATGAGCGGCTATTTAGCTGTTTGCTGGGGAAAAAAAGTAAAGTGTCAGAAAAATCAGGTAAGAGAATTAATTTATCTTGGTGTTATTTCCAGCGCCTTTATTTTCTTGCATCTTATAGATATGCTGTTTAAGCAACTACAATCAAGTATGGCGGTAAATTTGTAAGCAGTGTTTAGTTCCTAATAACATACCACCCAAATACTGTACTTAGTTCTCTTCTCTGTTACTCTAATTTTATATCTTGTGTTTTCTAAATGGACTGTGATTTCATATGTAAATCACTATGTAAATCACAAATGTAAGACGACTGAAACCGTTTTAGCACTCTTCGTGGGCTGGTTTCGGGCTGAATTCACGGTAAAGTGCTCGGAGCCTTATGGGGCAGCGAGCACTTTTGTGCAAATTCAGGCTGCCGTAAAGTGCGACCAATGCCGCAATGATATTAGCTAATAGGATTGACCCCTTTGATTCATATTGGGAGAAAGTTGCTATATAAATAAAATTATTCTTCTTATTATTCTTCTTCTTATTAATAATAATAATAATAATAATAATTATTATTATTATTATTATTATTATTATAATAATAATAATAATAATAATAATAAAAGGGTAA
This sequence comes from Pseudophryne corroboree, assembly GCF_028390025.1. Taxonomy (NCBI): domain Eukaryota; kingdom Metazoa; phylum Chordata; class Amphibia; order Anura; family Myobatrachidae; genus Pseudophryne; species Pseudophryne corroboree. The sequence continues at coordinate 103,456,842 of NC_086453.1, read as the reverse complement.
TTTATGCGATATGTTAATGGATTTGTGTAATTTGAGAAAGTGTCTATAAATGTATCCTTATTCATAGAAACATTAGAAACTGTTCTTGATATGATTACATTTTGATTAAATTATTATTATGGATAATAAAAATAAATAATATTATTAATAATAATTATGTATAATAATTAGAATTATAAAATAATAATATTATTATTATTATTATTATTATTATTATAAGCCCTTATTGTGTAGTAATGTGCATTTAAATTATTATTTAATCCCATGAAGTCTCAGCACATACTATATTCAGAATAAATAAATGTAGGAAATGCCCATATACCAGAAGTAGAGCTTAGGTTTGTTTAGTAACTAAAACCCAATTAATTGAACTTTTTACAGATCATTTTCAATGTAATGCAATAGGGGGTGGTCGAGCTGTCTTTATTTTATTTGTTATGCATTGAGATGTTGGCAGTGTCATTGTTCTATGATCGACAACCTTAATTCACTTTTTAATGTGCCATCTTTGTGGTATTTTAATCATTAAACATATTTTTATTTTAGCACTTACTGCAGCCTGGTAGCATCTTATGTGCGTACAGTAGAAACAAACAATACTTATAGAATAGCTGAGAACGCTGCCTCCAAATGAGAGGCTCTGTGATACCTCGCTGGTCAGGAGGTCTCTCAAGTTTGTCCTACTGTAGCTTGTAGCTCTTTAGAATATTTCTTATACAAATCAAACTATATATATATAGAGAGAGAGAGAGAGAGAGAGAGAGAGAGAGAGAGATGTAGCACTTTAATATACATTTTTGCACTTTCTGAAGTATATTGTTTCAAGTGTGTAGCAGATTGCTGGGGAGATGAGTCAAACCTGGGAGAGAAATAAAGTGGAGAGAGATAAAGTACCAACCAATCAGATTATGTAATTTTACAGACAATGCTAGAAAAAAGACAGTTAGAAGTGGATTGGTTGGTACTTTATCGCTCCCCTCTTTATCTCTCTCCAAGGCTTGATATGTCTCCCCCACTATACTTGGATCATCAGAAAGAGATCCGGTGAGGATCCCAGCGGTCAGGATCCCGGCAGTCGGAATACCGACGCCGGAATCCCGTCACTACTCGGAATGCTGACACCGGCATCTTGAATAGGGTCACAAGCCCGGTTACGGAATCCAGACTGCCGGAATCCCAACCAAGTTACTGCCGTTCCATCTAATAGGTAAGCCGTGGGTGGGATGGGGTGGTTAGGTTTAAACTGTAGGGAGGGAGGGTTAGCTTTAGGTACCACCATGGAGGGTTAGGGTTAAGCTGTGGGAGGGGATGGAGGGTTAGGTTTAGGTTGCTGGAGGGTAGGGGTAAGTATACCTATCTTCCGCTGTCAGGATTCTCAACATCGGGATGCCACGGTCGGTATTCTGACCACTGTCATCCCGAACGTCGGCAGATCAATCCCAACCCATCAGAAATTGGGCCTTATTCAAAGTAAGATGCAAGCAGAATAACAAAATGCATCTAGACAGCGAGATATTATCACTTCATAAATAGAATATTAGGATAATATAGTATTTAGAAAGTGTATTTATGTCACCTTCTAAAGGTACACTTTACAGTTGTTGGCTTTATTAGAACCTTTATTATAAGTAGGATTATTTACACGCTGTTCTATTTGTCAATCTGTTTAAATTTTAGATATTTCTTCTGTTGGTTTTTGTGTGTTTGGTAAGGAATTGGTTCACTCACATCTAGAGCACTGTCTTCCCCTTTATTTTAACTCATATCAATAAAATGTTTTACTTTTTTAATAAACATTCACAGCTTGTTATAATAAACATACAGTATACCATTTGTTGCCTCCAAAAAGAGTTTCTTCCTGTTTTGTTTTTTGCATCTTCTGAGTACACTGTATACAAAATCTCAGGTGCACCGCCAACAAACACTATCCTTTGTCATATTTTGTATATTAAATAATTGTTGGATGCTATTTATTTTCTTCCTTATCATTCAAACCAATGAATCTCAGACGTTTGATGACTTCATCCTTATCTTGTGCAGAATCCCTTTCCTCTTTCCCTTTCAGGGAATTAATACTCAAGGGAGTAGCTACCATCAGAGTCGGATTAAGACTGCATGGGGCCCTAGGCACTATAATGATTTAGGGCCCCCTCCTCCAATCCATTGATATATATATATATATTAGTGATGAGCTGGTTCGGTTTTACTCGGTTCTCAAAACGGCATCTTATTGGCTCATGGATGTCACGTGTTTTGGATAGCCAATAAGATGCCGTTTTGAGAACCGAGTGCATTGGCCAATTCACTAACTAAACCCCCATAATTTATTTATTGATGTTGTGAGGACAAGTGAGCTTGCTATGGTGAGTGCTGAATTCTCTATTTGTATGTATTTGGGTAGGTGGCCATGGGCTGCAGGCACCCCACCCTATGAGTGGTGAGTGCAGACACTGCACCCCTCTTCTGGGGTGGCGAGTGCTGTGGTTTTCTATATTTGTTTGTATATTATGGGGTTAATCTTTGGTTAACTCTTATTAACCATGGCCACAGGCCTTTTCATGCCCCCCTGTGTAATCTCAATTGTTCTAAAACTGTGTCAGCTGCTCCTTAGTAATTTACCGGCTGTGTCAGGTGACTAGTATGCCTTTAAAAGCCATTAGATATGTGGCAGGCATACATTAAACCTAGTGGGCATATTTGCAGTTATATTATGTGTGATACAGTTGCCAGGTTTTAATTCTTAAGGCTTTGTGATAGTGTAGGACCTGCATGAAGGTGGGGTACCTTGGCGAGCGGTTTGCAGGCTTCCGTGCATTGGCCAATTCACTAACTAAACCCCCATCATTTATTTATTGATGTTGTGAGGACAAGTGAGCTTGCTATGGTGAGTGCTGAATTCTCTATTTGTATGTATTTGGGTAGGTGGCCATGGGCTGCAGGCACCCCACCCTATGAGTGGTGAGTGCAGACACTGCACCCCGCTTCTGGGGTGGCGAGTGCTGTGGCTTTCTATATTTGTTTGTATATATATATATATATATATGTATATATATATATATATATATATATATATATATATATATATATTAGTGATGAGCGGGTTCGGTTTTACTCGGTTCTCAAAACGGCATCTTATTGGCTCATGGATGTCACGTGTTTTGGATAGCCAATAAGATGCCGTTTTGAGAACCGAGTAAAACCGAGTAAAACCGAACCCGCTCATCACTAATATATATATATATATATATATATATATACACACACAGTATATACAACTGATACACACTGATCAGAATACACAGGTCACACTGACATCACATGCCTCATACACATAGGCAACGCTAATATCACACACCTGATACACACTGATCACTCTACTGAAGTCACACTGATATCATACACCTGACATTAATCACTATATTCTCAGTTACCTGACCACTGTCCATAGCTTACCTGTGCTATGCCACATGTATCTAGGTCACCACTATTATACTGCACATGTCAGGCTTCCTACACAGTTCTGTCAGTATCTCTCAGCTTCAGCCCATGCTGCTGAGTAGGAGGAGTCAGAGCAGATTGTGCTGAGCAGGGCTGTAACTAAGTGTGTGCGGAGTGTGCTCCACACATAGCGCTGCAGGGTAGGGGTCGCTATTGGCAGCACTTGTCAATTATGAATTATCTAATTACTTTCACTTGCAGCTTCCCCCCTTTTTTGAAGCCCAGCATCTCCTGACTGCCCCTGTCTCCTTCCCCCACCCATTCTGTTCATGGACTTGAGTTGATAGCTCTTTGTTGTTCAGTCGCACTGTCCTTTATTACATTTCGGGATCCTGATGTGCCCGGGATACGAAACCATTGCCTATGACATTGTAGTCGGACGCTCTATTCATTGTGATATCTGCCCTTGCATAGAAAGCTAGAGAATTCCAAGCTGGAGAGTTTGAACTATTTGAAGCTTACCCAGTGGTAGAAAAAAATTATTAGTGGTACTGTGTGCGCATGCCGAAGGGTGTGGCCAATGAAAATGGGAGCGTGATACACATTTGCGGGCCAGATACACATATGACCCCAATAGTGCCAGATACACATATGTCCCCACACTGCCAGATATGCTCCCACAGTACCAGATACACATATGCCCCCACAGTGCCAGATAAGCCCCCACAGTGCCAGATACACATATGCCCCTACAGTGCCAGATATGCTCCCACAGTACCAGATACACATATGCCCCCACAGTGCCAGATATGTTCCTAAAGTGCCAGATACACATATTCACCCACAGTGCCAGATACACATATGCCCCACAGTGCCAGATACACAAATGCCCCACAGTGCCAGATACACATATGCCCCACAGTGCCAGATACACAAATGCCTCACAGTGCTACACACACAAATGCTCCACAGTGCCAGATACACAAATGCCCCACAGTGCCACATATACAAATGCCCCGACAGTGCCAGATACACAAATGCCTTCACAGTCCATAGCCCCCCCACCCCCCATGCTGCTCACTGCTGCTGCTGCTGCTGTGTGAATGGAGGAGAGGACAGCGTGCACCTCTCCTGCCCCTCAGTGCTCAGTCCAACTCTGGTCTCCGGCGGCAGTGTGTATCTCAAATGAGGCGCCGGTTCGTTAGCCAACCAGAGCTTGCGGACTGGCAGCCAATCAGGAACCGCGGCTGCTGGTCCACAAGCTCTGATTGGCTAACAAACCGGCGCCTCATTTGAGATTCACACCACCGCCGGAGACTGGACTGAGCAGTGAGGGGCAGGAGAGGCGCGCGCTCTCCTCTCCTCCCCTCTCACAGCAGTGGCTGCAAGCATTGCAATTTCTTACCGGTATGCAGTACTGCCCTGTACCGCCATACTTGCAGCACTGAGCTTACCTTGTACTTTGTGAAGGGGTGATCAGAGTTGTGTGTAGCTGCAAAGGATTGGATGCACACTGCATGGATCTGCTCCATTATGGTGCTGGTTATTTTTTTATGAGGTACAGGTAGCTTCATATAGTTAGAAATCTCATAGTTTTTATGCAGTATCAATGGGCTCGTGGGTGGGGTGTGTGGCTGTGTTGCAGTAGGTTATGGGTTTGAGTCCCGGGTGTGGCAGTATATTATTATTATTATTATTATTATATATGTGTTATTGAATAAGGGGTATTGTGGCTGAATGGTGGCAAGCTGAGTGCATGAATGTGGTATACAGAGGATTTGTGTCCATATCCATTTCCTTGCAGTGTTCTATAAGTGTGTGTTTGTGTGTGTGTGTATATCGATAGATAGATAGATAGATAGATAGATAGATAGATAGATAGATAGATATACTGTATATGGGAATGGGGCTTTCTCAGAGATCAATTTTGTCATGCTCCTTCCCCGCAAATAAGGTCATGACATCACAGAACAAACTTCATGAGGTCATGACATCACAGAACGAGCTCTAGGAGCAGGAAGATCGGTGCTGGGTGTAGCTGAATGACAAGCCCTGTGACCTTACAAGCTGGAAAAGGGTGCCACTGGGGCAGTGACCATACCACCCCCTTTGCCTTGCTCCCTGGGTGGCGGCACTGGTAGCAACACACCATGCTATGGCCCTGCTGCTCCACCCATACAAACCTTTTTTTTTAACAATTTTTTACTGAAGTATGAAATAACAAAAAAGTTGTACAATAGTTGATTTGTTAACATTGTAACAATACAATTAACTGCTAAATATTTGCAAATTACAATGTGAAACATCTCCTCAATTCATAATCAGTAGCAGAAAATAAATGATATATAGTAAGATATTGCTGAAGTACAAAGATCATATTAATAGTTTAAGCATTATAGATTATTTGACACTGTAAAACAAAATACAATACAGTTTATATGATGCAGTAGTTCATAAAGCAATGGGGTAGGGGCGCAGCGGGGGGGCGGGTCCTGGGGGGTGTCGCCATCTAATATTCTCAACACATACCAAGTAGTCAGATGCAAACTGTTATGAATCCCCTTGCGCATTGGAAGAGATAACGTTGTAATATAACTTTCCCAGATATCAAAAAAAGGACCCACATGTCTTTCCTTTTCAAACATGGGGACGGATGTATTAAGCCTGGAGAAGTGATAAAGCAGTGATAAAAAAGTGATAAGTGGATAACGCACCAGCCAATCATTACGGGTTTGAAAAATGACAGTTAGGAGTTGATTGGCTGGTGCGTTATCACCTTCCACTTATCACTTCTTTATAACTCCTCTAGGCTTTAAACATCTGCCCCATGGTCTCCACCCAATCCATCTGAAAGATATGATGAAGTTTTTCTTTATATAAGAAAATAACGGAGGGCTAAGATGTATTCAGTTTTGCAAAATAGTTATTTTTCAGCTGCAGAACTGAGAGCTAATAACAGCTTCTTACCCACTTTGGTGACACGTTGGTTTTTTTGGGGAACCCAAATATGGCCCACTCCGGTGACAAAAGGAACATAGTTAATTAACGTAGTCTCTGCATCACGTTTCACCCATACAAACTTGATTTAAAAGACCAGAAACCTGGACTGCAAGTTGGTATACAAAGACACTACTACAAAATTCACAAATACATATGTAAAAGTTACCATACCATTCTAATTAAGTATTATGGGGGTAATTCAGACCTGATTGCTCACTAGCATTTTTTGCAGCGCTGCGATCAGGTCAGAACTGCGCATGCATATGCACCGCAATGCGCAGACGCGTTGCACGGTTACAAAGCGTATAGTTGCTGTGCGATGGGTTTTGCGAAGAATCCATTCGCACAGCTGATCGCAAGGAGATTGACAGGAAGAAGGCGTTTGTGGGTGTCAACTGACAGTTTTCTGGGAGTGTTTTGTAAAACGCAGGCGTGTCCAAGTGTTTGCAGGGCGGATGTCTGACGTCAATTCCTGTCCCGGACAGGCTGAAGTGATCGCAGCGTCTGAGTAAATCCTGGGCTCCTGTAATCCCAATGATAAACACTGCCGCCGGCCTCTTTTACCATAAAACATTTGCACATAGGGGGTAATTCAGACCTGATCGCACACTTGCACAGCTAGAATACACTCCCCGGTGGGCGGCGACTATGCGAACGCAGGACTGCAAAAAACAGCTAGCGAGCGATCAGGTCTAAATTACCCCCTATGTGCAAATGTTTTCTGGTAAAAGAGGCCGGAGGCAGTGTTTATAATTGGGATTACAGACAGGAAATCTGCAGGAGCGATAGACTATGAACACTTTCAAATGCTCCTGCAACGGTCAGATCGGGCTCCTATTCCTGTTGAAGAGATCTGAAGAAAGCACACACTGAGCTAGAAATTGTTCAGTGTCTACAGGTGATCCCCGACCCAATGAATTGCTTTGTCGGATCAGCACACAATGGCCCTCAATCCGAGTTGATCGCACCAAGCAACTTTTTGCTGCTGGTGCGATCAACTAATCTCCGCCTATGGGGGAGTGTATTTTAGCATAGCAGGGCTGCGTTCGCTTGTGCAGCCCTGCTATGCTAAAAAAGTTTTACACAAAACAAGACCAACCCTGGACATACTTACCCTGTGCGACGGATCCAGGTCACGGCTTTGATGTCAGACATCTGCCCTCCGTTCGCCTGGACACGCCTGCCTTTTTCTTACCACTCCCCGAAAACGGCTTCAAACGGTCAGTTGACGCCCCGGAACGCCTTTCCGCTGTCAGTCTTCTTGCGGACGCTGTTTTGACCGCTTTCTTCGCTGTCAGCGTTGTTGATCCATCACCGGGCAATGACACGCGTGCGCAATGCGTACGCCGCGCATGCGCATTCCAGACCTGAGCGAAGAAGTGCAGCGTGCAATCGGGTCGGAATGAGGGCCACTGTCTGATAGTATGTAACCAGCTTTCTAACTAGTATCACCAATTCTCCTTTATGTGTGAATGTTATTAGTAGGTCTTCTGTATCAACCAAGTTATATTTTCAGTTTTTTCATGGTGGTAGAATGTTTCTGATATGTCATAAAGTTAAAGATAACCCAAAGATAAAACTCTGGACTCCCTGCTTGTAGATAGTAGTTATTCAGATCAGCCAGAGAGTCATCATCATAAATTACGTGTAAGTCAGCACAAAGCCACAGTCAGAATGACACATCGTACAAACTTAAAATCCGATTATTAAAGGAGATTAGGGGATATGAAATATTATATTATGCGGTCACTATTTCTGTACGCTGCTCCTAGATAGTTTTGTTAATTACCCACACATATACTTTAACTAATTTAACAAAGTCACCAACTATCTGCAGTAACATAATACTCTACATTGAACATGTAACAGTGCAACAAAGATAACACAACGTCAGTGTGTAGGGGCATTAATGCATTAATTTCCATCACTGACAATGTAAACGTGTATAAGTATATCCCTCATATGTACAGTATGTGTGCATGTACTGTATACCAAATTTCCATTGTAACGCCTACATTAGCAGCATTAGCTCAGCATTCCTGTGTAGTACAGCAATAGTCTGGTATATACAGCTATCTCTCAACCCTCATTACTGTTAATACCCATATATCTCACTATGGATTGGGAACTAAATGCTGGCTTTCGGGATGACAATAGTCAGGAGACCGACAGCGGCATCCCAACAGTCTTCACGACATGAGATGTTAAGGAGTCTAACCATCCCCCTACCATACCCTAACCCTCCCTTGTAGGTGCCTAACCCTAAAGTCTTCCCCCCTCCCCACAGCCTAACCCCTCCTGAGTTGTGCCTAAACCTGCCCCCTCCCCGCACCCTAACCCTAACCATCTCTAACCGCAGCCTAACCCTAATGCCTCCCTTGTAGGTGCCTAACCCTAAAGTCTTCCCCCCTCCCCACAGCCTAACCCCTCCTGAGTTGTGCCTAAACCTGCCCCCTCCCCGCACCCTAACCGTCTCCAACCACAGCCTAACCCTAACGCCTCCCTTGTAGGTGCCTAAACCTAAAGTCTTCCCCCCTCTCCACAGCCTAACCCTAACCCCTCCTGAGTGGTGTCTAAATCTAACCCACTCCCCGCACCCTAAACCTAACCGCCTCCAACCACAGCCTAACTCCTCCCTGGTGGTGCCTAACCCTAAACCCCCCTCCTCACACCCTAAAGCTAAACCCCCCCCCCCCCACTAATCCTAAGTCCCCCAGGGGTTGCCTAAACATAACCACCCCATCCCCGGCCTAGTACTTACCTGGGCCGCTGTGTTGACGATCGGGATACCAATGTTCTATATGCTGTGTCTATACCTATTTGCTCAATATATAGATTTATGCATTACAAACTACTGTATATGCACCATATGCATCTCAAGCAATAACTCCATACAACACATTGTCCACCATGTATCATGCTGTCATTTTATACTTTTGCCGCTTTAAATCTCAAATGAGATCACAAAAATCCTACTGCTTGCACACATTTACATAAACTCCCATGTCAGTATGGTGTATGAGCGTGCACATCTATAGCATACACATTCCCTGTGCAGTCAGGAGCCTTCTCTATGTGAGCACTAGTACCTGCAACTTACTGTGTAAGCACCAAGCACCTACCATACTGTGAAGAGCATGTCTCCTGCAATTATTACATCATCATGAGGGGCAAGGGAATGGGGTAAGGTGAAAGGAGCAGTACACATACATAAAACAGACTAGTACATACAAGATTGTCAAAAGGAGCACATAGGCTTAAGGGGCCTGACTGCACGAAGGACGTAAATTTGTCTACCAAGTACCTGTATTTGCATGGAAAACACTGTGTGGTATAATGTGTACTGGGGGTCCTGTGTGGTATAATGTGAACTGGGGGCTCTGTGTGATATAATGTAAACTGGGGTCTCTGTGTGGTATAATGTGAACTGGGGGCACTGTGTGGTATAATGTGAACTGGGGCACTGTGTGGTATAATGTGAACTCGGAGCACTGTGTGTTATAATGTGAACTGGGGGCACTGTGTGGTATAATGTGAACTGGGGGCACTGTGTGGTATAATGTGAACTGGGGGCACTGTGTGGTATAATGGGAACTGGGGACACTGTGTGACATAATATGTACTGGTGGCACTACAATGTAGCATATTGTTAACTGGGGGGGCAATGGTAGTCATTCCGAGTTGTTCGCTCGTTGACGATTTTCGCAACGGAGCGATTAAGGCAAAAATGCGCATGCGCATGGTACACAGTGCGCATGCGGTTAGTATTTTAGCACAAAACTTAGTAGATTTACTCACGTCCGAACGAAGAATTTTCATCGTTGAAGTGTTCGGAGTGTGATTGACAGGAAGTGGGTGTTTCTGGGCGGAAACTGGCCGTTTTCTGGGAGTGTGCGGAAAAACGCAGGCGTATCAGGGAAAAACGCGGGAGTGTCTGGAGAAACGGGGGAGTGGCTGGCTGAACGCAGGGCGTGTTTGTGATGTCAAACCAGGAACGAAACGGCCTGAGCTGATCGCAATCTGTGAGTAGGTCTGGAGCTACTCAGAAACTGCTAAGAATTTTCTATTCGCAATTCTGCGAATCTTTAGTTCGCTATTCTGCTAAGCTAAGATACACTCCCAGAGGGCGGCGGCCTAGCGTGTGCAATGCTGCTAAAATCTGCTAGCGAGCGAACAACTCGGAATGACCCCCAATGTGTGATATAATGCAAACTAGGTCACTACTTTGGGGCAATTCAACAAGTGCTGCAAAAGAGAGTAGTGTCCCTAGAAGCATTGGGGAGGGCGCCCTTCAACATGTTGCTATGGGGCCCATACATTTCTGACAACACCCCTGCTTACAGTGCAGTGTGAGATGGACTGAATGTGTACAGTTAAGGGCAGAAACAAGATGACCAAGAAAGCAAGCATGCAGAGCTGGCTAGAGTGTAAACCATGAGGATAACGCCATGGGACAGTGACACAAGGAGTTGGCAAGATAATAAGCTTTGCTTTAGACATGCTGAGTTTAGTTGAGTTTGGTACATCCAAGTGGAGTTGGCAAAGTTGCAGTCAGCAAGACAGGACAAAAGCTAGATTATATAAACTCCTCTCTTTGGTCTCGTCTATGTAACAGGGATCCCTGCTATGCAGTTGAACTATAAACATTTGCTGAACCGGCTTCCTGGATATTGAATTTGGCTTATTCTTCATTGCTCTTATCTGCCGCCTGGCTCCGACGTTCCGCTTGTTCCTGGATTCCTGCTTTCTTCTCATCTGGGTACCGCATTTGTCTCATAGTAGTAGCTTCCTGGAGCAGGAAGACATTAGACTCTACCTCCAATGAGCCAGTGCCAATCTTCAGACACATAGACGTCCGCATCCAATGTTTATTTTATGCCATCTTGGAGAACATAAGATTTAAGATTATGAACAAGAGACTCAAGGGCGTGTGCCAGTGTGTGCCAGTGTGTGCCTAGCAATGAAGTGTATTTACTTGGTTTCTAAGGGGTATATTTACTAAAGTTTTTCTAAGTGGAGATGTTGCCCATAGCAACCAATCAGATTCTAGCTATTATCTTGTGGAAGATGCTAGATAAATGATAAGTAGAATCTGATTGGTTGCTATAGGAAACATGTCCACTTCTAACAATACCCCTATATGTTAACACTGTGTCCTGGCAATATGCCTGCCACTACAAGCTACGCACTGGCGTCACCTGTATTTACTTTGATTTAATTTGTTTGTTTAACCTCTGAACTGTGAAGATTGTTTGTCTGATATAAAGTTACTTTTCTATTTTCTCACCAGTTATTAGATTACAAGATTGATGGCATCGCCTATTTTCCCCCAGGATCTGATAGTGGAGCTGAAGGAAATTGAGCCGGAGGCCGGGCCGTATGAGAATGAGCAACCTCAGAAGAGCACTGCAGACCCGTACCTGATCAGCACTACAACTGGTGGGATGGAAAACTCCTGCCACAGCTGCCTGCTAGGGTTTGGAATAGTAACACTTTTGATCGGCGTATCAGTTGCATGTTTGTCGTATGCAACTCATTTGCATGACAAAGTTCTCTTAGCTGTGGGGCACTTAATTCTGTTCATGGGCATCTCAGTAACTGCGTTCAGTTGCATTTGGAGACGCTACAGGAAAAAAAGAAAGGCCAAGATGAATAATGATTTGGAAGAATTGTTTTCGGAGAATAAACAGAAAAAAATCAAAATATAACAGACGTCCAGTTAATAAATACTTCAGTCCTGCATCTTATGGTGAGAAAGATTGTATTCTGCATATTGCAAACAGTCAACTGAACATGGACTATAAAACCTGCTTATCCCTCCTCTTTTCTCATTACATAAACATTATGGGAGCCATACATCTGCTGCATATTGCCCCAACACTGCCAACACTGGAGCATATAACAGTTTATCAAAAAGAAAAGGAAATGCAATTCTGCGCATCCACAGCTGACACTGGGGTCAGGGAATTGGGGAAATCCAATATGATGAATTTCCCCAATTTGCCTATTCCGACCAAAATATGATCTGCATTCCTAAATCAAGAATTTATAACATGCAGAATTTCCCTGAATCCTCAACGGATCACAAGTCTTCGCTGGCTGCCGATTGTGTTTTTGATCGTTGTATTGGGGAACCGCCGCGCTAATGCATGGTCCGAATTACTCAAGCTAATCTGGAGCCTGGGTCCAAAACTTTACTTGATCCAAGTTACGTTAAATATTTGTGTTCACTTAAATTTGCTGCTGAGTAAATATACTATTGTCACGCAGCATATTCTACAGCTATCACTGAAGGCATACCTCCCAATAATAAGGGGCTTGCCATCATGACAATGTGGGTGTGACTTTGGTGTATGGGGGCATGGCTTGGACAGAGCAGTGTGCGGTTTGGGTGGATCACGGTAGGAGATATTGGGACAATTTGGCATCTTGGCGGTATGCTGAAGAGAGTGAACACATTGAAATCAAATAAATATTTATTTATGATAAACAGATTTTATGTAACGGTCACATATCTACACAGTGTCCATAATGTAAAATGTTGAAGAAGAACACTTTGCGTTTTGCTCTAAGAAAGGACACACTTATTCATAGATGTGCACGCACATTGGCAGATTTTCCATACATATTAGGAAATACTAAGGGCATATTAATGTATCTGGCTGTCAATCTTTTGCAGTTGTTTGTTGTACTTTAAAGGGTGAAAAGAAGACAAATAAAGGCTTAATTTTACTAAGTGTTCTGGTGTGTGATGATCTGAACAGCAATTGTATTTCTATATACAATCACCAATCAATTAATTTAGCAATCATGCACAAAGTTATCCTTCTTCCATTCATTTATTATAATCGTGTGCAACACAGAATATACTATCTTACACCCCTTTTCCACGGGAAATTTCCGTGTCGAGTGGCAAATGCAGGTATTCTAGAGGGGGTTTCCAAATGCAATCCGCAATCTCCCACTCAGCGGAATATTGGAGCAAGTGCGGGAGTCTGGCTGAGCAGTAGAAAAACCTAGTAACGACCCTGGACATTTTATACACTGGACGCTGTAAGGAATACAGTATTAATATTTATCACTATAGATGGTCTATAATACAGGCTGCATCAAACATATTTACTGTAACTAATATAAATAAAATAAGTGGTCAGGAAAAGGTTAAACATACCATAATTAATATACACAAACATAATAGAACCAGTACTGCACTTTCTTAGCACACATTCTCCCACCTCATGATAAGGCTCCTGTCTATTCTTCCTGTTAGCTACTTTCTGGTCCAGTGCACTGATTGAGGACTCAGATCCACACACACAATTATATTCCATTGCTATTGCCATAATTTAAGCCACTTGCCAAGAGGAGGGGGGTTTCCGGGCAACCCCCCTATGTTTGCCTATGGGGTCTATAATCCCGCCAAATTCCCAGGTCTCAGCTTGGTAACCCTGGTTGGGAGCACGGTCGGGGACCCGGGACTCAGTCTACTTTTCCATGGACCAAAACCCCGGGTTTTGCAGGTTAATGTGCAAAAATCACAGATTTTTATGTCAGTGGAAAATTTCCTGTTACATAAAATAAAATCCATCTTATATTTTATTTAAATGCCAGGTTTTCTCTCTCTTAACTGTAATAAATGTTTTAATATCTGCATTTACAATGTGCTACTGTATTTAATGTTTATTTGATTATAAAATAGTATATTGAGGATTTACAGTGCTTCCATTTTTACCATCACTGATTTGAATTTAGGGATATTTTATGTACATTATCATTCTTTAACTGTAACCACATATATTTAGGCAGTAACATCCTACGGGTCTACTATGATATCCCTGCTGTCGGAATCCCGGCGCCCAGCATACCGGTGCCGGGATCACGACCACTGGAATGCCGGCAGTGGGGCGAGTACAAAAGAGCCCCTTGCGGGCTCGCTACGTGCACCACACTATTTTTTCTCCCTCCAGGGGTGTCGTGGACACCCCAAGAGGGAGAATAGTTGTTGGTATCCCGGTGGTCAGTATCCCGGCGGTCAGTATCCCGGCGCTGGTATGCTGAGCTCCGGGAACCCAACAGCCGGATATCAAATGCTTCCCCATCCTGCTACATCCTGCTCACCATTACAGAGGCCTTAGAATTCCAAATATACATCGCCATATTTATTTGAGCTGTTCTAAACCAACCAAACAACAAGTGGGGAATGCAATAGATTTTGTGAGAGTGTTTTTAAAGCGGCAATCATTTACATGGCAAAATCAACCTGGTTTTGCCATGTAAATGATTGCCACTATAAAAATATAAAAAAAAACCAGGAGAACGCTCACAAAGGGGGTCATTCCGAGTTCGCAGCGCAGCGATCAGGTGAAAAAAACTGCATTTCTGCGCGTGCGTATGGGCTGCAGAGCGCACGTGCGTCGTACAGGTACAAAGCCCATTGTGGTTGTGCACAGGTTGTAGCGAAGTTTTCCTTCGCACTGACGGCCGCATGAAGATTGACAGGAAGGGAGCGTTTTCAGGGAGTGTTTGCAAAAAACGCAGGAGTGTTTGAAAAAACGCAGGCGTGGCTGGGCGTTCGCTGGGCGGGTGCATGACGTCAAACCCGGACACGAATAGGCTGAAGTGATCGCAAGCGCTGAGTAGGTTCAGAGCTACTCTGAAACTGCACAAACTGTTTTTGCAGAGCTCGGCTGCACATGCGTTCGCATTTCTGCTAAGCTAAAATACACTCCCCAGAGGGCGGTGGCATAGCGTTTGCACGGCTGCTAAAACTAGCTAGCGAGCGATCAACTCGGAATGACCCCCAAAATCTCTCACTTTCTGATTCTCACACCCTATTACATCCCCCCTTCCCCTATTAGTTAAAAAAGTGAAAACAGTTGTGTGACTGAAAGTTTAGATCAGATTTTGCCTCATGAGATGAAGGGGAGGGGGGTATTCAGTAAGTTCTGATTTTTCAGAAATGGCAGGATTTCAATGAGATTGCAGCTAATTGTAAAGCTGCAATCCGTTACCAGGCTGAACCAGGCTTATAACTGATTGCCGCTTTAAACTCGCTGAAATCCCGTCAGTTCCATAAAATCGGACCTATTACATAACCACAAGAAGAATCTAAGAGACAAGGGGTATAGCAAAACAATGAAAAGTTATGAAAAATAATTAGGAGGGAAAAGTATAAATGAATTTTGGAGGGGTACAGTTGCTTGAATATTATTACTCTTATGTGATTAAAGGCATTATGCCAGGGTAACATAGTAACATAGTAACATAGTATCTATGGTTGATAAAAAACAATTGTCCATCGAGTTCAACCTATTTGTGGTCTCCTATGCACGATTATTTTGCATAAAATTTTGACTGAAGTTGATGACTGCCGTTAAGTTTTACCCCTCTTTTTTATAATAACCATAGTGCGTGACTATGCCCCGTAACCCTGGATATCCTTATCCATTAGGAATTTATCTAACCCATTCTTAAAGGTGTTGACTGAGTCGGCCATTACAACTCCCTCAGGCAGGGAATTCCAAACATGTATCGTCCTTACCGTAAAAATGCCTTTACGCCGTATTGTGCGGAATCTCCTCTCCTCTAACCTGAGCGAGTGTCCACGAGTTCTCTGTGTTGATCTAACGAAAAACAGGTCCTGCGCAAGATCTGTATATTGTCCCCTTATATATTTGTAAATGTTGTTCAAGTCCCCTCTTAATCTCCTCTTTTCCAGTGTAAACATGCCTAGTCTTGCAAGCCTTTCCTCGTATTCCAGCGTCTCCATACCCTTAATTAGTTTGGTCACCCGCCTTTGAACCTTTTCTAGCTCCAGGATATCCTTTTTGTAGTAAGGTGCCCAGAATTGTACACAGTATTCAAGGTGTGGCCTCACAAGTAATTTATATAATGGGAGTATAATACTCTCGTCCCTAGCATCAATTCCCCGTTTTATGCATGCTAATATCTTAGTAGCCTTCTTTGCTGCAGTCCTACTTTGGGTACTACTGCTTAGTTTGCTATCTATGAGGACACCTAAGTCCTTTTCCAGTACAGAATCCCCTCATTTTACCCCATTTAGTAGGTAGGTGTTACTTTTTGTTCTTGTTACCACAGTGCATTACCTTACACTTGTCTGTATTGAAGCGCATTCTCCATTTCGCTGCCCAAGCTTCTAGTTTAACTAAGTCGTTCTGAAGCGACTCAGCATCCCCCTCCGCATTTATAACGTTCCACAATTTGGTATCATCTGCAAAAATTGACACCATGCTCTCTAGACCTTGTTAGGTCGTTAATGAAAATATTGAACAATAGCGGTCCTAATACTGAGCCTTGCAGGACACCATTTAGCACTTCAGTCCAAGTTGAAAAAGATCCATTAACCACAACGCGCTGCTCCCTATTATTTAACCAGTTTTTGACCCAAGTGCATATTGTGCTTCCTAGCCCTGATTCTTGTAGCTTGTAGATAAGTCTCATGTGTGGTACAGTGTCGAATGCTTTGGCAAAATCTAAAAAGATTACATCCACCTCTTTACCCTGATCTAGGTTTGCACTTACTGTTTCATAAAAGCCAAGTAAGTTGGTTTGACAGGATCTCTCCTTCATAAACCCATGTTGATTCCTTTTAATTACCTTATTGACTTCAAGGAACTTCTGAATACTATCTCTTAGAATACCTTCCAATACTTTCCCCACTATAGATGTAAGACTAACTGGTCTATAATTACCTGGTTCAGCTTTACT
The DNA here is from genome assembly GCF_028390025.1 of Pseudophryne corroboree. Classification (NCBI taxonomy): domain Eukaryota; kingdom Metazoa; phylum Chordata; class Amphibia; order Anura; family Myobatrachidae; genus Pseudophryne; species Pseudophryne corroboree. Next base: position 103,439,676 of record NC_086453.1, on the reverse strand, counting down.
TCCCTATTTTAAATATAGGCACTACTTCCGCTATACAATAAAAACAAATATATTGAACAAATGCACTGCCTGGACCAATGCAGCCTGCTTGGAAAACACAGGAATCCTCATAAAATTCCAAAGGAAACAATATAACAAATAGAAGTTTGCAAGTGGGCGCAAAGGACCTACATAGATAATGTCCTCTGAATGGTAAATGTTCCAGAAGTGTCACAGTCTGTGTTCTTAGGTTCCCAATCCACCGTATGATCAATCAAGTGGTTTTCTTTATCTCAATGGAAAAAGAATAGATCATACTGCAGATCAAAATTGGAGGGACAATACGTTTTATTTTACACAGGACACTCACAATTAACATAAAAAGAAACAGCATGTAACCAATCAAATGGTATAGGTGGAGGTGTAGACCTCTAACATCATCACGTTACCATCCCAGCTGAAGCTGGTGGCGTTCTTCGTTTTACTGTGGATACTGTGTGACTTCTGAATTCAAAGCCTACTCCAAACTGGTGTGCTATCCGGAACCGCCAGTGGTGTCCCAATACCATTCTGGGAGGGTAACGTGATGATGTTAGAGGTCTACACCTCCACCTATACCATTTGATTGGTTACATGCTGTTTCTTTTTATGTAAATTGTGAGTGTCCTGTGTAAAATAAAACGTATTGTCCCTCCAATTTTGATCTGCACCATGATCTATTCTTTTTCCATTGAGATAAAGAAAACCACTTGATTGATCATACGGTGGATTGGGAACCTAAGAACACAGACTGTGACACTTCTGGAACATTTACCATTCAGAGGACATTATCTATGTAGGTCCTTTGCGCCCACTTGCAAACTTCTATTTGTTATACTACTTCCGCTATACGCCAGTCTTTGGGAACCATAACTGATATTACTGAATCCTTAAAGATCAAAAATAGCGGTTTTGCAAGTTCAGAGTGAAGCTCCATTAGAACCCTTGGGTGAATACCATCGGGACCTGGTGACTTATTAATCTTTAAATGTTTTAATCGGTCACAGACTACTTCCTCGCTTAAATAAGTACCTATCAGTGGGATATTCTTATTATTGAGATTATGTGTTAGTCCCTGAATTGGGTCCTCTCTAGCAATGTTGAAAAAAACTAATTTAGTGTGTCCGCTTTGTCATGATCATTTTTGCTTAAGACTCCCAACTTGTCTTTTAAAGGGCCTATACTCTCCTTCTTTAATCTCTTGCTATTAATGTATTTAAATAATTTTTGGGGATTCGCTTTTCTTTCCTTTGCTACTAGTTTTTCAGTTTCTACTTTAGCCGCTCTTATTTCCTTTTTGCAATTTTGTTACATTCCTTATAGTGCTGAAATAACTCTGCTTCCACGTCAGATTTGTATTTTTTAAATGCTCGCCTTTTCTTGCCCATAAATTCCTTTAGCTTTTTGTTAAGCCACATCGGTTTATGATTTTTATTCCCTTTTTTGCTGCTCGTAGGAATAAATTTGAGTGTATTTTTAGCTAGCAGGAATTTTAGTACCTCCCATTTCTCCGTAGTATTTTTTCCTAAAAACAAACCTTCCCATTCAATATCCCTGAAAAATACCCTCATCTTTTCAAAATTCGCTTTGCTAAAGTTTAGAGTCCTAGTTGAGCCAGTATAGGGCTGTTTATGAAAACTGATATTGAATGTGACCATATTGTGGTCGCTGTTTCCTAAGGGTTCCCCTACTATAATACCTGATACCAAATCCCCATTGTTTGTTAATACCAGGTCTAAGATTGCATTGTACCTAGTTGCTTCCTCAATTAGTTGAACTAAGTAGTCATCATTAAGTGTGTTTAAAAACATATTGCTCCTAGCAGTATCACATGAATCGTTTTTCCAGTTTATCTCTGGATAGTTAAAATCTCCCATCACTACTATGTCTCCTACTCCTGCTGCTCTTTCAATTTGCTTTAGTAACAATTTCTCATCAGATACATTGATACCAGGCGGCCTATAGCATAAACCCAATACTAACTTTTTTATTCCTTTTTCCCCGCATGCAATTTCGACCCATAATGTCTTGACAGTGTCTACAGTCCCCTCCTGAATATCTTCCCATATATCAGGTTTTAAAAACGGCTTTACGTAAAGACACACCCCTCCACCCTTTTTATTTAGTCTGTCTCTCCTAAACAGTGTATAGCCCTCTAGATTGACTGTCCAATCATGAGATTCGTCCCACCAAGTTTCAGTAATGCCTATAATTAATATCATACTGTTTGCTTGCTGCAAGTATTTCTAGTTCGCCCTTTTTACCAGTAATGCTTCTAGCGTTTACATACATACAACTAAGATAAGTATTTTCCCTTGCATTAGGGACATCTTTCACCTTATGTAGCAATGATGACCTGTAATCGTCATTGGTTAGTGCTTTGGCAAAATCTCTTTTAGTACCCATATTAGTAACCTTACTGCCTGCTCTTACCCTCCCCCCAACTTCTCCCCCATTTCGTTTACTACCGCCATCCCCACTATTCTCACTGCACGCCCCGTTGTGTCTAGCTAAACCCTCCCCCCAGGCTCCTAGTTTAAAATCTCCTCCAACCTTCTAACCATCCTTCCCCCCAGCACTGCTGCCCCCTCCTCAGTCAGGTGCAATCCGTCATGACAAAAGAGATGGCGCCTGACTGAGAAGTCCGCCCAGTGTTCCAGGAACACAAACCCCTCTTTCCTGCACCAATCCCTAAGCCACGCATTTACCTCCCTAATCTCCCTCTGCCTCCCAGGACTAGCGCGTGGCACGGGTAATATTTCAGAGAATATTACCTTAGATGTCCTTGCCTTAAGTTTCTTTCCTAAGTCCCTATAGTCTTTCTTAAGGACATCCCACCGTCCGCTAACTTTGTCTTTGGTGCCAACGTGCACCAAGACCGCCGGGTCTTTCCCAGCCCCTCCCAACAATCTATCTACCCTGTCCGCGATGTGCCGTACCCGAGCACTCGGGAGACAACAGACTGTACGGCGATCACGGTCCCGGTAGCAGATTGCCCTATCTGCCTTCCTGATGATAGAATCCCCTACCACCACCATCTGACTAGGTACCTCACTAGCTTTTATCCCAACTGCGCCAGAGGGACCACTCCTCTGGATACTAGAAGGAGCAGTCTCCTCCGGCACCGTCATTTCTTCACTATCATCCTCCGATTCCTCGTCCAAATTCGGGCAAATTTGTTCGGGTTTGATAGTTTGGAGATGTGTGACGGGGTAAATGTAAGAGGGTGCAAAAAACTGGAAGTGTGTAGTTTTAAAGTGGCAATCCAGGTTGGTTTTACCTTGTAAAGGATTGCCGTTTTAAATTATGGGCATTCTCACACGGAGTCCCGCACTTACCCCATTACATTTACCCTGACGTGACCTATGCCATGTCATAGGTGAGCAGGGTAAAGACTACAATGCAGTTAATTGTATCATGATGCATTGTCAGAAGAATTAGCTGCTCTCTCTAAATTAGGAGTCTTCTGGGTACTCTGGGAGAGTAGAAAACAATGTTAAAAAGCTAGAACTGTAATGCCACCCATACATTAGAATGACTTGCATTAGATGCGAGCCGTCCTATGACCCCCCATTCATCAACATGCACATCCACTTCATGGAGGATGTAGTCAAAAGATCGACAACAACAATCTTGACAGTTATGATATCGACATTTTGAACAATGTTGATAGGCAATGTGTCAACATTGTCAGAATGTCGACAGGTGAAATGTTGCCATTGTCAGACTGTTGACATCTGGGTAAAGCTGTGGGAAAGAGTGTTAGGCACTAGAGTAGGCTAGTGTTAGGCACTAGAGGGAGGGCTAGGGGTAGGATTGGGGATAGGGATAGCGGTCAGATACCGGAACACTAGAAAATTGGAGGTATGACCCGGAAGTGATGGTCACATGACCGCTAGGACCCAGAAGATGCCGCTGCAGCCACCAGGAGAGGGTACAGAAGTAGACCATTTTGAGCAATGTCAGATGAATGACACAGTGCAGAGAGCAGAGTGGGTCCAACTGCCTGGGGGACCTGCCCCTTACCATATAGAGCAGGAACCGGCAACTGGCGGAACGTGGTCCATCTCCGGACCGCAAAGGACAGAGAAGTGGACCGGTTTACTCTAATTATAAATACTTTACTACTGGCAGGATACTGGCAGGGGAAAGAAGCTCACACTGTAATGATGCAGAGAGGCAAGAGCGTCCATCTTCCTTCCCCTGCAGAGCGTGCAGACGCGGCGTCCCACGTGAGCGGGCTGACGCGGTGTCCCACGTGAGCGGGCTGACGCAACGTCTCTTGTGAGCGGGCTGATGCGGCGTCAAGGGACTGATGGAGGCGGAGGCGCTGAGTGGATCCCGCGCACCGCACCACAGCATGGAGGAGCCCCGACTGGACCCAGTTCGCGCACCCAGGGGTCTCACCCTCTCAAGAGGAAACCAAGCTACCAGGCGGCGGAGCCGGGAGGCACTTTTTAGTGTGTCTGCGGGTTGCGGCCTGCCCGTCCCCACGTACGCGGGCTTTGTACATAAGGGTGAGCAGTCATATTTTGAAACATATTTCGTGTCTGTATTGCACAAGAATAGATAGAAAGATACTGCGCTCCACTGTAGGGGTTTGGGACGCAATTAATTCTTACACCTTGGGAGTAAAGAAGTCATCGTATACATAAGATTACAATTAGGTATTACAAATGTATACAAATGAAAAAGTGAAGTATCACTGGCGCAAGATGTGTAATCGCCCATTAGTGGGGAAATATCACAGCCCAGGGTTTTAATCCAAACACAATGGGACATTCACAAGAACAAATACACAAACTTCTCAGTGCAGTGTGTATTTGTTCTTGTGAATTTACCACTTGTATGTGTGTTTTATTATAATAAATTGATTTTTATTGCTGATTTTCATCCCATTGTGTTGTGTGTGAATTAAAACCCTGGGCTGTGATATTTCCCCACTAATGGGCGATTACACATCTTTAAGGACTGTCCTAGCGTCAGTGATACTTCACTTATTCATTTGTATACTATTCCAAGGAAATTGGTGTTTTCTCCCCCCTGTGGAGTGGTGTATCAAGGCAGCTGAGTCCTTTCTATTTGCTTATTGTAGATCAGGTGAATCCTGCATCCGGACCGAGTCTGGAACGGCACAAAGGGCACCCAGTGACGCTGCAGTATCCGTGGAGCATCCGTGAGTACGAATTACTAAGTTACTCAAACATCGTGCTGTGAATAAACATGTTTTATAAAAAGCGTAAAGTTGACACTGAAAATAGAAAGTTTCTGTCGGAGTGGACCGAACTATACTGTTTTACGCTGCCTGAAAGAACTGGAGCTGTTCCACTTTGCCTCATATGGAACAAGACGGACGCTATTATTAAAAGTGGAAATTTAAAGCGACACTACGAAACAAATCATCAGGATTTTCATAAAAAGTTTCCTCCTGGTAGTGCAGCACGTAAAGACAAACTGCAGTCTTGTCTGTCTTCTTACAAAAATAGTACAGCTATACTTGTTCGGTGCATGAGCGAAAAACAAAAATCTGCAGAAGCAGCGTTACGCATATCCTGGACGCTTAGTAAGCACCAGAAGCCATTTTCGGACTCGAAGATCGTAAAAGAATGTATGTTGGAAACAGTCACAGCACTTTTTGAAGAGAAGAAGGACATTCTCGCGGCTATTCAAGGCATTCCTTTGTCATCAAGAAGCAATACAAGAAGAACAGAAATTTTAGCTGCTGACAACAAAAGCAGCTTGCTCGAACTTCTACATAAGGCACCTTGTTACGCCATTGCACGTGACGAATTTTGCGACATTGTTGACAATGAACAAATGTCCATTTTTGTGCGATTTTATGACGTTGAAAGTAAACTATTTAGAGATGAGTTACTAGCAATATTGCCATTTAAAGCAGGGGTGTCCAACCTTTCACCTTCCCTGGGCCACATTAGAAGATGAAAATTTAGATTGGGCCGCACATAAAATAAAATAACAGTAACGATACCTGATCATCCCAAAAAACCATAGAAAACATAGTTAACATATTAAACTTACTTGTAGCTGTGCCCCTGTAGCTGCGTCCCTTGTAGTTGTGCCCCTGTAGCTGCGCCCCTTGTAGCTGTGCCCCTGTATCTGCGTCCCTTGTAGTTGTGCCCCTGTAGCTGCGCCCCTTGTACTGTGCCCCTTGTAGCTGTGCCCCTGTAGCTGCGCCCCTTGTACTGTGCCCCTTGTACTGTGCCCCTTGTAGCTGTGCCCGTGTAGCTGCGCCCCTTGTAGCTGTGCCCCTGTAGCTGCGCCCCTGTAGCTGCGCCCCTTGTAGTTGTGCCCCTGTAGCTGCGCCCCTTGTAGCTGCGCCCCTGTAGCTGCGCCCCTTGTAGCTGCGCCCCTGTAGCTGCGCCCCTTGTAGTTGTGCCCTTGTAGCTGCGCCCCTTGTAGTTGTGCCCCTGTAGCTGACCCCTTGTACTGTGTCCCTTGTAGCTGCCCCCTTTTACTGTGCCCCTTGTAGTTGTGCCCCTGCAGCTGTGCCCCTTGTACTGTGCCCCTGTAGCTGCGCCCCTTGTAGTTGTGCCCCTGTAGCTGACCCCTTGTACTGTGTCCCTTGTAGCTGCCCCCTTTTACTGTGCCCCTTGTAGTTGTGCCCCTGCAGCTGTGCCCCTTGTACTGTGCCCCTTCTAGTTGTGCCCCTTGTAGTTGTTGCCCTGTAGCTGCACCCTTGTACTGTGCCCCTTGTAGTTGTGCCCCTTGTAGTTGTGGCCCTGTAGCTGCCCCCTTGTACTGTGCCTCTTGTAGTTGTGGCCCTGTAGCTGCCCCCTTGTAGCTGCCCCCTTGTACTGTGCCCCTTGTAGTTGTGCCCCTGCAGCTGTGCCCCTTGTACTGTGCCCCTTCTAGTTGTGCCCCTTGTAGTTGTGCCCCTTGTAGTTGTGGCCCTGTAGCTGCCCCCTTGTAGATGCCCCCTTGTACTGTGCCTCTTGTAGTTGTGGCCCTGTAGCTGCCCCCTTGTAGCTGCCCCCTTGTACTGTGCCCCTTGTAGTTGTGGCACTGTAGCTGCCCCCTTGTATTGTGCCCCTTGTAGCTGCGCCCATGTACTGTGCCCCTTGTAGCTGTAAAAAAAAAACACACGCACAGACACATACTTACCGTTCCTGCAGCGCTGCCTCCGTCTCCGTCCGCCGCTCCACGTGTTCTTGTACAACCAACTTCTCTGCTGGGCTCCTCTACTCTCGCGCTGCTCAGTCACGTGTGCCGCTATGCAGCGGAGGAGGGCTACACTGTGACTGACAGCGGAGAGGGCGTGAGCTGGTGCTGGTCCCAGCAGCAGCAATCCAATCAGGATGTGCTGACAACTTGCTGGGGCCGGATCAGCCTCACATGTGGTGTCCGTACTCGGGAAAAAAAACAAAAAAACCCTCTGCTGCAGCGCAGCTCCTGGGCCGCATTACTAGCCGACTTGGGCCGCATGCGGCCCGCGGGCCGCGGGTTGGACAAGCCTGATTTAAAGGCAAGACTCGCGGAGAAGATTTGTTCAAGACTTTTGATGAATTCATTACAAAATCAAACATTAGCTATGATAAAATTGTGTCCATTTCCACTGACGGCGCCCCGGCCATGATAGGCAAAGAAAAGGGTTTGGTAAAGAGAATCAGGGATAAGAATGCTGGGATATTATCTTATCAGTGCATAATTCATCAGACATCCCTTTGTGGAAAACTCAGTGCTACATTGAAAGACGTAATGGACACCTTGATTCAGTGACGTGCGGTGGGGTGAGACAGGTGAGGCAGAGCCTTTGCTGTCATACTTACGTTTGAACAAGAGTTTTGATTATATAAAGTATATGAACAATACAAAGAATATGTTTGAAATATCTTCTTTGCATTATTCTAATCATTTTTATAGCCAAAACTCTGGAGTAAAAAGTCTATGGCAGGTGAGGCAGTGCCTCCCCTACCTATCTTTTCCTCACATCTCTGATCAAAACTCACCAAATTTCCAGGAGTTTATACTGCTGTACCTATGTATAATGCCCATTTATACCCTTTGGCTCATATTTTGTGTGTAAATCTGGCTCTGGTGCTAGCTAGTGCCTCCTTAGCCTTTTAGCTCACCGCACGTCCCTGCCTTGATTAAGCTGATCAATTTTATGAGGTCTCGCTCTGCTCTTCAGCATAGACAGTTCAAAGAGTTCTTGTCTGAATGTGATTCGGCCTATTCCGATTTATTACAACACAACAATGTTCGCTGGCTGAGTAAAGGCCAAGTGATTGAACGATTTTGGCACATAAAAGACGAAGTGACAGCATTCCTGGAAAATTTGAATACCGAAGAAGCAAGGAAGTACATGGAGTTCTTAGCCAACAAGTGCAATATGCTAGCTTTGTCTTTTCTGAAAGACATTCTCAAATATTTAAATGAGCTTAATACTGAGCTGCAAGGGAACGGAAAGTTAATATGTGATCTGATACAAAGTGTCTCTGCTTTCCGTCACAAGCTTGATATATTTGAAAAAGACATTGAAAAGCAAGAATTTATTCATTTTCCAACTACTCTTCAATTAAGAAAAAATTATTCTGAAATGGACACTGCAGTATTTTCAAGTTTTGTCTCAGATCTTAGGAGGGAATTTGCAGCAAGATTCCAAGACTTTGCAGAGATAGGGAAACTGTCACATTTTATAAAAACTCCTTATGAAGTTTCTCCAGGAGAATGGACTGATGTAGCTAAGAAGTTGTTCGGAATTTCAAAACCTACCCTTCAAATGGAGATAATCGACATGCAAGAAGATGTTTCCTTGAAAATGTACAAAACTGCATCCACTGAAGATTTTTGGGCTAAGCATGTTTTGGACAAGTACGCAAATTGTAAAAAACTGGCTATCAATATAGCCACCATGTTTGGCTCCACATACATATGTGAGACCTCTTTTGCCAAGATGAATTTTCTGAAAAACAGACATCGATCAAGGTTAACAGATGTCCACCTTGAAGACACTCTGCGTATTAGTTGTTCTCCAAGAGTTCCAAACTTTAAAAAACTGTCTCAGGATCGGAAGTGCAATTTTTCGCATTAAGGGAGTGATTCAGGTTGGTTTGCAAAAGCAAACTCCTTCTTTAATGTACAAAAACATGTGCACTGCAGGTGGGACTGATGTAAAATGTGCAGAGAGAGTTACATTTGGGTGGGGTGTGTTCAAACTGAAACCTAAATTGCAGTGTAAAAATAAAGTAGCCAGTATTTACTCTGCACAGAAACAAAATAACTCACCAAAATGTAACTCTCTCTGCACGTTCCATCAGCCCCACCTGCAGTGCACATGGGGCCTAATTCAGAATTGATCGCAGAAGCAAATTTGTTAGCAGTTGGGAAAAACCATGGGGGTAATTCCAAGTTGATTGCAGCAGGAATTTTTTTTAGCAGTTGGGCAAAACCATGTGCACTGCAGGGGAGGCAGATTTAACATGTGCAGAGAGAGTTAGATTTGGGTGTGGTGTGTTCTAGAGATGAGCGCCGGAAATTTTTCGGGTTTTGTGTTTTGGTTTTGGGTTCGGTTCCGCGGCCGTGTTTTGGGTTCGACCGCGTTTTGGCAAAACCTCACCGAATTTTTTTTGTCGGATTCGGGTGTGTTTTGGATTCGGGTGTTTTTTTTTAAAAACACTAAAAAACAGCTTAAATCATAGAATTTGGGGGTCATTTTGATCCCAAAGTATTATTAACCTCAAAAACCATAATTTACACTCATTTTCAGTCTATTCTGAATACCTCACACCTCACAATATTATTTTTAGTCCTAAAATTTGCACCTAGGTCGCTGGATGACTAAGCTAAGCGACCCTAGTGGCCGACACAAACACCGGGCCCATCTAGGAGTGGCACTGCAGTGTCACGCAGGATGTCCCTTCCAAAAAACCCTCCCCAAACAGCACATGACGCAAAGAAAAAAAGAAGCGCAATGAGGTAGCTGTGTGAGTAAGATAAGCGACCCTAGTGGCCGACACAAACAACGGGCCCATCTAGGAGTGTCACTGCAGTGTCACGCAGGATGTCCCTTCCAAAAAACCCTCCCCAAACAGCACATGACGCAAAGAAAAAAAGAGGCGCAATGAGGTAGCTGTGTGAGTAAGATAAGCGACCCTAGTGGCCGACACAAACACCGGGCCCATCTAGGAGTGTCACTGCAGTGTCACGCAGGATGTCCCTTCCAAAAAACCCTCCCCAAACAGCACATGACGCAAAGAAAAAAAGAGGCGCAATGAGGTAGCTGTGTGAGTAAGATAAGCGACCCTAGTGGCCGACACAAACACCGGGCCCATCTAGGAGTGTCACTGCAGTGTCACGCAGGATGTCCCTTCCAAAAAACCCTCCCCAAACAGCACATGACGCAAAGAAAAAAAGAGGCGCAATGAGGTAGCTGTGTGAGTAAGATAAGCGACCCTAGTGGCCGACACAAACACCGGGCCCATCTAGGAGTGTCACTGCAGTGTCACGCAGGATGTCCCTTCCAAAAAACCCTCCCCAAACAGCACATGACGCAAAGAAAAAAAGAGGCGCAATGAGGTAGCTGTGTGAGTAAGATAAGCGACCCTAGTGGCCGACACAAACACCGGGCCCATCTAGGAGTGGCACTGCAGTGTCACGCAGGATGTCCCTTCCAAAAAACCCTCCCCAAACAGCACATGACGCAAAGAAAAAAAGAGGCGCAATGAGGTAGCTGTGTGAGTAAGATAAGCGACCCTAGTGGCCGACACAAACACCGGGCCCATCTAGGAGTGGCACTGCAGTGTCACGCAGGATGTCCCTTCCAAAAAACCCTCCCCAAACAGCACATGACGCAAAGAAAAATTAAAGAAAAAAGAGGTGCAAGATGGAATTGTCCTTGGGCCCTCCCACCCACCCTTATGTTGTATAAACAGGACATGCACACTTTAACCAACCCATCACTTCAGTGACAGGGTCTGCCACACGACTGTGACTGTAATGACGGGTTGGTTTGGACCCCCACCAAAAAAGAAGCAATTAATCTCTCCTTGCACAAACTGGCTCTACAGAGGCAAGATGTCCACCTCATCATCATCCTCCGATATATCACCGTGTACATCCCCCTCCTCACAGATTATCAATTCGTCCCCACTGGAATCCACCATCTCAGCTCCCTGTGTACTTTGTGGAGGCAATTGCTGCTGGTCAATGTCTCCACGGAGGAATTGATTATAATTCATTTTAATGAACATCATCTTCTCCACATTTTCTGGATGTAACCTCGTACGCCGATTGCTGACAAGGTGAGCGCCGGCACTAAACACTCTTTCGGAGTACACACTTGTGGGAGGGCAACTTAGGTAGAATAAAGCCAGTTTGTGCAAGGGCCTCCAAATTGCCTCTTTTTCCTGCCAGTATAAGTACGGACTGTGTGACGTGCCTACTTGGATGCGGTCACTCATATAATCCTCCACCATTCTTTCAATGGTGAGAGAATCATATGCAGTGACAGTAGACGACATGTCCGTAATCGTTGTCAGGTCCTTCAGTCCGGACCAGATGTCAGCATCAGCAGTCGCTCCAGACTGCCCTGCATCACCGCCAGCGGGTGGGCTCGGAATTCTGAGCCTTTTCCTCGCACCCCCAGTTGCGGGAGAATGTGAAGGAGGAGATGTTGACAGGTCGCGTTCCGCTTGACTTGACAATTTTCTCACCAGCAGGTCTTTCAACCCCAGCAGACTTGTGTCTGCCGGAAAGAGAGATCCAAGGTAGGCTTTAAATCTAGGATCGAGCACGGTGGCCAAAATGTAGTGCTCTGATTTCAACAGATTGACCACCCGTGAATCCTTGTTAAGCGAATTAAGGGCTCCATCCACAAGTCCCACATGCCTAGCGGAATCGCTCCGTGTTAGCTCCTCCTTCAATGTCTCCAGCTTCTTCTGCAAAAGCCTGATGAGGGGAATTACCTGACTCAGGCTGGCAGTGTCTGAACTGACTTCACGTGTGGCAAGTTCAAAGGGCATCAGAACCTTGCACAACGTTGAAATCATTCTCCACTGCACTTGAGACAGGTGCATTCCACCTCCTATATCGTGCTCAATTGTATAGGCTTGAATGGCCTTTTGCTGCTCCTCCAACCTCTGAAGCATATAGAGGGTTGAATTCCACCTCGTTACCACTTCTTGCTTCAGATGATGGCAGGGCAGGTTCAGTAGTTTTTGGTGGTGCTCCAGTCTTCTGTACGTGGTGCCTGTACGCCGAAAGTGTCCCGCAATTCTTCTGGCCACCGACAGCATCTCTTGCACGCCCCTGTCGCTTTTTAAAAAATTCTGCACCACCAAATTCAAGGTATGTGCAAAACATGGGACGTGCTGGAATTTGCCCATATTTAATGCACACACAGTATTGCTGGCGTTGTCCGATGCCACAAATCCACAGGAGAGTCCAATTGGGGTAAGCCATTCCGCGATGATCTTCCTCAGTTGCCGTAAGAGGTTTTCAGCTGTGTGCGTATTCTGGAAAGCGGTGATACAAAGCGTAGCCTGCCTAGGAAAGAGTTGGCGTTTGCGAGATGCTGCTACTGGTGCCGCCGCTGCTGTTCTTGCGGCGGGAGTCCATACATCTACCCAGTGGGCTGTCACAGTCATATAGTCCTGACCCTGCCCTGCTCCACTTGTCCACATGTCCGTGGTTAAGTGGACATTGGGTACAACTGCATTTTTTAGGACACTGGTGAGTCTTTTTCTGACGTCCGTGTACATTCTCGGTATCGCCTGCCTAGAGAAGTGGAACCTAGATGGTATTTGGTAACGGGGGCACACTGCCTCAATAAATTGTCTAGTTCCCTGTGAACTAACGGCGGATACCGGACGCACGTCTAACACCAACATAGTTGTCAAGGCCTCAGTTATCCGCTTTGCAGCAGGATGACTGCTGTGATATTTCATCTTCCTCGCAAAGGACTGTTGGACAGTCAATTGCTTACTGGAAGTAGTACAAGTGGGCTTACGACTTCCCCTCTGGGATGACCATCGACTCCCAGCAGCAACAACAGCAGCGCCAGCAGCAGTAGGCGTTACACGCAAGGATGCATCGGAGGAATCCCAGGCAGGAGAGGACTCGTCAGAATTGCCAGTGACATGGCCTGCAGGACTATTGGCATTCCTGGGGAAGGAGGAAATTGACACTGAGGGAGTTGGTGGGGTGGTTTGCGTGAGCTTGGTTACAAGAGGAAGGGATTTACTGGTCAGTGGACTGCTTCCGCTGTCGCCCAAAGTTTTTGAACTTGTCACTGACTTATTATAAATGCGCTGCAGGTGACGTATAAGGGAGGATGTTCCGAGGTGGTTAACGTCCTTACCCCTACTTATTACAGCTTGACAAAGGCAACACACGGCTTGACACCTGTTGTCCGCTTTTCTGTTGAAATACCTCCACACTGAAGAGCTGATTTTTTTGGTATTTTCACCAGGCATGTCAACGGCCATATTCCTCCCACGGACAACAGGTGTCTCCCCGGGTGCCTGACTTAAACAAACCACCTCACCATCAGAATCCTCCTGGTCAATTTCCTCCCCAGCGCCAGCAACACCCATATCCTCCTCATCCTGGTGTACTTCAACACTGACATCTTCAATCTGACTATCAGGAACTGGACTGCGGGTGCTCCTTCCAGCACTTGCAGGGGGCGTGCAAATGGTGGAAGGCGCATGCTCTTCACGTCCAGTGTTGGGAAGGTCAGGCATCGCAACCGACACAATTGGACTCTCCTTGTGGATTTGGGATTTCGAAGAACGCACAGTTCTTTGCGGTGCTTTTGCCAGCTTGAGTCTTTTCAGTTTTCTAGCGAGAGGCTGAGTGCTTCCATCCTCATGTGAAGCTGAACCACTAGCCATGAACATAGGCCAGGGCCTCAGCCGTTCCTTGCCACTCCGTGTGGTAAATGGCATATTGGCAAGTTTACGCTTCTCCTCCGACAATTTTATTTTAGGTTTTGGAGTCCTTTTTTTACTGATATTTGGTGTTTTGGATTTGACATGCTCTGTACTATGACATTGGGCATCGGCCTTGGCAGACGACGTTGCTGGCATTTCATCGTCTCGGCCATGACTAGTGGCAGCAGCTTCAGCACGAGGTGGAAGTGGATCTTGATCTTTCCCTAATTTTGGAACCTCAACATTTTTGTTCTCCATATTTTAATAGGCACAACTAAAAGGCACCTCAGGTAAACAATGGAGATGGATGGATACTAGTATACTTATGGATGGACTGCCGAGTGCCGACACAGAGGTAGCTACAGCCGTGGACTACCGTACTGTACTGTGTCTGCTGCTAATATAGACTGGATGATAATGAGATGTAGTATGTATAAAGAAGAAAGAAAAAAAAAACCACGGGTAGGTGGAATACAATTATGGATGGACTGCCGAGTGCCGACACAGAGGTAGCTACAGCCGTGGACTACCGTACTGTACTGTGTCTGCTGCTAATATAGACTGGATGATAATGAGATGTAGTATGTATGTATAAAGAAGAAAGAAAAAAAAACCACGGGTAGGTGGTATACAATTATGGATGGACTGCCGAGTGCCGGCACAGAGGTAGCTACAGCCGTGAACTACCGTACTGTGTCTGCTGCTAATATAGACTGGTTGATAATGAGATGTAGTATGTATAAAGAAGAAAGAAAAAAAAACCACGGGTAGGTGGTATACAATTATGGATGGACTGCCGAGTGCCGACACAGAGGTAGCTACAGCCGTGGACTACCGTACTGTACTGTGTCTGCCTCTAATATAGACTGGATGATAATGAGATGTAGTATGTATAAAGAAGAAAGAAAAAAAAAACCACGGGTAGGTGGTATACAATTATGGATGGACTGCCGAGTGCCGACACAGAGGTAGCTACAGCCGTGGACTACCGTACTGTACTGTGTCTGCTGCTAATATAGACTGGATGATAATGAGATGTGGTATGTATAAAGAAGAAAGAAAAAAAAAACCACGGGTAGGTGGTATACAATTATGGATGGACTGCCGAGTGCCGACACAGAGGTAGCTACAGCCGTGGACTACCGTACTGTACTGTGTCTGCTGCTAATATAGACTGGATGATAATGAGATGTAGTATGTATGTATAAAGAAGAAAGAAAAAAAAAACCACGGGTAGGTGGTATACAATTATGGATGGACTGCCGAGTGCCGACACAGAGGTAGCTACAGCCATGGACTACCGTACTGTACTGTGTCTGCTGCTAATATAGACTGGATGATAATGAGATGTAGTATGTATAAAGAAGAAAGAAAAAAAAAAACCACGGGTAGGTGGTATACAATTATGGATGGACTGCCGAGTACCGACACAGAGGTAGCTACAGCCGTGGACTACCGTACTGTACTGTGTCTGCTGCTAATATAGACTGGTTGATAATGAGATGTAGTATGTATAAAGAAGAAAGAAAAAAAAAACCACGGGTAGGTGGTATACAATTATGGATGGACTGCCGAGTGCCGAGTGCCGACACAGAGGTAGCTACAGCCGTGGACTACCGTACTGTACTGTGTCTGCTGCTAATATAGACTGGATGATAATGAGATGTAGTATGTATAAAGAAGAAAGAAAAAAAAACCACGGGTAGGTGGTATACAATTATGGATGGACTGACGAGTGCCGACACAGAGGTAGCTACAGCCGTGGACTACCATACTGTACTGTGTCTGCTGCTAATATAGACTGGATGATAATGAGATGTAGTATGTATGTATAAAGAAGAAAGAAAAAAAAAACCACGGGTAGGTGGTATACAATTATGGATGGACTGCCGAGTGCCGACACAGAGGTAGCTACAGCCGTGAACTACCGTACTGTGTCTGCTGCTAATATAGACTGGTTGATAATGAGATGTAGTATGTATAAAGAAGAAAGAAAAAAAAAACACGGGTAGGTGGTATACAATTATGGATGGACTGCCGAGTGCCGACACAGAGGTAGCTACAGCCGTGGACTACCATACTGTACTGTGTCTGCTGCTAATATAGACTGGATGATAATGAGATGTAGTATGTATAAAGAAGAAAGAAAAAAAAAACCACGGGTAGGTGGTATACAATTATGGATGGACTGCCGAGTGCCGACACAGAGGTAGCTACAGCCGTGAACTACCGTACTGTGTCTGCTGCTAGTAGACTGGATGATAAATAATGATGTAAAAAATATATATATATCACTACTGCAGCCGGACAGGTATATATTATATAATGACGGACCTGCTGGAGTGGACACTGTCTGTCAGCAGAATGAGTTTTTTAATTTTTATAGAATAAAAAAACACCACACAAGTCACACGACGAGTGTACTTTTTCAGGCAGACATTCAATCACAATATACTATACTGGTGGTCAGTGTGGTCAGGTCACTGGTCACAGTGGTCAGTGGTCAGTCACACTGGCAGTGGCACTCTGGCAGCAAAAGTGTGCACTGTTTAATATGTACTCCTGGCTCCTGCTATAACCTATAACTGCTCCCCAGTCTCCCCCACAATTAAGCTGTGTGAGCACAGTCAGATATTATACATAGATGATGCAGCACACTGGGCTGAGCACAGATATGGTATGTGAGTGTGACTGAGTCACTGTGTATCGTTTTTTTTCAGGCAGAGAACAAGAACAGAACGGATTATTAAATAATAATAAATTATAAAACTGCACTGGTGGTCAGGTCACTGGTCATCAGTCACTAGTATAACTCCTCCTAAGCTCCAGTAAGTAAATGAAGTGTCTCACTCTCACTCTCCTATCTATTTTAATTTGTAAACGGAGAGGACGCCAGCCACGTCCTCTCCCTATCAATCTCAATGCACGTGTGAAAATGGCCGCGACGCGCGGCTCCTTATATAGAATCCGAGTCTCGCGATAGAATCCGAGCCTCGCGAGAATCCGACAGCGTGATGATGACGTTCGGGCGCGCTCGGGTTAACCGAGCAAGGCGGGAAGATCCGAGTCGCTCGGACCCGTGTAAAAAAACATGAAGTTCGGGCGGGTTCGGATTCAGAGAAACCGAACCCGCTCATCTCTAGTGTGTTCAATCTGCAATCTAATTTGCAGTGTAAAAATAAAGCAGCCAGTATTTACCCTGCACAGAAATAAAATAACCCACCCAAATCCTACTCTTTCTGCACATGTTATATCTGCCTCCCCTGCAGTGCACATGGTTTTGCCCAACTGCTAAAAAAAATTCCTGCTGCGATCAACTTGGAATTACCCCCATGTGCAGTGCAAGGGGGGCAGATATAACATGTGCAGAGACGGTTAGATTTGAGTGGGGTGTGTTCAAACCGACTGACATCTAAATTGTAATGTAAAAATAAAGCAGCCAGTATTTACCCTGCACAGAAACAAAATAACCCATCTAAATCTAACTCTCTCTGCAAATGTTATATCTGCCACGCCTGCAGTGCACATGGGGGGTCATTCCGAGTTGTTCGCTCGCAAGCTGCTTTTAGCAGCTTTGCACACGCTAAGCCGCCGCCTACTGGGAGTGAATCTTAGCTTAGCAAAATTGCGAACGAAAGATTCGCAATATTGCGAAAAGACTTCTCTGTGCAGTTTCTGAGTAGCTCGAGACTTACTCTGCCAGTGCGATCAGTTCAGTGCTTGTCGTTCCTGGTTTGACGTCACAAACACACCCAGCGTTCGCCCAGACACTCCTCCGTTTCTCCAGCCACTCCCGCGTTTTTCCCAGAAACGGTAGCGTTTTTTCACACACTCCCATAAAACGGCCAGTTTCCGCCCAGAAACACCCACTTCCTGTCAATCACATTACGATCACCAGAACGAAGAAAAAACCTCGTAATGCCGTGAGTAAAATTCCTAACTGCATAGCAAATTTACTTGGCGCAGTCGCACTGCGGACATTGCGCATGCGCATTAGTGACTAATCGCTCCGTTGCGAGAAAAAAATAACGAGCAAACAACTCGGAATGACCCCCATAGTTTTGCACAACTGCTAACAATTTTGCTGCTACGATCAACTCTGAATTACCCCCATGGTTTTGTCCATTAAAGAAGTAGTTTGCTTTTGCAAACCAACCTGAATCACTGCCTAAGAGTAACATAAAGACTCGTAATGTCTAGTAAAGTTTTATTTAAGGTTTAAAATTCCTTTTAAGGAATGTAGTATATTACTTGTTTCAGCAACAAAATAAAAGCTTGTTATTATTTACATTCCAGATATTTGATTTTGTGGTTTTTTGGACCTCGATCAAAATAATTAGATAACATCCGGACTCCATTAAAAATTACTTGCCTACCCGTCAGGGGCGGATCCAGAAAAAAATTACAGGGGGGGCACCATAAGGGACGTAGCTTCGTTGGAATGGGCATGGCTTCGTTGGAATGGGCGTGGTATTGCAGGAAAAGACTACCTTATACCCCAGTTTTGCAACCTGCACGCCCAGACGTTGGCCACCACAGAAAAGAAAAATAATCCTGATTCATGCCCCTTACATTATTTGTCATTTTTCCTCCTTATAGTAATGCCCAGTATACATTATTCCACATACTGCAATGGCCCTTAGACATTATTCCACACACAATAATGCACATGACACAATATGCACACACTGTAATGCCCCAGACACATTATGCCACACACCGTAATGCCTGTGACACATTATGACAGGAATCGCAATGCCCGTTATACATTATGCTACACACTGCACTGCCCCTGATACATTATAGCACATACAATGTCTGGGACAGATTATGCCACACACTGCAATGACCTTGAGACATTATACCACAATGCCCGTGATATAGTATACCATACACCGTAATGCCTGTGACACATACCGCAATGCCCGTTATACCCTATGCCACACACCGCAATGCCCGTTATATATTATGCCACACTGTAATAACCCAGAGACATTATACCACATACCACAATGCCCGTGATATAGTATACCACACACCGTAATGCCTGTGACACATACCGCAATGCCCGTTATACCCTATGCCACACACCGCAATGCCCGTTATATATTATGCCACACTGTAATAACCCAGAGACATTATACCACATACCACAATGCCCGTGATATAGTATACCACACACCGTAATGCCTGACACATTATGACACACACCGCAATGTCCGTGATACATTATGCCACACACTGCAATGACCCTGAGACATTATACCACATATCACAATGCCAGCGATAGAGTATACCATACACCGTAATGCCTGCGACACATTATGACACACACCGCAATGTCCGCGATACATTATGCCACACACCGTAATGCCCATTACACATTAAGTCCTACAGTAAGGCTTCTAATTACTTTTCAAATACCTGCTCGTTGTCAGGGGTTTCATGCACTGGGTGTCATGCTCGTTGCCAGGGGTTTCATGCTCTTGGTTCCATGCACGGTGCCAGGGGTTTTCATGCTCAGGGTGTCATGCTCGTTGCCAGGGGTTTCATGCACTGGGTGTCATGCTCGTTGCCAGGGGTTTCATGCACTGGGTGTCATGCTCGTTGCCAGGGGTTTCATGCACTGGGTGTCATGCTCGTTGCTAGGAGGTAGTCCTTGTTGCTAGGGCTGTGCTCCCAGTGCCACATATGTCCCCAGTGCCAGATATTCCCCCACGGTGCCAGGTACTCACATGCCCCCAGTGCCAAATATAGCCCCCCCCATGTGCCAGGTACACATATACCGCCAGTGCCAGATATTCCCCGACAGTGCCACATATGCCCCCAGTGCTATATATGCCCCCATTGCCACATATGCCCCAGTGCCAGATATTCCCCCCCCCAGTGCCACATATGCCCCCAGTGCCAGACAATGCCCCAGTGCCAGATATCCCTTCCCTGCCAGTTATTCCCCCCAGTGCCAGATATCCCCCCCCCCCCAGTGCCACATATGCCCCCAGTGCCAGATATCCCCCCCCCCAGTGCCAGATATGCCCCCGGTGCCAGATATTCCCCCCAGTGCCATATATGTCCCCAGTGCCAGATATTCGCCCCCCCCCCTCCCTGCAAATATGCCCCCAGTGCCAGATATTCCCCCCCAGTGCGTCCCCCGTCCCCCCCCTTCCTCCGCTGCTCCCCCCGCTCCCCTGCTGTTAGGAGGGACACGGAGGGCACAGTGCACGCCTCCCTGTGTCCCTCCTGGGTCTCCGGCGGCCGCGGGTCACTGTAATAAAGGAAGTGCTCACGAACGGCACTTCCTTTATGAGACCAGCGGCCGCCGGAGACACAGGAGGGACACAGGAGAGGCGCGCACTGTGCCCTCCGTGTCCCTCCTAACAGCAGGGGACGAAACGAGACCGCAGACTGACATGCGGACACTCGTCCGCATGTCAGTCTGCACTAAAAATGACAGGGGGGGCACGTGCCTTGGTGCCCCCCCCCTAAATCCGCCACTGCTACCCGTGATATAGAGGCAGGGCTGACATTGTGTGTGCCGGACTGATGGAGGAGTCCTGCCACCTATCAGCACTGATTATCACAGCCACTCAGTGCCTCTAATTAACACACAGCTGTACATTTTTTCTGATTCACTGCTGTGCCAAACTGAGGAAAGCATAAGGGACAGGGGTCCCTGTCACAAACAGATCGAAGGCTGCGGTGTTTCTGACCCCACCAAGGTACCCTGTTCTCCACACCACACAGGACATTGTGCTTTTACCCTATTCACCGACTGTCTTTCCCTGTCACCCTCTGTTCCCCCCCTGTTGTCAGCCTGTCTCCCCCTGTCACCCACTGTCCCTCCCAGTCACCCATTGACTCCCTCTGTCACTCTTTTCCTCCACTTGCATTCCGATGTCACCTTCTGCCTCCCCCTGCCTTATGTTGTCACCTTCTGCATCTCCCTGTCAATGACTGCCATGTGGCATATTCCGACCTTGGGTTGTGGTGGTGGTGGGGGGGGGGGGGGCCAAATTATATTGTTGCACTTGGGCCCACCACTCACAAGTTCCGCCACTGAGAGGGTAAGTCAACACTTGGCCACCAGAACAAAACGTTGACATTCTAACATGCTGACATATCATTACTGTGTACATGATGAGTGTCTACATTGTCAGCGACGACATTATAACTATATTGGCATGATGACTGTCAACTTTATTACTGTTGACATTTTGTACCCAGCTCCTTCATGGTCCTTGAAACTGCCCCTTAAAAATATGCACCTAGATTTGTGGGCTTACAGAGAATCATATAATTTTTCTCCTAAAATACTGTTTAGATTAACCTAATTAATGTCTAAATTAATCATGGGAGTGAAGGGACACAGGACTGCCTTTAATATGTTTCATTTTCATGCTACTACCTTGAACCAGCTGACAGTGCCCTGCACTGTGCTGCAGATGATCAAATACTCCCTCCCCTCCCTGAAACCCAGAGTACCCCCCCTCCTCTCCCCTACCTGTCAGACTAGACCAGGCCTGGCCAACCTGTGGCTCTCCAGATGTTGTGAAACTACACAACCCAGCATGCCCTGCCACAGTTTTAGCCTTCCCTAATAGCAAAACTGTAGCAAAGCATGATGGGACTTGTAGTTTTACAACAGCTGGAGAGCCACAGGTTGGCCAGGCCTGGACTAGACTATATTCTTCTACTCCCTCTCATCCCTGCCTGAGTCCCCATCTCCTCACCCCGTCTAGCCTTTCTCTGTAATCCATTCCATTCCTGTACTCTGGAACATCCACAGGGACTAGACAATTCCTCCTTCTGTACAGATAAGTGTCAGTGGAGGTGTGAAAATGTTTTAAGGTTATCTAGGGGTGTAATATATTTATCCAATGTCGAGGAGTGTATTTGTTTTTTCTTGAGGGGGTAGTGTATTAATATTGTATGTGTGTGTATGCGTTCATATTATCTGTGTTATATGTGGGCCACTGATGCTCTCTAAACTATATGGCAGTCACTGCAATGTTATCTGCATTATATGGTGGTCACTGCGATGCTCTCTGCATTATTTTATGTTCACTGCAATGTTCTCTTTATTATGTGACAGTCACTGCAATGTTCTCTGTATGATATGGCAGTCTGCATTGTATGGTATTCACTGCAATGTTCTCTGCATTGTATGGTGTTTGCTGTGATGCTCTCTGCAATATGTGGCAATCACTGCAATGCTCTTTTTATTGTGTTGTGTTCACTACAATGTTCTCTATATTATATGGCACTCACTGCAATGTTTTCTGCACTATATGGGGGTCACTGTAATATTCTCTGCATTATATGGTGGTCAATGAAGCTCTCTGCATTACATGGTGGTCATTGCAATGTATTATATGGCAGTCACTGTGATGTTCTCTGCATTATATGATGGTCACTGTAGTAATTTTTGCATTATATGGTGGTCACTGATGCTTGCTGTAGTATATGGAATTAACTGTGAGGCTCTCTGTATTGTATGGCAGTCACTACAATGCTCTATGATGGGTGAGGTATTGTAGTACAAGCGGCAATGCTTGAGTATTTAATTGAGTCTTTAGATAGTTGAGCCTCCATGCTAAATTAAAAAGTGTAAATACTCCAGAACCACAGAATAAATGCAGCAGGTGTTGGCACCTTAATGTAAATGGGACTAAAAATGGTAGTTTCCCCTCATCCTGCATACATTTCAGTCTTTTCAATATTTACAGCTGCATCCAAGCTAGCCAAGGGTGACTATGTAGAAGGAGGGAAGGACTGAGTTGTATTTTTGCCCTGGGTGACAAAAAGCCTAGCTTCACCTCTAAATGCACCCTCTCCATCTCTTTATCTCAGTTAAATAATCTTGCCCACAAAACAGAAACTAATTTTTGGATGTGGGTAGAAAGTAGAGATGTGCACCGGAAATTTTTCGGGTTTTGTGTTTTTGTTTTGGATGCGGTTCTGCGGCCGTGTTTTGGATTCGGACGCGTTTTGGCAAAACCTCCCTGAAAATTATTTGGCGGATTCGGGTGTTTTTTTTTCAAAAGCCCCTCAAAAACAGCTTAAATCATAGAATGTGGGGGTAACCACAATTTCCACTCATTTCCAGTCTATTCTGAACACCTCACAATACTATTTTTAGTCCTAAAATTTGCACCGAGGTGAGGTCGCTGGATGACTAAGCAAAGCGACCCAAGAGGGCGGCACAAACACCTGGCCCATCTAGGAGTGGCACTGCAGTGTCAGACAGGATGGCACTTAAAAAAAATTGGCCCCAAACAGCACATGATGCAAAGAAAAGAGAAAAAGAGCTGCACTGTGGTCGCTGGACGGCTAAGCTAAGCGACACAAACACCTCAATATCACAGGAATTATTTGTTCTAATCAACGGTATTATTGGTCCAAATCACTGGAAGAAAATGACAAAATCACTGGAATTATTTGTTCTAATTAATGGTATTATTGGTCCAAATCACTGGAAGAAAATGACAAAATCACTGGAATTATTCATTCTAATCAATGGTATTATTGGTCCAAATCACTGGAAGAAAATGACAATATCACTGGAATTATTCGTAAACATTTGTAGAAAGTCACTGCTTTCTGATTACAGAAATGCTCAGACATTCCTGCAAATCCACAATCCCTTCCCAGAGGAAAAAGAAATTGAGAAACCGTTGTTTGAGAACGTTTGTTCTCTTTCCCTTACAAAGGAATAAACCACTTTCCAAGAAGACTGACGTTTTTGGGATTATGGAGACATAATGTTTTTGAATATAAATCCTAAAGCAGGTGGTGTATTAGAGCAAAAGAGTGCAAGAGACCAGCCATGCAGTTTCTGAAATATTATGACAAAATTTTACTGTATTTCATAAGCACTCATTCCTAACTCTGCTAAGTACTGTTTGGTATACTGTATCTGGCTTCCATGAGGTAGTTGTCCAT
This sequence comes from Pseudophryne corroboree, assembly GCF_028390025.1. NCBI lineage: Eukaryota > Metazoa > Chordata > Amphibia > Anura > Myobatrachidae > Pseudophryne > Pseudophryne corroboree. Next base: position 103,415,824 of record NC_086453.1, on the reverse strand, counting down.
TATTTCAGCTTCCATTGACCTTTTTGAAAGCGGTAGAAGTTATCGATTCTTTTTATTTTATTTTTTTCCCCCCTATTTTTAATTTTATCCTGCATAGCCCAGTAAAATGTTGCAATGTTAAGTATTGACTTGTGCCTTCTGGGGGTCTACTTCTTCACCAAACCCAGCCAAATCTCATCCTAACCCTCTGTTCCACGTTCTCTATGTACCCCATCTGTCTCACCCATGTCTGTCTACCCCTCCCCTTTAGACCCAGCAGGGTCCTCTTCCCTCATGTGCTTATACTTTGTCTTACTTTAATAAGACAGCTATTCCGCCGATCCACGTGCTTTCCAACAAGTCGAATTCCCCAACTTGTCAGATAGTTTGGGGGTATATTGAATAGGTTGTAACCCCTTCCGACCTAAAAAAGTTGAAAACTGCCATCTTTCCGTTAGACGGCAGCTTTCGACTTCAATTGAATATAGCCCAAAGTCAATAAACAGTCACACAAACTCCAACTCTTAAACAAACAGAGAAATTCATTTTAAACTTTGCTTTCAAAGGTCTTATAAAGGATTCACACAAGTAAGGTATCTTGATTGCAGTAAGTGGAAATGAAGGTGTAGTCGTAAGTATTGATGTGCACTGCCACCTGCCATCTGTAGTTGGTATCTTCACAGCAAAGCAAACATACTGTACATCATGTCTCTCTTATAAACTTAGATTTTTAACTTCTGGTGTCTGTTTTTTATCTTTAACTTGGTTTTCTCTACACATGCACCTCATAAGGAAGTCTCTGTTCTCATTTCATCATCTAACCATCATTACAATTTATAACCTAACCTACAGCCCTAAGCAACTTCACCTGCACTCTTTATCCTCCATTGAATGCCCACTTCTGACTCACCTCTTCAACCAGTGCCTTTTCACTGGCACATTCTATCCTTCTTTAAAGATCTCACCAATGCTAAGAGAAAAAAAAACCATTTCATGATACAGCCTCTTTCTCTCTCTCCAGCTACCATCCTATTTCTCTCCTCCTCTTTGATTAAAAACTAATGAGTGACTAGTGTACAGACACTGGTGTTGTGCTTTCTATCCACAAACTCCCTTCATGACTCTCTGCTATGGAGCTCCTCATCCCCAACATTACGCTGAAACTGCTCTAACAAAAGTGATTAATGATCTACTTACAGCAAAGTCTAGAGAGGCTTGTCCATACTCCTTCTCCTGGACCTCTCTGCTGCCTTGGACTTGGTGGATCACACTTTCTCCTGCACATTCTTTACTGACCTTCGTGACACAGATCTTTCTCTTTCACTTCCTACCATCCAGTTGGTTCTTACGAATATTTACATCTGCCACATTTTTCCCTTCACTCCAGCTCTCTGCTCAGGCACCAAATGGCTCATCCTGTAGTTTTTTTATCTGGATACCTCATCTCTTTGTGAAGAGATGAGGTGTCCCCCGCGCATTACCTCCTTGTTGCTGTCCAGGAATACCCAATATATTTTCAGAGACCATGCCTCCAAATCTGCATTATGTCTCTGTATGAACACCATCTAGACGTTGTGCAACTCAGACAGATGTGTATGCTAAAACATCGCTTCACTTCATCCGACATCAACACAGCGTCTGAATTAGGCCCTAAGAGTCCTACCAATATTATCAAAAGACTTAAACACATATTCACAATTTCAAATAAATGTTAACATTATTGCACATAACTTATTTCTAACTCATACACAAGATTAATAAGAAAACTTCTTAGAACATACTATTTTAAGAAGAAGCTGCAAACTCTACCTTCCAACAATGAAGATATTTTTAGCTCATTGTTGACAATAAGAGATTAGGTAAATGACAAACAATATAGAAAGCCTACTGGTGATTCTCGACAACTGACAGCACTGCACCCACCACAAACACAACTGTCATCGGATTCTGGCATACTGGAATGTTGTAACATATTAAAGCATTGTAAAACACATCCCAAAACGTTTACTTACAATCAGGTCGAGAAGCAACACATGAATTCAGCCTTGACATACTCTTCAATCACTTTATAAGAGATTTGCAGTAGTAAAGCATGGATTGCAGCTCAGTTTTTTGCTGTGTGATTGCCCTCTGCTTTTCCTCCATCCACTCTATAGTGTATTTTATTTTATTCCCCACTATTCTACAGTCTCCTCTTCTTTGGTCACAGAATCCTCCATCGACACACCTTCTCCAAGATCTATAATCATGTGGGTTCCTCCATGTTACCCTTGCCAAGGAACATACTTTTGGGTGGACATATCTGCAGCCAAACCTCCACAAATATTTTTAAAAAAGCCGAATGCCTCTGATGAAATCAACCACATCACAGTGAAACGTGTCAGGATTTAAAATATTGTCCATCATTAGTAGGCACTACTATAGGGGTGTGAGGTAACATACATGATGTTCTGGCAAAGTAGGGTGTTTTTTTTCAGCCTTCAGATGCCATCCCAATAGCCAGCCTTCAGATGCCATCCCAATGGCACTTAGGCTGCTGCATCCACACCTTATGGCACGTAATGAATTGTTCCCAATGTGTTGATCTGAAAGTCATCAATACTTTATTTCTTAAATGAGAAATAGGGAGATTAAGCAGCCCATGTATCTTGTATTTGTGTAGTATTTCACATCATAACTACTATCAGGTTGCCGTTTTCTCTTCCTTTTGTATCAAGATTTATACATGTCACACTGTTTTACATTGAAAGTTGGTCACCTATATTTTTTAGCCTGTAAGCCAAACCAAGTTACTGTACTATTGCTGCTGCCTCCCCCCCCCCCACTCCCACCACCAGATGTACCCTGACTTCCCTCACTATTTTTCCCAATTAACTTGTGTACTGTAATGAGGCATGGGTCTGTGCCATATAGTTACAAAGCATGGGAGCATTCCTATCAAATATGTTAGTCTGCCGCGTTACATCTCCAACAGGTGTTGTGGATAAAAGGTTACGTTTTTGTTAGAAAGTTGGGACACCGGTACCACCGATACAGGACTTTATAGTGAGTTTTCATGATAGATAAACTCACTGAGCAAGCCAAAGCTAGGGACACGCAGCGGTTTCACATTGTATTCACAGTTAACATGAAGACAAGTAGTAACAGCCTATGGGAGTATTCAGAGATGTACGCAGATCTTGCTTCCCGCAGCAAGATCTGCGTCCATCTACTCACATGCTGGGGGCCGCCCAGCACAGGCCATGGATGGCCGCCCAGCATGTGTGTGGTGCCACCCCGCGATGCATCCGCAATTTACTTGCGCACACATCGATTTAAGGTTGACCCCTGCCAAAAATGGTCCGCCCTCAAAACGCCACAATGACGCCTCCCCCCGGCGGCTGCCGCTGTCAATCACCTTGCATAGTGAAGGGTCACGCACGCGCACTGTGGCCTGGATGCAGCTGCTGCCTGTGAACGTGCGGCTGTGTGCAGGTCTGAATAGACCACTATATCCTTATGGATGTTTTCGTTGAAGTTGGAAAACATTGTATCCAATGTGGAGACCTCAGCAGCGCTGTATCACACACCAATAGAGATACACTCCTCTGCCAGATAATAATGACATAGCTGAAAAACACTGAAGAATGCCACAAAGTAAAAATCAATGCATTTAGTAAAAGTTGAGAATGCCTGTACAAATGGATAACAGAAAGTCATTAGAAGGCGGACAATCTCTGTAAATGTCCAAAATTAACTTAACTAATTGTCTTTCAAGTTTTCTTTTATCTGTGGTTGTTTATGCAAGTTACAGGAATCTGCAGCAACTAACAACAGAACAAAGTCAGACAGAAACTGGAAATAGACTGAAAAGTTTTTAAATAACAACTATCTTTTATGTCGTAAGTTTAACTACAGAGAACTTTCATGTTCCCCAGGGTATTGCTCTCAGCATATTCTCATCTTCAGTTCATCTCTTGCCAAAATATAGTTAGTGCATCTTCTCAGATTTGATAAAAGTCATGAGGGGATATTCTGTAACAGTGAAGGATCGGATAATGTTCTAAACAATTTATTTTCATTGAACAACTACAGAATATATGATTTCACTATATTCGTTGGAAACATCTTTATTTACAGTTATTAATATATCCTTTCTGTTCTTTAAAACGTATTGTTTTTTGTATCCTATATTAAGAAAATATTCTGTATAATTATTCTGTAGTCTGTTCTTTTCAAAAGGATCCCTTATAACCATACTTGCCTACTCGCTATGGAAGACTGGGCAAGACTCCCAAAGGACCGCGTGGAATTGCGTCCGAGTGGCCGCCCCCTTCTTCACAATGCATCATTGTGTAGCGGAGTCGGGGCCATGATGAGGCAATTGCTCCATCATATCCAACCATGTCACCGCCCACTTGGCAAAGCCACACCTCTTGCATTACCGACCTGAAGGCAGTCATGCATATAACACAGAATTATACTTATAATATTGTAGAGTATGGTGTAGAAGAAAGGATAAATCTAAAGACAACTAAAATATCCATTCCTTTTCTATTATAGAATATTTCTCATAGGGTCAAAGGACAGTAATCCCACACACATGAAAGTGTAGCATGTGCTCCCCAAACTAATACCAGATATACCCAAATCTATAATGTCCGATTTCTCTGTTCTGGAAACATACATCTTCATCATCCTTGTCTTCAATTAGAAAACTTAAATTTGGTTGCCCTTGCTGTCCTATCGTGGAACTTCCAGTGGCGTGTGGTGGGGTGAGGCAGAGCCTTTCCTGCCATACTAACGTTTAAACCAGAGTTTTGACTATATAAAGTATATGAGAAATACAAAGAATATATAATAAGTATCTAGTTCTTTATATTATTCTAATTAATTTTATAGTCAAATCTCTGGAGTAAAATGTCTATGGCAAGCTTCTGTCAGGAAAAGTGCTGAAATAGTTAAAAAAAAAAAAAAAAAGACGTGCAGCACCCCCAAGCATAATCAGCCCCGTACTCTTTGAGCCGGTCCTGGTTGCTAATATACAGGGAAAACATTGAGTAGGGGCAGAGGCGTCACCGGGTGTGGTGACACCCGGTCCTGGTTCCAAAAATCATCCCTCGTAGCGTTTTGGTTCCCTTATCCAGTAGAAATTCCTTAGGTTACCTGTAAAAAAATATATCTATATACTTACCTAAATCCAGTGTAGATTAGTCCTCTTAGGTCCAGGGTTTAAAAACAAACAAACTGCATCAACCGAACCAGCAGACTGGACACAATCCATGGACTGTGTTCTCCCGAATGGCAGGCCTCCACGTGACGTTTGTCATGTGGAGACCTGCTAGCCAATCAGGGAGCACCATGTAGTAGCCCTGTCCTGAATGGCTAGGTGCTCCTCAGCTGTCATTCAATCTGAGCCATTAGACATGAATGAGGAAAAAAATCCCCATTGAAGTGTACGGGTGGGAACCAGCAGTGTGCGGTAAGCCACAAGGTTAATTGAAGTCACTCTTATGGGTGACCTCAATTAACCTTACAGTCTGTGCTAATTTTTTCAGACGATAAAAATGGACTGATAGCGTGATTTTTGATCAATGGTCATTATCGGGCTATCCAATTATCGTCTGTTTATATCAGCCGGGAAAAAATCCCATTTTCGGGTGATAAATATCCGGACCCATGTGTTATGTGTTATTGTGGGAAAAAACGAGATTTATGGTAAGAACTTACCTTTGTTAAATCTCTTTCTGCGAGGTACACTGGGCTCCACAAGGATAGACATTTGGGTGTAGAGTAGGATCTTGATCCGAGGCACCAACAGGCTGAAAAGCTTTGACTGTTCCCAGAATGCATAGCGCCGCCTCCTCTATAACCCCGCCTCCCTGCACAGGAGCTCAGTTTTTAGTTAACCAGCCTAATGCAGTAGCAGGAAAAGAGACGACAACGGTTAGTAGCCACATACACCACACTCTCACGACAGGAGAAGTGTCAGCGGCCAATGCCATACCAACCCAAAGTAGCTAAGTGCGTCAGGGTGGGCGCCTTGTGGAGCCCAGTGTACCTTGCAGAAAGAGATTTAACAAAGGTAGGTTCTTACCATAAATCTCGTTTTCTCCTGTGGGGTACACTGGGCTCCACAAGGATAGACATTGGGGATGTCCTAAAGCAGTTCCTTATGGGAGGGGACGCACTGTAGCGGGCACAAGAACCCGGCGTCCAAAGAACCTTATGAACGTGTTCACTGAGGACCACGTAGCCGCCTTGCACAATTGTTCAAGGGTCGCACCACGGCGGGCCGCCCAAGAAGGTCCCACAGACCGAGTAGAATGGGCCGTAATGTGAGCAGGAGCCGAGAGGCCAGCCCTCACATAAGCATGTGCAATCACCATTCTAATCCATCTGGCCAAAGTTTGCTTATGAGCAGGCCAGCCCCGTTTGTGAAATCCAAACAGCACAAAGAGAGAATCAGATTTCCTAATAGAAGCAGTTCTCTTCACATAGATACGGAGAGCCCGTACCACATCCAAAGACCGCTCTTTGGGAGACAGATCAGGAGAAACAAGTGCCGGAACCACAATCTCCTGGTTAAGGTGGAACGAAGAAACCACCTTAGGTAAATATCCGGGACGAGTCCTAAGAACCGCCCGGTCACGGTGAAATATCAGATATGGGGAACTACAGGACAAGGCATCCAAATCTGACACTCTTCTAGCTGAAGCAATAGCCAGCAGAAACACCACCTTAAGGGAAAGCCACTTAAGATCAGCTGAACCAAGATGTTCAAACGGAGACTCTTGTAACGCCTCCAAAACCACCGACAAGTCCCAAGGAGCCACAGGCGGGACATAGGGAGGTTGGTTATGCAATACACCCTGAGTAAAGGTATGCACATCAGGTAAGGTCGCAATTTTTCTCTGAAACCACATGGACAAGGCAGATATTTGAACGTTGAGGGAGGCCAGACGCAGGCCTAAGTCCAGGCCCTGCTGTAGAAAAAACAACAACTTGGCTATACTAAACTTGGAAGAGTCATAATCGTTAGATGCGCACCAAGCAAAGTAAGAATGCCAGACCCTATAGTAAATCCGAGCCGAAGCCGGTTTCCGGGCCCGCAACATAGTTTGAATGACCGCCTCAGAAAACCCTTTAAGATGTGAGAGCAGTGACAGCAGTGGATTGTGAGGAGATAAGAGCTCGCTTAGAGGACCCCTTGGGCTTAGGCGAGCGAGGGTCAGACTTTTTAGTAGTCAGGGACTGGTTCAACTTCTTCAATTGAGCAGATAAATCGTCCGCCCATGGCGGGTTAGCTGCAGGGACCACATACGGTTGCACCGGCATAGGGGGTCCCATAGGGGGTGTTAGTTTATTAACTAGCGTATGTAGAAGCATGGAAAAAGCGGCCCACGGTGGGTCATTATATACCTCCGTTGCCACAGTCCCACTGGGGGGCAAGGAGCCCCCAGAACCAGAGCCCACAGCTGCTATATTCTCCTCATAGGGATCTGTGGCTTCAGCAACACCGGCAGTGTGTTCAGCCCCCGAACCGCTACCCTCAGAAGCAGACATGATATAACTTGCAGTATCAGGTAACACAGTACAATTATTAGCAGCACTATATCCCTAAACCCAAACCCCTGCGCAGTGTAGTCAGCACTAGCAGATATAAATGAGAGATATGGTGACTAAAATCACAGAGAAAAATACGTATTAAAGTATATCTTTGTAAAAATCCCATATAAATATAAAACCTGACGCACCAAGCCCCCTCAGGTTATAGAATATAGGGATAGCAAGTTGAGTGAGAGACACGAAATGGACACCACTCAGCAAGCTAATGCACACACAGATAGTCACAGTTTGTACAATGCAGAGGTTATTACTAATAATAATACTGCACTGGACTAGCTTATATATAGCTATATAGTCAATAGATATAACACTACACAGTAAGAACTGGATGTATATCACAGGGTAATTGTACTAGAAAACCCTGACTAAATGCACTCTTTCTTAACTAACACTGTCTAAAAGGCAGGTAGAATACTTAAGTGTCATGTAAAGTCACAGCACTGACAACCAGGAGGCTTTACACAGGAGGATTTGCCCAAGCAGTCCCAGGAACAGTGTAGCTGAGAGAAATGGCGCCCAGACACTGACAGGGAGTGAGGGAGAGACAGATATGCAGCTCCAGGGCGGAAACATTTGCGGGAAATGGCGCCCTGGGGCTGGGGGACGGGCTTCAGGTCTAAGCCTTATCCCCCTGCTGGCAAAACCACCGGGTACTGTGGGCTACTAGTAAAATGGTTTTAAGGGAAAACCTGACCTGCACCCATGCCCTGGTGATCTAGTGGGATTGCCTGTACTGCCACAGTGTCCACGGCAAGTGTGCGCGGCCCGCCTCCCACTGACCGTGCCGGATCGCGATAAAGTACGGGTCCCGCAAGCCTGGCTTGCGGGACCCACTCACCACCTGCCGAAGCGCGGCCACGCGATCCCGGCGAGCCCCCGTCGTGTGTGCCTGACCATGAAGAAAACCGGAGCCTCCTGCTGTAGTTACCCGGCAACCAGGGCTCGGGAGTGTACAGCGCCGCTGGGGAGAGCTGGAGCTGCAGCAGTGAATGTCTCTGACATTTACACACCGCTGCTGCCCTTGTAGTCTTCACTTTTTCTTTGAAAAAGCTCTTCTTAGGGCTACCTGGAGCAGCCCCTCTGTTATGTACCTGCTATCTGCGGCACCAACTACAAAACTGAGCTCCTGTGCAGGGAGGCGGGGTTATAGAGGAGGCAGCGCTATGCATTCTGGGAACAGTCAAAGCTTTTCAGCTTGTTGGTGCCTCGGATCAAGATCCTACTCTACACCCCAATGTCTATCCTTGTGGAGCCCAGTGTACCCCGCAGCAGAAATGGCTGTTATCATGGATTATGCTGCACAAAGCATAATCCTCAATAAGTGTCGGCATGGGGGCTAATTGGATAGCCCCCAAAGGGTGAAGATTAAGAATATTTCCAGAGTGTGCTATTTCAAGCTACAAAGGGTTTTTCAAACGGGTACTTTCACTTTGCTATAAACACAAAAGGTAACACAAAAAATATTTTAGCTAATTACAGTAGTAATAATAATAGTAATAATAATAATAATAATAATAATAAATAATTACCCTAGTCAGTGACGGAGACTTACTTTTTCTCTATTTCTATAAGCATTAAATTTACCACCGGTGATAACACTACTAACCTATATACCTGGTAGTATAGTGGAACTTGCGCTGCCACATTACCTGTTCCGTTGGCATTATCTCAGGATGATGTTTGAGAGAATAAATATTTTTTTTCATAAATAAAGACTGCACTTTATACAATAAGGGGTACATTTACTAAGATTCGTATTTTCCAGAATCATGTCCAAGTTCAATCACGAATGACATCGACAGTGTAAAATTGCAACTTTTTGAATTGATTACGATGGATTTACTAAGCTGTCGTATTCGGGTTTTTCTTTTGTTCCGATGTCGATGTCATTCGTGGTTTTTTACCTATTTTTACGGCAGTGATTAGCAAAACACTGCCGACTTTTTTTACAATCAATCTCGGCCGGATCTGTGTGATCCGTGCTGGGGTTTTTTTTTTTTTAATTAAACACTGTAAAATCATTAAAAAAAATGCGTGGGGTCCCCCCTCCTAAGCATAACCAGCCTCGGGCTCTTTGAGCCGATCCTGGTTGCAAAAATATGGTGAAAAAAATGACAGGGGTTCCCCCATATTTAAGCAACCAGCATCGGGCTCTGCGCCTGGTCCTGGTCCCAAAAATACGGGGGACAAAAAGAGTAGGGGTCCCCCGTATTTTTAAAACCAGCACCGGGCTCCACTAGCTGGACAGATAATGCCACAGCCGGGGGTCACTTTTATATAGTGCCCTGCGGCCGTGGCATCAAAAATCCAACTAGTCACCCCTGGCCGGGGTACCCTGGGGGAGTGGGGACCCCTTCAATCAAGGGGCCCCCCCCCCCCAGCCACCCAAGGGCCAGGGGTGAAGCCCGAGGCTGTCCCCCCCCCATCCAATGGGCTGCGGATGGGGAGGCTGATAGCCTTTGTTGTAAAAGAAAAGATATTGTTTTTAGTAGCAGTACTACAAGGCCCAGCAAGCCTCCCCCGCATGCTGGTACTTGGAGAACCACAAGTACCAGCATGCGACGGAAAAACGGGCCCGCTGGTACCTGTAGTACTACTACTAAAAAAATACCCAAAAAAAGACAAGACACACACACCGTGAAAGTATAATTTTATTACATACATACACACATACATACATACTTACCTTAAGTTCCCACGCAGGTCGGTCCTCTTCTCCAGTAGAATCCAAGGGGTACCTGTTGAAGAAATTATACTCACGAGATCCAGGGGTCCAGGCTCCTCGGGAAATCCAGGGGTAATCCACGTACTTGACAAAAAAAACAAAACGGTGTCCCGACCACGAACTGAAAGGGGACCCATGTTTGCACATGGGTCACCTTTCCACGAATGCCAGAAAGCCACTCTGACTTCTGTCTAAGTGGGTTTCTTCAGCCAATCAGGGAGCGCCACGTTGTAGCACTCTCCTGATCAGCTGTGTGGTCCTGTCCTCACTGACAGGCAGCACACGGCAGTGTTACAATGTAGCGCCTATGCGCTACATTGTAACCAATGATGGGAACTTTCTGCTCAGCGGTGACGTCACTTTAGGTCAACCGCAGGGCAGAAAGTTCCCATCATTGGTTACAATGTAGCGCATAGGCGCTACATTGTAACACTGCCGTGTGCTGCCTGTCAGTGAGGACAGGACCACACAGCTGATCAGGAGAGTGCTACAACGTGGCGCTCCCTGATTGGCTGAAGAAACCCACTTAGACAGAAGTCAGAGTGGCTTTCTGGCATTCGTGGAAAGGTGACCCATGTGCAAACATGGGTCCCCTTTCAGTTCGTGGTCGGGACACCGTTTTGTTTTTTTTGTCAAGTACGTGGATTACCCCTGGATTTCCCGAGGAGCCTGGACCCCTGGATCTCGTGAGTATAATTTCTTCAACAGGTACCCCTTGGATTCTACTGGAGAAGAGGACCGACCTGCGTGGGAACTTAAGGTAAGTATGTATGTATGTATGTAATAAAATTATACTTTCACGGTGTGTGTGTCTTGTCTTTTTTTGGGTATTTTTTTAGTAGTAGTACTACAGGTACCAGCGGGCCCGTTTTTCCGTCGCATGCTGGTACTTGTGGTTCTCCAAGTACCAGCATGCGGGGGAGGCTTGCTGGGCCTTGTAGTACTGCTACTAAAAGCAATATCTTTTCTTTTACAACAAAGGCTATCAGCCTCCCCATCCGCAGCCCATTGGATGGGGGGGGACAGCCTCGGGCTTCACCCCTGGCCCTTGGGTGGCTGGGGGGGGGGACCCCTTGATTGAAGGGGTCCCCACTCCCCCAGGGTACCCCGGCCAGGAGTGACTAGTTGGATTTTTGATGCCACGGCCGCAGGGCACTATATAAAAGTGACCCCCGGCTGTGGCATTATCTGTCCAGCTAGTGGAGCCCGGTGCTGGTTTTAAAAATACGGGGGACCCCTACTCTTTTTGTCCCCCGTATTTTTGGGACCAGGACCAGGCGCAGAGCCCGATGCTGGTTGCTTAAATATGGGGGAACCCCTGTCATTTTTTTCCCCATATTTCTGCAACCAGGATCGGCTCAAAGAGCCCGAGGCTGGTTATGCTTAGGAGGGGGGACGCAATTTTTTTTGACAAAATAAGCACTTTCCCACCCCTTCCCATTGATATACATGCACGGATCTCATGGATCCCTGCATGCCTATCTAATCACGGGGAAAAAAAAAAGGTCTGTTTTTTTTTAGCACTTTTTTACGAGTTGTAATTTTTCACGGCAGTGTTTGTTCTTTTTTTGCTTTGCACTTCTTAGTAAATGACCGAGATTCATACTTAAACAGCCGCGTTTTGACCGATGGTGTATTCATTCGTAATTTTTTACCTGAACTTGCAAAAAATTACGAATGCCCTCATCACTGCCGTGATTAGTGCTTAGTAAATTACCGAGATGACACTTTGATGAAAAAACGGCATCTCGGTCAAAATCGGGAGCTTAGTAAATTTCCCCCTAAGTTTAAAGATTTTTATTCTATACTTTATTTGTATTTTTTTTTATTAAAAAGTAAAACTGAAAGGCCAAGCCAGCTTATATATGCACATTTGCAAAACAGTAAGGTAACCCTTAATGCTGTAGGGCCTTACTCAGCAGCATTTGGCAATGCGATGCGATCGCATTTTCCCGACTTTCGACCCAGTGCGCAGGCCTGGGAGATGCGATTGCATCACAGTGATACAAATGCCTCTGCCTCACTGATAGGCAGAGGCATTCACAGGGTGGCCGAAGGCCGCAACACGGCATTAGGGGGAGGTGTTCTGGACAACGCAGGCATGTACGGACCGTTTTAGGGGCACTGAACGGCCCCCAGCATGCGAGTGCTAGCAGTTGCAGTTTTGCTAAATTAACACAATTGCAACTGAAGCTGAATAAGGTCCCTAGGGCCTAATTCAGGTTGGATTGCAAATCCCGATCCAACCGGAAATTTTGCATTTGCCCGGTAGACGCATGCACAAGACTTGTCCTGCGCATTCGCCCGCATTTACTATAGTAAATGCGAACACCCCTATCTGTCAATAAGGCAAAGGCATTCACGGGGCGGGATGGGGGCGGCAAAACTCTCCAAGACGGAGCGTTGCGCGTGTGGCAGCAGGGAAACGAGGGCAGTGGCATCCAAATGGGGGGCATGGCATGGGCATGATCGGGTGGCTGTGTGATGTCACACTCAGCCGCTCCTATCAAAAGATGGTGGCGCACCTCCTGCTGTCACAGCCAGGCTGCGCCGGCAAGAGGCTTCCCTACTTTTTGTGCCCGTGCACTAATTGAGGCGCTAAAAATAAGTCCTTACAGAATAGGGTCCTTAGTCCAGAATTGAGATTGCGACTATTATTTATTTTAAAGGCAACAGCTAAGAAAGTAGTTTATTTATTAATTTACTACAGTGGCAAGGGATGTGGATGAACACTTATAGAACTATGGTATGGCAATAATCAGTGAGCAAAGAAAGGTATGCACTACAGCTCACACCTTTTCACAAAAACCAGGGCCGGATTAATGGGGTTGTGACAGGGGGCCCCGGCCCCCACACAGGATTAGCCCAACCCTGCGATTGCCGAGAACAGGTTCCCGGTATCAGCTGTTCCCAGGCGGGATCTGCCACGGCTCTATGCCCTCTATGTACAGTGTATGCAGCACAAAGCGGCTCTGAGTCCTCTCTTCAGTGTGACATGACACATTACGCCTGCGGCACTGATGACGGAACTCAAGAGCTGCTCAATACCGTATGCACTGTTCATTCAGAACACAGAGCCAGACATGGAAGGTAAGTACTCAGGGGGCACTGGGGGGTACTGTGTAGTATATAGGTGGGCACTGTGGGGCATATAGTGCTGAGAGGGTGTCTATTTTATTGGAGGGACCCCCACAGTTTAGTTGCCCCGGGTTCCCCACAAGCCTTAATCCAGCCATGACAAAATCAACATAATTTTTTATTATGGCTCCATATAAAGTGGTTGAAGGTAAGAGCTAGCTACGCCCTCTGTGGGACTAGCCAGACCACACAGTACAGGCCACACCTACAAATCCCTGGTCACACCCCCACATTACTAGTAACATCACCACAGTGATGGTCACATATCCTGCAACACAATAGTCCCTAAATAGCTATCCAGACTATGGGGGTCATTCCAAGTTGTTCGCTCGCTAGATGCTTTTAGCAGCATTGCACACGCTAGGCCGCCGCCCTCTGGGAGTGTATCTTAGCTTAGCAGAATTGCTAACGAAAGATTAGCAGAATTGCTACTAGTAGCTCCGGACCTACTCACAGATTGCGATCAGTTCAGTCCGTTTAGTTCCTGGTTTGACGTCACAAACACGCCCTGCGTTCGACTAGCCACTCCCCCATTTCTCCAGACACTCCCGCGCTTTTCCCTGACATGCCTGTGTTTTTTTTGCAAACGCTGGGAAAATGCTGAGTTACCACCCAGAAACGCCCCTTTCCTGTCAATCATTTACCAAACAGCAGTGCGACTGAAAAGCGCCGCAGAATCCACAGCAAATCTGCTAAATTTTTTGTTAAAATAACTAAGCGCATGCGCCCTGCGTGCCTTGCACATGCGCAGTTTGCAATAAATCACAGCATAGCGAAAATCGGCAACGAGCGAACAACTTGGAATGACCCCCAATATACTGTAGCTACACCAAAAAGGTCTACAGTCTATAGGTCTACAACTATTGGTAGACATGCATATATATATATAAAATAATCTGAGGGGGCCCCAGAGATATCACTGTATGAGGCCCCAATATTTCTGTAGCTGGCCCTGCTAGTAGTAATGTCATTATATCACACACTATAGTAATGTATCTGAATTTGTATACTTTTCTACCTAGGTCTCCAATGTCTGATACTTACAGGACATTGTAAACTGCTCCAAATACTTTAGACATCCATCACAAACTCCCATCTTTGTCCCAATTCTATCCTGGGTTCTCCAGGCTCCAGACATGTGTTCTTGGAAAGGAGGAAGCTGACTGACTGGTGTGTTCACCTTCCACTTTATCCCTTCTCCAGGCTTAATAAATGTGCCCCTGTGTGCCTAGGCACCCTGGGGTGATTCAGAGCACTTACTGGGGTGCCTTGGTTGGTAGTCCAGGACCAATTCAAATTATTTATGGTCAATGTAATAGGCAAAACCAGTGCTGGTGGCTGCCAGTCATAACATATGTGGACAAATCTTATCCCTCGCCACACAGTTGACCTTAGGATGACATAGAAACACAATTTACTTAATTTAATATTTATTTCTAAATTTCTCAATAAGAAACTTTTGGCTTAGGGGTGCTGTGAAATAAATTCTAATACTCCAGGGTGCCAACATTCAAAAAAGTTTGGGAACCACTGCACTAGTTCCTCAAGGAAATACCTATTCGCGGTAGGACCCCTGGGCTGCTGGAAAGGTGAGGCTCTGGGACCAAGGGTGTAGATATTATAGGTACAGGGAGTGCAGCTGCTATGGGGTTCAGAGCTGAGAGAGGCCCATATACCCTGTCAAAGATACATGTGTAATATACATTTTTCCCCATTGATGAAACAGACAACTTACAAACTTTTGGCTTGAGGCCTACAATATATCTAGTTATGCCCATGGATTTTCTCATCGTATTATAGTATAAAATGAACAGGAGGGCACTATACTGTTACATAATATGAACTGGGGACACTGTAATGTGGCACAAATGAACTGGGGACACTGTATGTTATAATGTGAATTGGGGTACTGTGTTGCATAATGTGCACTGACAGCCCTACGATGTAACATAACAGGAACTAGGGCACTACGATGGTTCATAAAATAAACTAGGACACTATTTTTGGGCATATAATTAACAACTGCTGGGCGGAGGTGTCTCTCTAGAAGCATTGGGACAGGGCCCCTTCAATATGATGCTATGGGGCCCACAATTTTCTGGCTATGCCCCTGTCTGGGACTCTTCTTTTGGATTGCATATCTCACAGCAGACCAGGCTTCTTACAATCGCTGAAGGTCAAATTAAATCATCCAATCCCAGACATCAGACTGAAGGACAAAGCAGCTTAACCAATTCATGGCATTTCTGTGGCTCCAAGCTCTCCGAGACACTTTGACGCCAAAGCCAAGAAGAAACTGATGAGAAGGCATCCACGTACACAGATAGGTTTACTCAAAATGAGTCCTCAAATAAGGGTCCACTAAGCTGAAATGGAAGCAATAAATATGAAATCTTGTACTAGTCACAGGTTTATATGTAACGACTGATTTTCAAATTAAGAGAGCTTGGTTTAGGAAACAATATGTGTACTTGGGTAAGTAATTGGCTGAATAACAGGGAACAGCGAGTGGTATTTAATGGGATGTTTTCCGACTGGGCCTCAGTACTCAGTGGAATACCGAAAAGGTCCGTACTCAGGCCACTACTGTTTAACATATTTATTAATGACCTAGAAGAAGGTCTGGAAGGCGCAGCGTCAATTTTTGCAGATGATACTAATCTGTGTAGAAAAATTAATTCAGACAAAGATGTTGAGTCTCTACAGAACGACCTACAGTATTTATTTTAAATTGGAAGTTTGGGCAGATAATTGGAGAATGAGGTTCAATATAGAAAAATGTAAAGTTATGCACTTTGGAACTAAAACAATCATGCAACCTATAAACTAAATGTGAAAAATGTAGGGGAAACGGTTGCTGAAAAAGATTTGGGGGTGCTGCTTGATAATAGACTTAGTAGCAGTATGTATATTTAGCTATTTCTATATATAGGTAAATATATATATCTATATAGAAACATATATATATATATATATATATATATATATATATAGGCCCTCATTCCGAGTTGTTCGCTCGCTAGCCACTTTTCGCAGCAGTGCACACGCTAAGCCGCCGCCCTCTGGGAGTGAATCTTAGCTTAGCAGAATTGCGAACGAAGTATTCGCAAAATTGCGAAAAGATTTTTCTTTGCAGTTTCTGAGTAGCTCCAGACTTACTCTTCCAGTGCGATCAGTTCAGTGCTTGTCGTTCCTGGTTTGACGTCACAAACACACCCAGCGTTCGCCCAGACTCTCCCCCGTTTCTCCAGCCACTCCCGCGTTTTTCCCAGAAACGGCAGCGTTTTTTCACACACTCCCATAAAACGGCCTGTTTCCGCCCAGAAACACCCATTTCCTGTCAATCACACTACGATCACCAGAACGAAGAAAAACCTCGTAATGCCGTGAGTAAAATACCAAACTTCTTAGCAAATTTACTTGGCGCAGCCGCAGTGTGAACATTGCGCATGCGCAGTTAGCGGAAAATCGCACCGATGCGAAGGAAAAGAACGAGTGAACAACTCGGAATGAGGGCCATAGATCGATCGATCTATCTATCTATCTATCTATCTATCTATCTATCTATCTATCTATCTATCTATCTATATTACTAACTCTAATGGTAATGTATGGATGCACGTATTATTGAGTATTATATAGAATTTACAAGACACAGTGCCGTGTCTGTCACTCAGTCACAGTTCTCAGCTCACAGTGTTGTAGTCTAACAGACTAGCTCCCGACGAGATGACCAACCCTGCTGCCGATTCTTATAACTGAGCTGACCTGCGCCACTTCTTAAACCCACCGGACACACCCAGCCAGCTGCATGCCTGCCCCTCCTAGTCCCTGTCCACCTCCCGGAGATTGTTGATTCTGGTCATCCAGGTCATCCAAAGCCGGCTGCAGAGATTGACTCACGAGATCCTAGCAGCGGTGTGGCAGGTGGAAGTGGCTGTGAGGGGTGCTTAATGACAAGTTACAAACAGCCAGGTGACACACACATACATCCCCCCTCCCGGTGGCCCAACCCGTTGCTCGCAAACCCACCCGCCCACTGATTTATAATTAAGAAAATAAAATTATCCCACCCAAAAAATGGCTACTGGTGTGCTCTGGCCCGGGCCCCCTGGCATGCCTGGGTAATCTGTACCCTCTCTCTCAACACCACTGAGTAGCAGTACCTAATGTCATAGTGTAGCATCAAAAGCAAATAAGGTGGGAAATGAGTGAAGGGATGAGAGTGTAATCATGCCATTTTACAAATCATTGGTACAGCCGCACCTTGAATATTGTGTTCAGTTTTGGGCACGGCTCCACAAAAAAGACATCTTGGAACTTGAGAGGGTTCAGAGGCGAGACACCAAATTGATTAAGAGGTTAGAGGCGCTGGATTATGAGGAAAGGATTACTAGGTTAGATATGTTCACACTCGAAAAAAGGCGGCTAAGAGGAGACATTATCAATATATACAAATATATAAAGGGCCACTGGCGTTTCTATAATGGGTGCAGTGTGTGAGGTGCACACGGGCCCCTGAGTCCAGAGGGGCCCCCACTGCACACACTGCACCCATTTTTAAAATAGTCACCCCTCCGAAGTCCAGCGCCGGCATCCGCAGCGCTTAAAACTCTGTGATAATGGCTCAGCGGCTATTTTCACGGAGTTCTGCACATGCGCAGTAGAGAAATCTTAGGGAAAATGTCCGCTACGCCATTTTCCCAGAGATCTGCGCATGCGCAGTAGAGTGCCCTCTAGTGCTCAGACTCTACAGTGCTCCGTGCAGAGAGGAGGGGACCCGAACAGAGGAGGCTGAACACGGGCCTCCTCCTCTCTTAAAACGCCCCTGATAAAGGGACAATACAAGGATCTATCAGGAGATTTGTTTATTGGAAAATCTCTATACAGGACATGTGGAAACCATCTTAGGTTAGAGGAGAGAAAATTTCATACCCAACGAAGGAAAGTGTTCTTCACAGTAAGGGCAGTAAGGATTTGGAATTCACTGCCTGAGAAGGTAGTAATGGTGGACTCAATCAATATGTCTATAAATGGATTAGATAAATTCCTAACTAAAAGAAATATCCATGGATATAGCATTTAAAGTGAGTGTATTTTAGAAAAAGCATGAATTATAGTGTTAGTTAGACTTTATAACTTAACTTTATCTGGGTCAGTATAGTTAAACTAGTGTTAAGTACTAATTAGTGTAAGAATTATAAAAAAAAGGTTGAACTAGATGGACATTTTGCCTTTTTTTCAACCTCAATAACTATGTTACTATGTCAGACTGGGGCATGACAGGCCTAATGGGGAAAAACTGTGGTATGTGCCCCATAGAGGCTTGGCTAACCATTAGAGAGTGCATGGTCTGGTCTCCTTTATAAATCTATACAGTAATTATTGATGACGATGATTATAATAATAATAATAATAATAATAATAATAATGACAATAATAATTTTATTTATATAGCACTTTTATCCCGCAGGACTCAAAGTCGCTTTACAAACATGAAAAACATAGAACAGAGCTTTAGTGTTACAAAAAAAGAAGAAAACCAAATAACAATGAACATAATTAGCACAATAAACATACTGCAGGGTTGGTGCAGCCATTTTGGATAATAACTCTCACAGGTTATATATGCCACCTCCGAAAGATACCAGGGCCAGTATTTACTAAGAATCCGAGTTTGTCCGATTTGTGTTTTTTTTTCTAAGTCCCAATCCGGAAATTCACTAAGCACCAATCTCGGCAGTGTCTGGTCTATTCGTAATGGTTTGAATGACAACGTTCACAAATACGAATGAATAAACCATCGGTCAAACGCGGCTGATATTTCATACAATACGGGCATTCACTATTCATTCGTATTTGGGTGTTAGTTTCTGAGTGCTCAAGTGCTTCTACGATTCGTTAAAAAAAAGCAGCAAAAAAATAGACCTGCTTTTTCCAGTCGAGTTTGGATAACCATGCACGGATCAGTGAGATCTGTGCATGGTTATCTATGGGAAAGGGTCTGTTTAGTGTAGAAACTGAAAAAAAAAATTGCGTGGGGTCCCCCCTCCTAAGCATAACCAGCCTCGGGCTCTTTGAGCCGGTCCTGGTTGAAAAAATATGGGGGGAAAATTGACAGGGGTTCCCCCATATTTGATCAACCAGCACTGGGCTCTGCGCCTGGTCCTGGTGCAAAAAATACGGG
This sequence comes from Pseudophryne corroboree, assembly GCF_028390025.1. Taxonomy (NCBI): domain Eukaryota; kingdom Metazoa; phylum Chordata; class Amphibia; order Anura; family Myobatrachidae; genus Pseudophryne; species Pseudophryne corroboree. The sequence continues at coordinate 103,396,187 of NC_086453.1, read as the reverse complement.
GGACAAAAAGAGTAGGGGTCCCCCGTATTTTTTGTACCAGCACCGGGCTCCACTAGCTGGACAGATAATGCCACAGCCGGGGTCACTTTTATACAGTGCCCTGCAGCCGTGGCATTAAATACCCAACTAGTCACCCCTGGCCGGGGTACCCTGGAGGAGTGGGAACCCCTTAAATCAAGGGATCCCCCCCTCCAGCCACCCAAGGGCCAGGGGTGAAGCCCGAGGCTGTCCCCCCCATCCAAGGGAGGAGGATGGGGGGATGATAGCCTTGTGAAAAAATGTGAATATTGTTTTTAGTAGCAGTACTACAAGTCCCAGCAAGCCTCCCCCGCAAGCTGGTACTTGGAGAACCACAAGTACCAGTATGCGGTGGAAAACCGGTCCCGCTGGTACCTGTAGTACTACTACTAAAAAAAATACCCCCCAAAAAACAGGACACACACCATGAAAGTATAAGTTTATTACATACATGCACACCTCCATACACACATACTTACCTATGTTCCCACGAGGCTCGGTCCTCTTCTCCATGTAGAATCCTCGGGGTACCTGTGAAAAAAATTATACTCACATAATCCAGTGTAGAATCAGACCTTTGTATAATCCACGTACTTGGCAAAATAATAAAACGGAAACCCGACCACGCACTGAAAGGGGTACCATGTTTACACAAGGGACCCCTTTCCCCGACTGCCAGGACCCCCCCTGACTCCTGTCAAAGAGGGTCCCTTCAGCCAATCAGGGAGCGCCACGTCGTGGCACTATCCTGATTGGCTATGTGCTCCTGTAGTGTCTGTCAGGCAGCACACGGCACAGATACAATGTAGCGCCTATGCGCTCCATTGTAGCCAATGGTGGGAACTTTGTGGTCAGCGGTTGACCGAAAGTAACCTCACCGCTGACCGTAAAGTTCCCACCATTGGATACAATGTAGAGCATAGGCTTTAGTAGAGTATAATTTTATTTTCAGGTACCCCGGGTTCGACTTGGAGACGCTGACAGACGAAGACGTGGCCAGAGTCGGCGTGTCAATATAGGTAAGTATGTGTGTGTCGGAATGAATGTAATAAAGTTGTACTTTCACGGTGTCTGTGTCCTGTTTTTTGGGGGGTATTTTTTTTGCAGTAGAACTACAAGTACCAGCGGGCCCATTCCCCCCCCCCCCCGCATGCTGGTACTTGTGGTTCTCCAAGTACCGGCTTGCGGGGGAGGCTTGCTGGGACTTGTAGTTCTTCTGCAAAAACCAATATTCGTACATTCTCAACAAGGCTATCAGCCCCTCATCCGCAGCCCTTGGATGGGGGGGACAGCCTCCGGCTTCACCCCTGGCTGGGGCGGGGGGAAACCCTTGATTGAAGGGGTCCCCACTCCTCCAGGGTACCCCGGCCAGTGATGACTAGTTGGGTATTTAATGCCACGGCCGCAGGGCGCTGTATAAAAGTGACCCCTGGCTGTGGCATTATCTGTCCAGCTAGTGGAGCCCGGTGCTGGTACAAAAAATACGGGGGACCCCTACTCTTTTTGTCCCCCGTATTTTTTGCATCAGGACCAGGCGCAGAGCCCGGTGCTGGTTGATCAAATATGGGGGAACCCCTGTCAATTTTTTACCCATATTTATTCAACCAGGACCGGCTCAAAGAGCCCGAGGCTGGTTATGCTTAGGAGGGGGGATCCCACGCAATTTTTTTCAAATTTAAAAACAATTACAACACATTTTTAAGGTACACAATGAAGCCCTGCACGGATCTCACAGATCCGGCCGGGATTCCTTGTGTTTTGTCAAGCAGTGTTTTACTCATCACTCCCGTAAAACACTGCCTGATATTACGAATCATATCGACATCGGAAAAAACGAATGTGCAAAACTCGGCAGCTTAGTAAATGATCGTATCAGGATTCAAAAAGTTGCAGTAAAATGCACCCGATACCATTCGAGTTCAAACACCCTTAAAAACGGCAAAAACACGAATATTAGTAAATAAACCCCCAGGTATTTTGGACATACTACATAGGTTATCCTGGGTGGAATAAACTACCCTAGAAGAGACTATACACAGTGGGTAGGTTGCAGCATGCAAAGCTAGACACCAAAGCCCATTACATAACCTTTCCGATCCATGTATTTTTCATCCCACCCATAGGTGTTCCAGGCAAGGCAGCCATTTTGGTCATGCTACATAGGTTATAGTGTAAGGATCCAATGCATGATAATGTACTAGATGGATAACAGCAATGCACTGTAGTGAATACACCATAGTCCTGGGACTGTACATGATGGTGATCCTGTCTATACAGTATATACTATGTTAATGCGTTGTACAGTACATGTGAATGGTATATACAGCCCTATGAGAACTGCATGAGGTATAGCAAAGGTGAAATACATGCCATCATTAAAATGTAACTATCTAAGCTCTTACAACTAGAGATGAGCGGGTTCGGTTCCTCTGAATCCGAACCCGCCCGAACTTCATGTTTTTTCTCACGGGTCCGAGCGACTCGGATCTTCCCGCCTTGCTCGGTTAACCCGAGCGCGCCCGAACGTCATCATGACGCTGTCAGATTCTCGCGAGGCTCGGATTCTATCGCGAGACTCGGATTCTATATAAGGAGCCGCGCATCGCCGCCATTTTCACACGTGCATTGAGATTGATAGGGAGAGGACGTGGCTGGCGTCCTCTCCATTTAGATTATAAGAGAGAGAGATTTACTGGAGCTTAGGACTAGGAGGAGTACTGTAGAAGTGTAGAGAGTGCAGAGAGTTTACTAGTGAGTGACCACCAGACAGTGCAGTTTATTTAATATATCCGTTCTCTGCCTGAAAAAAGCGATACACACAGTGACTCAGTCACATACCATATCTGTGTGCACTGCTCAGGCTCAGCCCAGTGTGCTGCATCATCTATATATATTATATATCTGTCTGACTGCTCAGCTCACACAGCTTATAATTGTGGGGGAGACTGGGGAGCACTGCAGTGCCAGTTATAGGTTATAGCAGGAGCCAGGAGTACATAATATTATATAGTGAGTGACCACCAGACAGTGCAGTTTATTTAATATATCCGTTCTCTGCCTGAAAAAAGCGATACACACAGTGACTCAGTCACATACCATATCTGTGTGCACTGCTCAGGCTCAGCCCAGTGTGCTGCATCATCTATATATATTATATATCTGTCTGACTGCTCAGCTCACACAGCTTATAATTGTGGGGGAGACTGGGGAGCACTGCAGTGCCAGTTATAGGTTATAGCAGGAGCCAGGAGTACATAATATTATATTAAAATTAAACAGTGCACACTTTTGCTGCAGGAGGGCCACTGCCAGTGTGACTGACCAGTGACCTGACCACACTGACCACCAGTATAGTTAGTAGTATACTTATATTGTGATTGCCTGAAAAAGTTAAACACTCGTCGTGTGACTTCACTTGTGTGTTGTTGTTTTTTTTATTCTATAAAAATAAAACTCATTCTGCTGACAGACAGTGTCCAGCAGGTCCGTCATTATATAATATATAATATATACCTGTCCGGCTGCAGTAGTGATATATATATATTTTTTATATCATTTATCATCCAGTCGCAGCATACACAGTACGGTAGTTCACGGCTGTGGCTACCTCTGTGTCTGCACTCGGCAGGCAGTCCGTCCATAATTGTATACCACCTAACCGTGGTTTTTTTTTCTTCTTTATACATACATACTACTACGACATCTCTTTATCAATCAGTCTATATTAGCAGCAGACACAGTACAGTACGGTAGTTCACGGCTGTGGCTACCTCTGTGTCTGCACTCGGCAGGCAGTCCGTCCATAATTGTATACCACCTAACCGTGGTTTTTTTTTCTTTCTTCTTTATACATACATAGTTACATAGACATCTCTTTATCAACCATGCTATATTAGCAGCAGACACAGTACAGTACGGTAGTTCACGGCTGTGGCTACCTCTGTGTCTGCACTCGGCAGGCAGTCCGTCCATAATTGTATACCACCTAACCGTGGTTTTTTTTTCTTTCTTCTTTATACATACATAGTTACATAGACATCTCTTTATCAACCAGTCTATATTAGCAGCAGACACAGTACAGTACGGTAGTTCACGGCTGTGGCTACCTCTGTGTCTGCACTCGGCAGGCAGTCCGTCCATAATTGTATACCACCTAACCGTGGTTTTTTTTTCTTTCTTCTTTATACATACATAGTTACATAGACATCTCTTTATCAACCAGTCTATATTAGCAGCAGACACAGTACAGTACGGTAGTTCACGGCTGTGGCTACCTCTGTGTCTGCACTCGGCAGGCAGTCCGTCCATAATTGTATACCACCTAACCGTGGTTTTTTTTTCTTTCTTCTTTATACATACATAGTTACATAGACATCTCTTTATCAACCAGTCTATATTAGCAGCAGACACAGTACAGTACGGTAGTTCACGGCTGTGGCTACCTCTGTGTCTGCACTCGGCAGGCAGTCCGTCCATAATTGTATACCACCTAACCGTGGTTTTTTTTTTCTTTCATCTTTATACATACATACTACTACGACATCTCTTTATCAACCAGTCTATATTATTAGCAGCAGACACAGTACAGTACGGTAGTTCACGGCTGTGGCTACCTCTGTGTCTGCACTCGGCAGGCAGTCCGTCCATAATTGTATACCACCTAACCGTGGTTTTTTTTTCTTTCTTCTTTATACATACATACTACTACGACATCTCTTTATCAACCAGTCTATATTATTAGCAGCAGACACAGTACAGTACGGTAGTTCACGGCTGTGGCTACCTCTGTGTCTGCACTCGGCAGGCAGTCCGTCCATAATTGTATACCACCTAACCGTGGTTTTTTTTTCTTTCTTCTTTATACATACATAGTTACATAGACATCTCTTTATCAACCAGTCTATATTAGCAGCAGACACAGTACAGTACGGTAGTTCACGGCTGTGGCTACCTCTGTGTCTGCACTCGGCAGGCAGTCCATAATTGTATACTAGTATCCATCTCCATTGTTTACCTGAGGTGCCTTTTAGTTGTGCCTATTAAAATATGGAGAACAAAAATGTTGAGGTTCCAAAATTAGGGAAAGATCAAGATCCACTTCCACCTCGTGCTGAAGCTGCTGCCACTAGTCATGGCCGAGACGATGAAATGCCAGCAACGTCGTCTGCCAAGGCCGATGCCCAATGTCATAGTACAGAGCATGTCAAATCCAAAACACCAAATATCAGTAAAAAAAGGACTCCAAAACCTAAAATAAAATTGTCGGAGGAGAAGCGTAAACTTGCCAATATGCCATTTACCACACGGAGTGGCAAGGAACGGCTGAGGCCCTGGCCTATGTTCATGGCTAGTGGTTCAGCTTCACATGAGGATGGAAGCACTCAGCCTCTCGCTAGAAAACTGAAAAGACTCAAGCTGGCAAAAGCACCGCAAAGAACTGTGCGTTCTTCGAAATCCCAAATCCACAAGGAGAGTCCAATTGTGTCGGTTGCGATGCCTGACCTTCCCAACACTGGACGTGAAGAGCATGCGCCTTCCACCATTTGCACGCCCCCTGCAAGTGCTGGAAGGAGCACCCGCAGTCCAGTTCCTGATAGTCAGATTGAAGATGAAGATGTTGAAGTACACCAGGATGAGGAGGATATGGGTGTTGCTGGCGCTGGGGAGGAAATTGACCAGGAGGATTCTGATGGTGAGGTGGTTTGTTTAAGTCAGGCACCCGGGGAGACACCTGTTGTCCGTGGGAGGAATATGGCCGTTGACATGCCTGGTGAAAATACCAAAAAAATCAGCTCTTCAGTGTGGAGGTATTTCAACAGAAAAGCGGACAACAGGTGTCAAGCCGTGTGTTGCCTTTGTCAAGCTGTAATAAGTAGGGGTAAGGACGTTAACCACCTCGGAACATCCTCCCTTATACGTCACCTGCAGCGCATTCATAATAAGTCAGTGACAAGTTCAAAAACTTTGGGCGACAGCGGAAGCAGTCCACTGACCAGTAAATCCCTTCCTCTTGTAACCAAGCTCACGCAAACCACCCCACCAACTCCCTCAGTGTCAATTTCCTCCTTCCCCAGGAATGCCAATAGTCCTGCAGGCCATGTCACTGGCAATTCTGACGAGTCCTCTCCTGCCTGGGATTCCTCCGATGCATCCTTGCGTGTAACGCCTACTGCTGCTGGCGCTGCTGTTGTTGCTGCTGGGAGTCGACGGTCATCCCAGAGGGGAAGTCGTAAGCCCACTTGTACTACTTCCAGTAAGCAATTGACTGTCCAACAGTCCTTTGCGAGGAAGATGAAATATCACAGCAGTCATCCTGCTGCAAAGCGGATAACTGAGGCCTTGACAACTATGTTGGTGTTAGACGTGCGTCCGGTATCCGCCGTTAGTTCACAGGGAACTAGACAATTTATTGAGGCAGTGTGCCCCCGTTACCAAATACCATCTAGGTTCCACTTCTCTAGGCAGGCGATACCGAGAATGTACACGGACGTCAGAAAAAGACTCACCAGTGTCCTAAAAAATGCAGTTGTACCCAATGTCCACTTAACCACGGACATGTGGACAAGTGGAGCAGGGCAGGGTCAGGACTATATGACTGTGACAGCCCACTGGGTAGATGTATGGACTCCCGCCGCAAGAACAGCAGCGGCGGCACCAGTAGCAGCATCTCGCAAACGCCAACTCTTTCCTAGGCAGGCTACGCTTTGTATCACCGCTTTCCAGAATACGCACACAGCTGAAAACCTCTTACGGCAACTGAGGAAGATCATCGCGGAATGGCTTACCCCAATTGGACTCTCCTGTGGATTTGTGGCATCGGACAACGCCAGCAATATTGTGTGTGCATTAAATATGGGCAAATTCCAGCACGTCCCATGTTTTGCACATACCTTGAATTTGGTGGTGCAGAATTTTTTAAAAAACGACAGGGGCGTGCAAGAGATGCTGTCGGTGGCCAGAAGAATTGCGGGACACTTTCGGCGTACAGGCACCACGTACAGAAGACTGGAGCACCACCAAAAACTACTGAACCTGCCCTGCCATCATCTGAAGCAAGAAGTGGTAACGAGGTGGAATTCAACCCTCTATATGCTTCAGAGGTTGGAGGAGCAGCAAAAGGCCATTCAAGCCTATACAATTGAGCACGATATAGTAGGTGGAATGCACCTGTCTCAAGCGCAGTGGAGAATGATTTCAACGTTGTGCAAGGTTCTGATGCCCTTTGAACTTGCCACACGTGAAGTCAGTTCAGACACTGCCAGCCTGAGTCAGGTCATTCCCCTCATCAGGCTTTTGCAGAAGAAGCTGGAGACATTGAAGGAGGAGCTAACACGGAGCGATTCCGCTAGGCATGTGGGACTTGTGGATGGAGCCCTTAATTCGCTTAACAAGGATTCACGGGTGGTCAATCTGTTGAAATCAGAGCACTACATTTTGGCCACCGTGCTCGATCCTAGATTTAAAGCCTACCTTGGATCTCTCTTTCCGGCAGACACAAGTCTGCTGGGGTTGAAAGACCTGCTGGTGACAAAATTGTCAAGTCAAGCGGAACGCGACCTGTCAACATCTCCTCCTTCACATTCTCCCGCAACTGGGGGTGCGAGGAAAAGGCTCAGAATTCCGAGCCCACCCGCTGGCGGTGATGCAGGGCAGTCTGGAGCGACTGCTGATGCTGACATCTGGTCCGGACTGAAGGACCTGACAACGATTACGGACATGTCGTCTACTGTCACTGCATATGATTCTCTCAACATTGATAGAATGGTGGAGGATTATATGAGTGACCGCATCCAAGTAGGCACGTCACACAGTCCGTACTTATACTGGCAGGAAAAAGAGGCAATTTGGAGGCCCTTGCACAAACTGGCTTTATTCTACCTAAGTTGCCCTCCCACAAGTGTGTACTCCGAAAGAGTGTTTAGTGCCGCCGCTCACCTTGTCAGCAATCGGCGTACGAGGTTACATCCAGAAAATGTGGAGAAGATGATGTTCATTAAAATGAATTATAATCAATTCCTCCGCGGAGACATTGACCAGCAGCAATTGCCTCCACAAAGTACACAGGGAGCTGAGATGGTGGATTCCAGTGGGGACGAATTGATAATCTGTGAGGAGGGGGATGTACACGGTGATATATCGGAGGGTGATGATGAGGTGGACATCTTGCCTCTGTAGAGCCAGTTTGTGCAAGGAGAGATTAATTGCTTCTTTTTTGGGGGGGGTCCAAACCAACCCGTCATATCAGTCACAGTCGTGTGGCAGACCCTGTCACTGAAATGATGGGTTGGTTAAAGTGTGCATGTCCTGTTTTGTTTATACAACATAAGGGTGGGTGGGAGGGCCCAAGGACAATTCCATCTTGCACCTCTTTTTTCTTTTTCTTTGCATCATGTGCTGATTGGGGAGGGTTTTTTGGAAGGGACATCCTGCGTGACACTGCAGTGCCACTCCTAAATGGGCCCGGTGTTTGTGTCGGCCACTAGGGTCGCTAATCTTACACAGTCAGCTACCTCATTGCGCCTCTTTTTTTCTTTGCGTCATGTGCTGTTTGGGGAGGGTTTTTTGGAAGGGACATCCTGCGTGACACTGCAGTGCCACTCCTAGATGGGCCCGGTGTTTGTGTCGGCCACTAGGGTCGCTAATCTTACTCACACAGCTACCTCATTGCGCCTCTTTTTTTCTTTGCGTCATGTGCTGTTTGGGGAGGGTTTTTTGGAAGGGCCATCCTGCGTGACACTGCAGTGCCACTCCTAGATGGGCCCGGTGTTTGTGTCGGCCACTAGGGTCGCTAATCTTACTCACACAGCTACCTCATTGCGCCTCTTTTTTTCTTTGCGTCATGTGCTGTTTGGGGAGGGTTTTTTGGAAGGGACATCCTGCGTGACACTGCAGTGCCACTCCTAGATGGGCCCGGTGTTTGTGTCGGCCACTAGGGTCGCTTATCTTACTCACACAGCGACCTCGGTGCAAATTTTAGGACTAAAAATAATATTGTGAGGTATTCAGAATAGACTGAAAATGAGTGTAAATTATGGTTTTTGAGGTTAATAATACTTTGGGATCAAAATGACCCCCAAATTCTATGATTTAAGCTGTTTTTTAGTGTTTTTTGAAAAAAACACCCGAATCCAAAACACACCCGAATCCGACAAAAAAAATTCGGTGAGGTTTTGCCAAAACGCGTTCGAACCCAAAACACGGCCGCGGAACCGAACCCAAAACCAAAACACAAAACCCGAAAAATTTCAGGCGCTCATCTCTACTTACAACTGGTTAGTCAATGAATGCAGAGATACAATGCCATTCCAATCACTGGCAGAAACTGTGTTTATTATGTTACATAACCACACAATTTGATTGGCAGGAGGGTGAATCTTAGTGTAGTTTCTATAGAAGCGACCCTCTAATAGAGTAGCATTGTATAATTCAAGTGCACAGTTTGGAACATGACCCCTAGTGGAGCATCAAGATGTGGAGCCCACTGGGAATTTCTGAAATGCCTGTGAGCCAGTCCGGCTCACCGTGGTGTCAATCAGCAGATTAGCACTATACTTTATAAGGATGGATAACAGGAAATATTGCTTCCGCTGTGATCACAGCCCATTTCTATTATCTATTTAGCACCTTGAGAGTATTAAGAAGTCTTTTTCATATACTGTATATAAGTGAATGTTATTAGTAAATGTTATTTGTAAATTCTTAGTAAGTTATTAGTAAAACTGAAGCAGAACTGAGGCGTATTGAAATGAACAGGTTTACCCGGTCATCAAGCCCATACACCCCCACTGTGCAAGGACGAGTGTGGCACCACCCGCTCTTCTCATCTCTTCTAAGGGTGACCTATTCCCCTCAGGGTAATCCTACGCAGTGTGTCCTCCATGGCTGCCTCACTTAGTACCTTTCATGGGCTGAATATATAACCCATGGAAGTTAATACAAACCTTGCATTATGCTTATTGTGATTTCCAGATTTCTTTTATATTTCAGTTCTGTGTGGTTTTTCTACTTGCTGTATTACTAAATTCTGGTACCATATACTATGTCTTTGATGCCTGTAAAGCACCATGAGTCCCATGGGAAAAAGAACACTATATAAATAAAGTATTATGATTATGATGATGATTATTATCATCATCATCATCATCATCATCATTATTTACGTTAAAAAAAAGGCAACAAAAATTGCTCTGGGAACCAGTGATTTCTCCCGACAAATGGGAAGCTGGCACAAATGGATAGAAACCGCACTAACGTTCCCCATGGTGAGTTACTGCAGGGGCGTAAACAGTGTCGGACTGGGGCATGAAGGGCCCACCGGGGGAATGCAGTGATAGGGGCCCATACTTAGGGGTGTGGCCAGCCTACAAAGGGGGTGTGACCATCCTCCACAGAGGCTTGAAATACACAATAGTTTAGTGCAGTGTAATGCAACATATCTACCATGTATAATACAAGTGCACAGTCTGGAAACTGATCCCTAGAGGAAGGAGTGGGCACTCAGGCAGTGGGGCCCACCGGTGGTTTCCCTTGTACCCTGTGGGCCAGTCCGACTCTGGCCGTAAATTCTGCAATGAGAAAATGGATTGTCAGAATCCCTGCAGTGTAGAATTGACAATACTGTATATACAATTTACCTAGAAAATAGATTTAAATTTTATGGTTTTACAATTGCTGGAGCAGTAAATTGAGCCACAATTGTGATATCTGACTAGATTGCTTAGAAATTAAGCACACATCGCTCCACGTGTAGAGGTGCCGGCGACAGCGATGCGTGGTCCCACCCCTTTGCTCAGCACACATTGCGCTGCGTGCTGAGCGTCCTGAGATGTGTGCTGAGCGATCTGTGCTAGATCGCTCAGCACACATCTCTGGGAGAAAGCTCTCCGTTTGTACCCCCTTAAGTTTTATTGTTGATCAAGAAATACTGGTGCTGATCATTGACTCTGAAAATTACCTTCTGGCGCCATCTGCTGGCAAACTGATTTTCAAATACTATCCTTTATTATTGCTATCAGGATTTGTGCATTGGGTGCCGGCAGTGCCGTCTTAACAGCAGTGTAGGCCCCTGGGCACAGCAATGCACTGGGCCCCCTGCCCATCCTCCAGCGGTAGGGGTGAGGGGTGCTATCAGCGGCAGCTTTGATGTCCCGCGGGCGGTAGGGGGTGTTATATCTTCCGCTCAGCATGTAGGACCTGGAGCAGTAATTTCTGCTAATTACTCCTTTACTGCACAGATGCGGCGGAGGAAACACTAAACTGTATAAGGGGGCATTGGGCGGAATGAAGAAGCCCTGGTACATGACTTCCAGGGTGGTAGGGGGTGTTTAATACGTAGGGGAGGGGTGGATAGAGGAGTGGGCTTAATATTTATCATTTTCCAGTGGGAGGGCAGCTTGCTTGACTGCAGATATCTCAAGTTCCTGAAAATATATTTCTTAGCTTTGAATGGGATATAAAAAACTAGAGAGTCCCACCTTACAGGAGGTTCTGGGGACCAGAGTTCAGGAGCCAGAGCAATTCACCAATGAAAATATAAAACTGCATATTAGGCATGTGGAGCTGGAGCAGGGACCAGCTGCTGGAAGGCTGATATCTCTGGTTCTGGGCATAGTAGAGACAAGCTGCCAGTGTCCACTAAAAGGGGAGAGTCACAGCTTTTGGATTATACCAATTTTGGATTATACTCAGAAAAATTCTAAAGGGTCCTACACACTGGCAGATAATACTGAAAGATATGAACGAGATAACGTTCATATCTTTCAATGTGGAGGCACCAGCGATGAACGATGCGCGGCCCCGCGCTCGTTCATCGCTGGTGCCCCGTCGCTTGTGCATGCAGGCTAATATGGACGAGATTGTCCATATTTGCCTGCACTGCTATGGAGCCGGATGACGGGGGGGAGTGAAGAAACTTCACTCCCCCCGTCACTGCCCTCCCCGCCGCCGGGTCGCCTGTCGTCCGTATTCGCCGTCGGGCAGCTCTGCGGTGGATCTATCAGTGTGTAGGGCCCATTAGTCAGACAGTACCTGAGATATCTGGCTGGGAAGAGCAATTAACAGGCTTGGATGGGGACCACTGCTTTGAAGTTGGATATCTCCGGTTCCCCAGGGCCGATTTTCAAAAATCTGGTACCCCTGGAAAGAGGGGACCCTCAGCTATCAGCTTAGGGCCCTTATACCCCTGGGGCCCTTGGTCAAGAGTCCATTGAGCCCATACAAAAAGACGGCACTGGTAGCCGGGTGTGAGACGTTCAAGCATATGAGAGACAGAGAGGTCTATCTATCGATCTATCTATCTATCTATCTATGTATCCATATACACTAGTATCGTTCCTGCGTATGGTATGGGCTGCAGTGCCGACTATCGTGTGTGTGTGGGGGGTGGGGGTGGACGCTAAGCACATGTGTAGATAATTATATGTAATATCAGCAGCAGTGCTGTATATCACAGCCGCCATTCAGAACCCAGACTCTGCATTAGGTTTCTCTCTCCTAAGCACACCCCCAGAATCCTGTGACACCAGCCAATGAGAGCCTGGGGGCGGGCTTAGGAAAGGGATCTGCATTGTTCCTGTGATATACAGCGCCGCTGCCGATCTCAGACACACGCCAGCACATATATTACATACATCTACTCATGTATGTTTATATGTGGTTAGAGAAATTTTGAGGCCAGGTACACAGATATCTCTTGGGCCCTTGAAATCCCCCTTGACCCCTCCTTTTAAAGCAAAGTGTAGATTAAAAAAAACTATATATATACAGATTGAGTATCCCATATCCAAATATTCCGAAATGTGGAATATTCCGAAATACAGATTTTTTTGTAGTGAGACTGAGATAGTGAAACCTTTGTTTTTTGATGGCTCAATGTACACAAACTTTGTTTAATGCACAAAGTTATTAAAAATATTGTATTAAATTACCTTCAGGCTGTGTGTATAAGGTGTATATGAAACATAAATGCATTCTGTGCTTAGACTTGGGTCCCATCGCCATGATATCTCATTATGGTATGCAATTATTCCAAAATACGGAAATATCCAATATCCAAAATACCTCTGGTCCCAAGCATTTTGGATATGGGATATTCAACCTATATATATATATATATATATATATAGTGTGTGTATGTATATATATATATATATACTATATATATATATATATACACCTATATGTATAGTATAATAAGAATTTACTTACCGATAATTCTATTTCTCGGAGTCCGTAGTGGATGCTGGGGTTCCTGAAAGGACCATGGGGAATAGCGGCTCCGCAGGAGACAGGGCACAAAAGTAAAGCTTTCCGATCAGGTGGTGTGCACTGGCTCCTCCCCCTATGACCCTCCTCCAAGCCAGTTAGGTACTGTGCCCGGACGAGCGTACACAATAAGGGAGGAATTTTGAATCCCGGGTAAGACTCATACCAGCCACACCAATCACACCGTACAACTTGTGATCTAAACCCAGTTAACAGTATGATAACAGCGGAGCCTCTGAAAAGATGGCTCACAACAATAATAACCCGATTTTTGTAACTATGTACAAGTATTGCAGATAATCCGCACTTGGGATGGGCGCCCAGCATCCACTACGGACTCCGAGAAATAGAATTATCGGTAAGTAAATTCTTATTTTCTCTATCGTCCTAGTGGATGCTGGGGTTCCTGAAAGGACCATGGGGATTATACCAAAGCTCCCAAACGGGCGGGAGAGTGCGGATGACTCTGCAGCACCGAATGAGAGAACTCCAGGTCCTCCTTAGCCAGGGTATCAAATTTGTAGAATTTAGCAAACGTGTTTGCCCCTGACCAAGTAGCTGCTCGGCAAAGTTGTAAAGCCGAGACCCCTCGGGCAGCCGCCCAAGATGAGCCCACCTTCCTTGTGGAATGGGCATTTACATATTTTGGCTGTGGCAGGCCTGCCACAGAATGTGCAAGCTGAATTGTATTACACATCCAACTAGCAATAGTCTGCTTAGAAGCAAGAGCACCCAGTTTGTTGGGTGCATACAGGATAACAGCAAGTCAGTTTTCCTGACTCCAGCCGTCCTGGAACATATTTTCAGGGCCCTGACAACATCTAGCAACTTGGAGTCCTCCAAGTCCCTAGTAGGTGCAAGGCACCACAATAAGCTGGTTCAGGTGAAACACTGACACCACCTTAGGGAGAGAACTGGGGACGAGTCCGCAGCTCTGCCCTGTCCGAATGGACAAACAGATATGGGCTTTTTTGAGAAAAAAACCACCAATTTGACACTCGCCTGGTCCAGGCCAGGGCCAAGAGCATGGTCACTTTTCATGTGAGATGCTTCAAATCCACAGATTTGACTGGTTTTAAACCAATGTGATTTGAGGAATCCCAGAACTACGTTGAGATCCCACAGTGCCACTGGAGGCACAAAAGGGGGTTGTATATGCAATACTCCCTTGACAAACTTCTGGACTTCAGGAACTGAAGCCAATTCTTTCTGGAAGAAAATCGACAGGGCCGAAATTTGAACCTTAATGGACCCCAATTTGAGGCCCATAGACACTCCTGTTTGCAGGAAATGCAGGAAACGACTGAGTTGAAATTTCTTTGTGGGGCCTTCCTGGCCTCACACCACGCAACATATTTTCGCCACATGTGGTGATAATGTTGTGCGGTCACCTCCTTTCTGGCTTTGACCAGGGTAGGAATGACCTCTTCCGGAATGCCTTTTTCCCTTAGGATCCGGCTTTCCACCGCCATGCCGACAAACGCAGCTGCGGTAAGTCTTGGAACAGACATGGTACTTGCTGAAGCAAGTCCCTTCTTAGCGGCAGAGGCCATAAGACCTCTGTAAGCATCTCTTGAAGTTCCGGGTACCAAGTCCTTCTTGGCCAATCCGGAGCCATGAGTATAGTTCTTACTCCTCTACGTCTTATAATTCTCAGCACCTTAGGTATGAGAAGCAGAGGAGGGAACACATACACCGACTGGTACACCCACGGTGTTACCAGAACGTCCACAGCTATTGCCTGAGGGTCTCTTGACCTGGCGCAATACCTGTCCCGTTTTTTGTTCAGACGGGACGCCATCATGTCCACCTTTGGTATTTCCCAACGGTTTACAATCATGTGGAAAAAACTTCCCGATGAAGTTTCCACTCTCCCGGGTGGAGGTCGTGCCTGCTGAGGAAGTCTGCTTCCCAGTTTCCATTCCCGGGATGAAACACTGCTGACAGTGCTATCACATGATTTTCCGCCCAGCGAAAAGTCCTTGCAGTTTTTGCCATTGCCCTCCTGCTTCTTGTGTCGCCCTGTCTGTTTACGTGGGCGACTGCCGTGATGTTTTTCCCACTGGATCAATACCGGCTGACCTTGAAGCAGAGGTCTTGCAAAGCTTAGAGCATTATAAATTTACCCTTAGCTCCAGTATATTTATGTGGAGAAAAGTCTCCAGACTTGATCACACTCCCTGGAAATTTTTTCCTTGTGTGACTGCTCCCCAGCCTCTCGGGCTGGGCTCCGTGGTCACCAGCATCCAATCCTGAATGCCGAATCTGCGGCCCTCTAGAAGATGAGCACTCTATAACCACCACAGGAGAGACACCCTTGTCCTTGGATATAGGGTTATCCGCTGATGCATCTGAAGATGCGATCCGGACCATTTGTCCAGCAGATCCCACTGAAAAGTTCTTGCGTGAAATCTGCCGAATGGAATTGCTTCGTAGGAAGCCACCATTTTTACCAGGATCCTTGTGCAATGATGCACTGTTTTTAGGAGGTTCCTGACTAGCTCGGATAACTCCCTGGCTTTCTCTTCCGGGAGAAACACCTTTTTCTGGACTGTGTCCAGAATCATCCCTAGGCACAGCAGACGTGTCGTCGGGATCAGCTGCGATTTTGGAATATTTAGAATCCACCCGTGCTGTTGTAGCAGTATCCGAGATAGTGCTACTCCGACCTCCAACTGTTCCCTGGACTATGCCCTTATCAGGAGATCGTCCAAGTAAGGGATAATTAAGACGCCTTTTCTTCGAAGAAGAATCATTATTTCGGCCATTACCTTGGTAAAGACCCGGGGTGCCGTGGACAATCCAAACGGCAGTGTCTGAAACTGATAGTGACAGTTCTGCACCACGAACCTGAGGTACCCTTAGTGAGAAGGGCAAATTTGGGACATAGAGGTAAGCATCCCTGATGTCCCGGGACACTATATAGTCCCCTTCTTCCTGGTTCGTTATCACTGCTCTGAGTGACTCCATCTTGATTTGAACCTTTGTAAGTGTTCAAAAAAATTTTTTTAGAATAAGTCTCACCTAGCCTTCTGGCTTCAGTACCACAATATAGTGTGGAATAATACCCCTTTTCTTGTAGTAGGAGGGGTAATTTAATTATCACCTGCTGGAATACAGCTTGTGAATTTTTTCCCATACTGCCTCCTTGTCGGAGGGAGACCTTGGTAAAGCAGACTTCAGGAGCCTGCGAAGGGGAAACGTCTCGACATTCCAATCTGTACCCCTGGGATACTACTTGTAGGATCCAGGGGTCCTGTACGGTCTCAGCGCCATGCTGAGAACTTGTCAGAAGCGGTGGAACGCTTCTGTTCCTGGGAATGGGCTGCCTGCTGCAGTCTTCTTCCCTTTCCTCTATCCCTGGGCAGATATGATCTTATAGGGACGAAAGGACTGAGGCTGAAAAGACGGTGTCTTTTTCTGCAGAGATGTGACTTAGGGTAAAAACGGCGGATTTTCCAGCAGTTGCCGTGGCCACCAGGTCCGGTGGACCGACCCCAAATAACTCCTCTTCCTTAATACGGCAATACACCTTTGTGCCGTTTGGAATCTGCATCACCTGACCACTGTCGTGTCCATAACATCTTCTGGCAGATATGGACATCGCATTTACTCTTGATGCCAGAGTGCAAATATCCCTCTGTGCATCTCGCATATATAGAAATGCATCCTTTAAATGCTCTATAGTCAATAAAATACTGTCCCTGTCAAGGGTATCAATATTTTTAGTCAGGGAATCCGACCAAGCCACCCAGCTCTGCACATCCAGGCTGAGGCGATCGCTGGTCGCAGTATAACACCAGTATGTGTGTATATACTTTTTATGATATTTTCCAGCCTCCTGTCAGCTGGTCCTTGAGGACGGCCCTATCACTTGTTTTGATAAGCGTGTGAGCGCCTTATCCACCCTAAGGGGTGTTTCCCAACGCGCCCTAACTTCTGGCGGGAAAGGGTATACCGCCCATAATTTTCTATCGGGGGGAACCCACGCATCATCACACACTTTATTTAATTTATCTGATTCAGGAAAAACTACGGTAGTTTTTTCACATCCCACATAATACCCTCTTTTGTGGTACTTGTAGTATCAGAAATATGTAACACCTCCTTCATTGCCTTTAACGTGTGGCCCTAATAAGGAATACGTTTGTTTATTCACCGTCGACACTGGATTCAGTGTCCCTGTCTGTGTCTGTGTCGACCGACTAAAGTAAACGGGCGTTTTAAAAACCCCTGACGGTGTTTTTGAGACGTCTGGACCGGTACTAATTGTTTGTCGGCCGTCTCATGTCGTCAACCGACCTTGCAGCGTGTTGACATTATCACGTAATTTCCTAAATAAGCCATCCATTCCGGTGTCGACTCCCTAGAGAGTGACATCACCATTACAGGCAATTGCTCCGCCTCCACACCAATATCGTCATCATACATGTCGACACACACGTACCGACACACAGCAGACACACAGGGAATGCTCTTAACGAAGACAGGACCCCACTAGCCCTTTGGGGAGACAGAGGGAGAGTTTGCCAGCACACACCAAAAGCGCTATATATGACAGGGATAGCCTTATAATAAGTGCTCCCTGTATAGCTGCTTTTATAATATAATTTTTGCCACTATTTTGCCCCCCCTCTCTTGTTTTACCCTGTTTCTGTAGTGCAGTGCAGGGGAGAGATCTGGGAGCCGTCCTGACCAGCGGAGCTGTGTAAGGAAAATGGCGCTGTGTGCTGAGGAGATAGGCCCCGCCCCTTTTCCGGCGGGCTCGTCTCCCGCTCTTTAGTGTATTCTGGCAGGGGTTAAATATCTCCATATAGCCCCGGAGGCTATATGTGAGGTATTTTTTAGCCAAATAGGTTTTCATTTGCCTCCCAGGGCGCTCCCCTCCCAGCGCCCTGCACCCTCAGTGACTGCCGTGTGAAGTGTGCTGAGAGGAAAATGGCGCACAGCTGCAGTGCTGTGCGCTACCTTTAGAAGACTGAGGAGTCTTCTGCCGCCGATTCTGGACCTCTTCATGTTTCAGCATCTGCAAGGGGGCCGGCGGCGAGGCTCCGGTGACCATCCAGGCTGTACCTGTGATCGTCCCTCTGGAGCTGATGTCCAGTAGCCAAGAGGCCAATCCATCCTGCACGCAGGTGAGTTCACTTCTTCTCCCCTAAGTCCCTCGTTGCAGTGATCCTGTTGCCAGCAGGACTCACTGTAAAATAAAAAACCTAAGCTAAACTTTCTCTAAGCAGCTCTTTAGGAGAGCCACCTAGATTGCACCCTTCTCGGCCGGGCACAAAAATCTAACTGGCTTGGAGGAGGGTCATAGGGGGAGGAGCCAGTGCACACCACCTGATCGGAAAGCTTTACTTTTGTGCCCTGTCTCCTGCGGAGCCGCTATTCCCCATGGTCCTTTCAGGAACCCCAGCATCCACTAGGACGATAGAGAAATATAGAATATATACATTTATATTGTATGCCCTGAGGACGGAGGAAGCTCCGAAACATGTCGGTTGTTCAATAAAAGTTTAAAAGGAATCCAGACTGCTGAGTGCCGCCTGCTTTATCCTTGGAATTATATATATATATATATATACAAATTCTAAAAGTAAAGGCATTCAGGAGACTTTCAACTTGACAAACACGATGTATTGGCAAATAGTCAAATGTTTTCGGGGACTTTGCCCCTTCCTCAGGACAACACCAATCTATACAGTGTACAAACAACCCTGCTTAAATCCCCCACGCGCAATCATGCTCACCTGTATCAGCTGTAGCAGCGGCGCTCGCAGCTCAGGGCCAGGCATTCAATCACTCCCCCGGCACCCGGAAGTGGTCACCATGGGAACCGCTATGCGTTCCACACGGATCAACGTCCGCGTTCCACCGGGTAGTGACCTCATCGTCCGAACCACAGGCGAGCCCCCTGCATCAGCCACATACAGGGAGAATAATGCACCAATACCTACACACATATCTATATACATTGACTGCACTTGTAACAGCCAGGCGGTTTAGTATACACATTACTAGGTTTAGGGACATTTCTACCCGTGATATCCGCCTTAACTAACCTGTCACGTAAATTGCGGCCCCTACGAAAAGCCGTCACAGGTCTCACATCATAAAAACATGGTAAATCAGGGTCGGATTTTAATATAGGCCACAATGCCCTTGTGGCTCTTTGCACTATAGGGCTGGCAGTAGTAAAATCAGATGCCCATGGAATAATCTTCTCCTTTTTTCTCATTGACGGTTTCAAAAGAGCATGTCTAGGCAACCTAAGAATTTCCTGTTTCTGTTTCTTAAGGGTTTGTAAATCAAATCCCCTGACCACAAATTTTTCAATTAGGTCATCTAATACTGTTGGTCATTTCTCCGGATCACTTGTGATGCGAGTACACCGCATCATTTGCGATCGTGGAAGACCCTTTTTCAAGGCATCCGGATGATGACTGGATCTCATGAGGAAGGTATTTCTATCTGTCAATTTGTGATGAACAGTGGTTTCAGAGACCCCATTATTAAGAAATATATTAACATCCAGAAACACCGCCACTTATATGTGAACTTAATGGGGGAGTCTAAACAATTGATCTCCTCCATTAATGTCACAAATCTCTCCTCTCCCCCAGTCCAAAGTAAGAATATATCATCTATATATCTGGTATACCAGAATATATAGTCACTGGCATCCGGATTATGCAGGAACATTTTTTCTTCCTGTTG
Organism: Pseudophryne corroboree; assembly: GCF_028390025.1. Taxonomy (NCBI): domain Eukaryota; kingdom Metazoa; phylum Chordata; class Amphibia; order Anura; family Myobatrachidae; genus Pseudophryne; species Pseudophryne corroboree. The sequence goes on along the minus strand of NC_086453.1, from coordinate 103,376,192 downwards.
AAACATGTAAATATTTGCATACGAGGGGGCCACGGACGAACCCATGGCACACCCTCGCAGCTGTAAAAAGAACTGCCCGTCAAACAGGTAATAATTCCTGTTTAACGTGAGTTCAAGCAAATGAAGAAACAAATCATGATTGAATAACCCACTCGGAAGAAATTGGACAATAAATCACTCATAGCTGACATACCCTCTGCGTGAGGTATAGATGTATACAGACTGGATACATCCAGACAGCACATCAGGGTATCAGCAGGAATATCTCTAAGTTCAGACAACTGATTTAAAAAGGACGTTGTATCTTTAAGAAACGATTTCTTTTTAGGCAACAGCAGATGAACAATGCTATCCAGTAGCTGGGACACTGGCTGAAACAGAGAATTACGTGCTGAGATAATGGGGCGGCCCGGCGGACACAGAGGATTTTTATGTAGTTTCGGTAAAGTGTATAAAACCGGTATCACCGGATGTACAACCGTAAGAGCATCATACACTTTATTGGGAATTAAACCATTATCAGAGGCTGATTTTAAAATACATTGAAGCTCCCTCTGATATATAACTGTAGGATCATTCGCCAATTTTTTATATACCGCTGTGTCCACAAGCTGTGACAGAATCTCAGTACGATAAACATCCAACTCTTGTATTACAATCACCCCGCTTTTATCGGCAGGGCGAATGGAAATATCCTCATACGAGGTCAGGTTCTGTAATGCATTAATTTCAGCTTTAGATAAATTATATTTAACTTTCCCTGGAGCAGCAATAAATCTCTGCACGGACCCATCTAATAATCTGTTAAAGTTCCTAAGGGATGCATTACTAGATGCCAGATCAAACCTAGACCTCGAGGCAGATTTAATGAATTCATCTAAAACATTAGACTCAAAGCTTAAATGTTGCTTATCCTGAAAAAAATCTTTTAATCTAAGTTTTCTAGCAAAGTGAGGAGAGTCACGTGTCCAACTATAGGCATCATAATTCGTAGGCACAAAGCTTAACCCTTTGTTAAGAACCACCAATCCAGTGGCTCCAGCTTCCTTTTCGACAGATTAAATACTAGGTTTTCTTTTTGTCCACCGCCTTGCGGCTTCCTCTGGTTAGTATATATATACACACACACACACACACACACACACACACACACACACACACACATATACATACTGTACATAAAGGGGCTCACCACAGCCAGGGTGTCTCTTGTCTGTAGGGAGCGGTCGGCGGGAGTGCTATCAGAAATTGTGGGGCTCGGGGCTTAAAAAATAAACAGCCCCCCTCCCCTTCCACTTATTCCATACCTCCCAACTTTGTAAAAGCGGGACCTTGGCACACGCAATGCGCGCCCACGCTCTAAAATGGGATGTGGCCTATATGAAAGGGGCGTGGCCTCATGACAGAGCTGCAACCGCGAGTCACACCCCCTTTTACTGTCACTGAGGGGGCATGCCCAGCGCTCTCTCAGCTGCTGGCTTGCCTCCTCTCCCTCTGTAACCTGTGAACAGACACTGTGCGCATGCGCACAGTGTCTATTCACCGCTGCTTGACTAAGCAGGGCCCCCCCCCCACCGTGGGCCACTACGGCCCACGGGTGGGACCAGTGGCGCAGAGAGAGGGGGGGAAGAGGGTACAAATTACCTGTGCCCAGGTCTGATGAAGAGGCCCAGTGGGGGCCCAGGTCCCCACCCCCCTCTTACCTGGAAGAAGCAGCCATGCTCCTTTGAGTGGGTGCTTCTCATGTGCTAGACACACCCCCAAAGTGGTGAGGCCATGACCCCAGGACGCTGTAGTCACACCCCCTCCAGGGTGCGCACAGGGGCCCAGGAAGAAGTTGTACCGAGGCCCAGGATTTCTTTTTGCAGCATTGGGTGGGACAGCGGGACAGTCCCCCCCAAAAAAGGGACTGCCCCATGAAAATAAGAACAATTGGGAGGTATGTTATTTCAGCACATAAAAATTGTAGTTATATAGCAAAAAAATCATATTTATAGCACTAATGTATAGTAATGAAAATGTTCAAACACATAAAAGTGTAGTAAAGTATGGACCAACGTGCTCTCACTGTGAAGACATTAATAAAGATAAACAGAGCATCATATTAGGAGAATTACTAGTAATAGTAGTAGGTTGGACTTTAGGAGTGACTGAGAGTTGATCGTAGATGTGCTAAATTTAGCACATCTACGATCATTTACTCAGACATGCGGGGGAACGCCCAGCACAAGGCTAGCATTGCATGTCTGGCTCTGCCCCTCCCCCCGTACAGGTGCAAAAGCATTGCACAGTGGTGATGCTTTTGCACCCGCTAAGTAGCTCCCTGCCAATGCAGCTAGTGCGCATCCTAGCTGTGCTGGCAGGTGGGAACCCGCCGCGTCCCGGGACTATATAGTTCATATCGGAGGTAAAATCGCACTGTGTGTATGCACCGTAAGAGTAATTATTGCAGCAGGTCTGTGGGTCTCAGCTCCAAGCTCAGTTCTGAAAAAAAAAAGCAACAATGTAATCTGAGTGGCAAACTGCAGAGATTAACCCTTTCTGTGACTGCTGCACAGGGATCACACAACCTTTATTCATAGGGCTGAATTCAATTACAAGAGATGTTCATGCCCTGCGAGTAAGTGCAAGTATATACCGCACTGACGGTACCGTTGTATTCACAGATATTTTCTTGCAATACACCATATACATAGAAACAGAATTTTACAGCAGATAACAGCCACATGGTCCATCCAGTCTGCCTTAAGGCATTAGGGTTAGTTTAGGGGTCAGAGTTAGGGTCAGGTTTGGGGCCTATTAATTGTTTTCTTACTAAAATTGAGCAGTTGGAGCATACAAAAAAGCAATATTGCCACTGCGGACCCGTATTTTGTTGTCCCTGATCCTTGGTGCCCCCTGAACCTCGGGGTCCTGTACAGGTGTCCCCTTTGTCCCCCCCTGTTGCTCGGCCTGCCCATGTTTCTATGTGACTTTTATTTATCACTCAGTGGGGCCCTTACAAATGTTGCTGTAGAACCCACAACGACAAGTTATACCCCTGCCTTAGTATTTGCTATAGAAAATCCATGATGTTAATGCCTAATATTCCAGTTACCACAGAAACTTTTGCTTGTTCTGACCTCTGCTTGATTGAGCTTAAAACATAACTGTGCTTAAAATGTAGCTTCTCCGCTCTTTCGGGGGACACATTTTTAAAACTTTGCCATAGAGAAAGTACACGTGTTCTAACAGCGACCAAGGAAAATAAAATTTCTCTGTCATACAACTTGGATGTTGTTTCTACATGTGTGATTCTATTACGGTCTTCTAGGTAACATATTCTATACAGATTGATGATTTTTGGATATATACAATATTATGTATTCACATTGCTCGGACATGTTATTTTGTGTGTATATATATACTAGTTGGAGTACCCGACGTTGCCCGGGATTTTAAGAATGTCTGTTTACAAAAATAAATGTAAATATTAAACACACAGTATAAATAACATTGTAGATAGCTGAATACCCGTGCGTCGCTACGGGATGAGGATGGTAAATTAGAATGTTAATTTACGTTAGTTGGAGATCTAGTATATAGGCATTTCTTGCTTCCCTGACGCACTTTGTGTAGTGGCCGGAACCCTTTTTGGTCCCCCAAGGGACCCTGCTCTTCCCACTATACAACTCTCAGTCTGTGGCTTCCTGCTGCCTCCATTCCCCTCCTCACATCATGTCAGTGCCCCTGTGAAATTATCGATTTATTTAGTTTCTTATATAGCGTAGAACATAATGTATCTCCTGATATACTCTGTGCTGCTGGGGGACCGTTCTACTTCCACTATATCACTGTCAGTGTGTGGGTTCATGCTACCTCTGTTGCCTTCCATCTCACTGTCCCTGTCACATGCAGCCCTGTGATCACTGACATATCATGAATGTCCTGATATAGTCTGTGCTGCTGCCCCACCCCTAGGGGTGCTAGTGGTGTGTTACCCCCACATTGTTTGTTCCCAGAGTGTAAGTTATATGTGTAGCAAGTTTGGTGTAAATTGCTCCAGGCATTCCAGAGTTATGCTGTCTGCTGAAAAACTCTGTGCTGTGCCTCATTCCTAGGGGTGCTAGGAGTGTCTTACCCCCACAGTGTTTGTTCCTAGATTGTAAGACATATGTGCACCAATTTTTTAGTACATTGCTCCAGCAATTCCGGAGTTATGCTGTCTCCTGATATACTCTGTGCTGCTGTCTCCCCCCTAGGGATTTCTAATTTTTTTTAGTTGCCTCGGCGGTGTCTTAATACGCTTGTATGTCAAATTTCACTATCCTCCCTTTTAAATTGTGGATTTGTATAGCAAGACAGAGACAAATTTTCACGTTTATATGGTAGATAGATAGACATACACATACGTTTATTTGGCAATTATGTCAACAAATAGAGGATAGCTGGGACTATGTCAGTGGCACTATGTGGACGGTGTCGGCAGTATACTCTAAGTGTAAACATACTGATAAAGCAGAATGTTCCAGTTATACTGCAGTCACCAATAGGATACTTTTAGTTGTCCGCATAGTGCTGCCGACATAGTCCCTCCTATCTCCTGATCATCAACATCATGAACGCATCCCATTGGCTGGAGATTCAGGTAAGAACAATGGGGGTAATTCAGACCCGATCGCTGCTGTGTGTTTTCGCTCAGCAGCGATCGGGTCTGAACTGCGCATGCGTATGCCCCGCAATGCGCAGACGCATTGCCCCCTCAGAGACGGGCAGCGATGGGATGTACGAAGAAAGCAATCGCACCGGCGATCGCAAGAAGATTGACGGGAAGAGGCTGTTCGTGGGTGGCAACTGACCGTTTCCAGGGAGTGTCCTAAAAACGCAGGAGTTTTCCAGCCGTTTGGAGGGAGGGATTCTGATGTCAGCTCCGGGCCCGATCATCGCACGGCAAGAGTAATGATGTGTACACACGGTGAGATATTTTATTATGATGACCATATAGTCAAAATCGTAAGATAAGTTAGTGCAGATCGATGCGATGCCGATGCGCGGTCGGTATCGCAAGCCTAGATAGACTGTGCAGGCAAGTCAATTTTGACTATCTCGTAGAAGAGATAGTCAAAATTGACACTTAGCCAAAATCGCACATAGTATCGCAAGCACACTCATTATGTGCTTGCGATACCGACCTAGTCCCTATCGCACAGTGAGAATCGGGGTTAGCCCGTATCTCACCGTGTGTATGCACCTTAAGTCCTGGGCTGTGCAAAGACTGCACAAGCGATTCGCACCCCTGCACAGCGATTACCCCCTCCCCCTGTAGGCGGCGACTACCTGGTCGCAGCAGTGCAAAAAACGCCTGCTAGCGATCAGGTCTGAATTAGGCCCAATGTTCCATCTGCACACATACAGCATGTTATGTTAGGAAAATCTTGTCAACACAATCATGTTTTTGCTGCCAGATAACCCATAATGTATTTTTGTATGATGCTCTGATGGGATCTTGCCACTATGGCCTAGGGTTGCCATAAAAAGATTTCTATGGGCCTACAGCACTGTGACAAGGAAAGTTTGGGAACCACTGATATAAAGCTGCATAGTCAACCTTTACAGACTGTACAATGTTGCACACACAGGGGTAAATTTACTAAGATTCGTATTTTCCCGTTTCAGGTCAAAGTTCAATCACGAATGACATCGACAGTGTAAAATTGCAACTTTTTGAATTGATTACGTCTAATTTACTAAGCTGCCGTATTTAGCCTTTTCGGGTTTTCCAATGTCGATGTCATTCGTTTTTTTTTTCTGTTTTTTACGGCAGTGATTAGCAAAACACTGCCGACTTTTTTACAATGAATCTCGGCCGGATCTGTGTGATCCGTGCTGGGGTTCTTTTTTTTTTTTTTATAAATTAAACACTGTAAAATCCCCAAAAAAAATTGCGTGGGGTCCCCCCTCCTAAGCATAACCAGCCTCGGGCTCTTTGAGCCGATCCTGGTTGCAGAAATATGGGGAAAAAATTGACAGGGGTTCCCCCATATTTAAGCAACCAGCATCGGGCTCTGCGCCTGGTCCTGGTTCCAAAAATACGGGGGACAAAAAGAGTAGGGGTCCCCCGTATTTTTAAAACCAGCACCGGGCTCCACTAGCTGGACAGATAATGCCACAGCCGGGGGTCACTTTGATATAGTGCCCTGCGGCCGTGGCATCAAAAATCCAACTAGTCACCCCTGGCCGGGGTACCCTGGGGGAGTGGGGACCCCTTCAATCAAGGGGTCCCCAGCCACCCAAGGGCCAGGGGTGAAGCCCGAGGCTGTCCCCCCCCCCATCCAATGGGCTGCGGATGGGGAGGCTGATAGCCTTTTGTGATAATGAAAAGATTTTGTTTTTAGTAGCAGTACTACAAGGCCCAGCAAGCCTCCCCCGCATGCTGGTACTTGGAGAACCAAAAGTACCAGCATGCGGCGGAAAAACGGGCCCGCTGGTACCTGTAGTACTACTACTAAAAAAATACCCAAAAAAAGACAAGACACACACACCGTGAAAGTAAAGATTTATTACATACATGCACACAAACATACATACATACTAACCTTATGTTCACACGAGGGTCTGTCCTCTTCTCCAGTAGAATCCAAGGGGTACCTGTTGAATAAATTCTACTCACCAGATCCCGGGTCCCAGGGTCCTCGGGGCAACCATTTGTAATCCACGTACTTGAATAAAATAACAAAACGGAGAGCCGAGCCACGAACTGAAAGGGGCCCCATGTTTTCACATGGGACTCCTTTCCCCGAATGCCAGAAACCCACTCTGACTGATGTCTAAGTGGGTTTCTTCAGCCAATCAGGGAGCGCCACGTTGTAGCACCCTGCTGATCGGCTGTGTGCTCCTGTACTGTCTGACAGGCGGCACACGGCAGTGTTACAATGTAGCGCCTATGCGCTCCATTGTAACCAATGGTGGGAACTTTCTGCTCAGCGGTGACGTCACTTTAGGTCAACCGCAGGGCAGAAAGTTCCCACCATTGGTTACAATGGAGCGCATAGGCGCTACATTGTAACACTGCCGTGTGCCGCCTGTCAGACAGTACAGGAGCACACAGCCGATCAGGAGGGTGCTACAACGTAGCGCTCCCTGATTGGCTGAAGAAACCCACTTAGACATCAGTCAGAGTGGGTTTCTGGCATTCGGGGAAAGGAGTCCCATGTGAAAACATGGGGCCCCTTTCAGTTCGTGGCTCGGCTCTCCGTTTTGTTATTTTATTCAAGTACCTGGATTACAAATGGTTGCCCCGAGGACCCTGGGACCCGGGATCTGGTGAGTAGAATTTATTCAACAGGTACCCCTTGGATTCTACTGGAGAAGAGGACAGACCCTCGTGTGAACATAAGGTTAGTATGTATGTATGTTTGTGTGCATGTATGTAATAAATCTTTACTTTCACGGTGTGTGTCTTGTCTTTTTTTGGGTATTTTTTTAGTAGTAGTACTACAGGTACCAGCGGGCCCGTTTTTCCGCCGCATGCTGGTACTTGTGGTTCTCCAAGTACCAGCATGCGGGGGAGGCTTGCTGGGCCTTGTAGTACTGCTACTAAAAACAATATCTTTTCATTATCACAAAAGGCTATCAGCCTCCCCATCCGCAGCCCATTGGATGGGGGGGGACAGCCTCGGGCTTCACCCCTGGCCCTTGGGTGGCTGGGGGGGGGACCCCTTGATTGAAGGGGTCCCCACTCCCCCAGGGTACCCCGGCCAGGGGTGACTAGTTGGATTTTTGATGCCACGGCCGCAGGGCACTATATCAAAGTGACCCCCGGCTGTGGCATTATCTGTCCAGCTAGTGGAGCCCGGTGCTGGTTTTAAAAATACGGGGGACCCCTACTCTTTTTGTCCCCCGTATTTTTGGAACCAGGACCAGGCGCAGAGCCCGATGCTGGTTGCTTAAATATGGGGGAACCCCTGTCAATTTTTCCCCCATATTTCTGCAACCAGGATCGGCTCAAAGAGCCCGAGGCTGGTTATGCTTAGGAGGGGGGACCCCACGCAATTTTTTTTAATAAAATAACCACTTTCCCACCCCTTCCCACTGATATACATGCACGGATCTCATGGATCCCTGCATGCCTATACAATCACGGATTAAAAAAGCAGGTCTGTTTTTTTTTAGCACTTTTTTACGAGTTGTAATTTTTCACGGCAGTGTTTGTTTTTTTTTTGCTTTGCACTTCTTAGTAAATTACCGAGATTCATACTTAAACAGCCGCGTTTTGACCGATGGTGTATTCATTTGTATTTTTTTTGTTGGACTTCCAAAAAATTACGAATGCCCTCATCACTGCCGTGATTATTGCTTAGTAAATTACCGAGATGACACTTTGATGAAAAAACGGCATCTCGGTTAAAATCGGGACCTTAGTAAATTTACCCCACAGGGCCTAATTCAGACCCGATCGCTGCAACGGCAGCGATCGCAGCCTGAAGCCCTTTTGGTTGTGCGTACACGCACAGACCGCACTGGTGCGATCGCCCTCTGCATGTCAGTTGCCTGACAGGCAGAGGCGGTCGCGGGGCAGGAGGGGGCGTGCCAACGGCATTAGAACTGGGGGGTGCGGTCTTGACAATGCAGGCGTGTCCGGACCGTTGTTGGGGCGGGCCGCGGAGGATGCGTGACGCCACACGAAGCCGCTGTAACCCAAAACCTGGCGCATGCAGGGAGCTACTTGGCGGGTGCAAAAGCATCGCTGCCGTGCTATGCTTTTGCACTTGTGCGTGGGCGGTAGAGCCAGGGCCGTTTCTAGACAATTTGGCTCCCAGTGCGAGATTTCAAAATGCGCCCCCCCCCCCCTATTGCTATAAAAAAAAATTGCGTGCCCCCCCCCATATAGCCAGAAAAAAAGCATGCGCGCGCCGAAGGCGCGCGCGCTCCCGACAAGGCTGTGTGGCCTGATTAAAATGGGCGTGGTCTCATTACAGTGGGCGTGGCCTCGTCTGATATCACACCCACCACAGGGGGAAAAAATAAAAATAAAAAAGTCCCCTTTTTACACATTACACCAGGCAAGTGTCCCCATATTACACAGCGCGGCAGGCAGGTGTCCCCATTTACAAAGTGCGGCAGGCAGGTGTCCCCATTTTACAAAGTGTGGCAGGCAGGTGTACCCATTTAACAAAGTGCGGCAGGCAGGTGTCCCCATTTACAAAGTGCGGCAGGCAGGTGTCCCCATTTACAAAGTGCGGCAGGCAGGTGTCCCCATTTTACAAAGTGTGGCAGGCAGGTGTACCCATTTAACAAAGTGCGGCAGGCAGGTGTACCCATTTAACAAAGTGCGGCAGGCAGGTGTACCCATTTAACAAAGTGCGGCAGGCAGGTGTCCCCATTTTACACAGTACGCAGGCAGGTGTCCCCATTTAACAAAGTGCGGCAGGCAGGTGTCCCCATTTTACACAGTACGCAGGCAGATATCCCCATTTTACACAGTACGCAGGCAGGTGTCCCCATTTTACACAGTGCGGCAGGTATCCCCATTTTACACAGTGCGGCAGGTGCCCCCATTTTACACAGTGCGGCAGGTGCCCCAATTTTACACAGTGCGGCAGGTATCCCCATTTTACACAGTGCGGCAGGTGCCCCCATTTTACACAGTGCGGCAGGTATCCCCATTTTACACAGTGCGGCAGGTATTCCCATTTTACACAGTGCGGCAGGTGCCCCCATTTTCAGTGCGGCAGGTGCCCCCATTTTACACAGTGCGGCAGGTGTCCCCATTTTACACAGTGCGGCAGGTATCCCATTTTACACAGTGCGGCAGGTGTCCCCATTTTACACAGTGCGGCAGGTGTCCCCATTTTACACAGTGCGGCAGGTATCCCCATTTTACACAGTTCGGCAGGTATCCCCATTTTACACAGTGCGGCAGGTGTCAAGTGGGGGGTAGGGGGGGGGAGAGAGAGAGAGAGAGAGAGAGAGAGAGAGTGAGTACTTACAACTTGCCGCTCTTCGGGTCCCGCGCGCCGGCCGCCTCCTCCGTCGATGGTTATCTCCAGTCCTCTCCTCCCTCTCTCTTCCACCCGAGCGCTCCTGCTCGGGGGGCGGGGCTTCGCGGAATGACGCGTTTGCGTCGTGACGTCACGACGCAAACGCGTCATTCCACGAAGCCCCGCCCCCCGAGCAGGAGCGCTCGGGGGGAGAGAGAGGGAGGAGAGGAGTAGTCACAAAGTGCCGCGGCGGGCGCCCCGTGCGGTTGCACGGCTCGCCCGCCTCTAAAAACGGCACTGAGTGCGGCAGGTATTCCCATTTTACACAGTGCGGCAGGTGCCCCCATTTTCAGTGCGGCAGGTACCCCCATTTTACACAGTGCGGCAGGTGTCCCCATTTTACACAGTGCGGCAGGTATCCCATTTTACACAGTGCAGCAGGTGTCCCCATTTTACACAGTGCGGCAGGTGTCCCCATTTTACACAGTGCGGCAGGTATCCCCATTTTACACAGTGCGGTAGGTATCCCCATTTTACACAGTGCGGCAGGTGTCAAGTGGGGGGTAGGGGGGGAGGGAGAGAGAGAGAGAGAGAGAGAGAGAGAGAGAGTACTTACAACTTGCCGCTCTTCGGGTCCCGCGCGCCGGCCGCCTCCTCCGTCGATGGTTATCTCCAGTCCTCTCCTCCCTCTCTCTTCCACCCGAGCGCTCCTGCTCGGGGGGCGGGGCTTCGCGGAATGACGCGTTTGCGTCGTGACGTCACGACGCAAACGCGTCATTCCGCGAAGCCCCGCCCCCCGTGCAGGAGCGCTCGGGGGGAGAGAGAGGGAGGAGAGGAGTAGTCACAAAGTGCCGCGGCGGGCGCCCCGTGCGGTTGCACGGCTCGCCCGCCGCTAGAAACGGCACTGGGTAGAGCCTTATATGTGGAGCAGACTAGCCCTGTGCTGGGCGTCCGCTGCATATCAGAGAATCTGATCGTAGATGTGCTAATTTTAGCCCCTGGCCCTCTCGCTTTCTATATTTTGAGTGGCATGTTTTTCACAGCCAAATAGAAGAAGACTGCTGGCAAAAGTGGGCCTTCTGTGTGGTAGGGAATTTAGGATGTAAGCCCAATCCTGCAGGGACTGATGTGCATGACTACATATTGTCTGTCCAGAGCTGTGTAATATGATAGCAACGTATAAATAATATTATAATGAATGAGCATAATGTTCCCTGTGTAATGAAATCTACAAATGATGTGTCATCTAGCTACACTTTGTGGACATTTAGGGGTACTGCATGCACATGTTACACTGAATATTTAACTATTTCATAGTGCCCAAATATGTAGGGGTACCACGGGTTAAAAACAGTAGAAACATAGAATTTGACAGCAGATAAGAACCATTTGGCCCATCTAATTTGCCCTTTTAGGGTGCAGTTATTAGGGTTAGGAGTTAGAGTTGTATTAGAGGTTTGGGTTAGGGGTTTGCGTTACAGCATTAGTGTTAGAGTATTAGGATCAGGGTTTGGATTAGCGTCAATGGTTGGGGTGTTAGTATAGTAGGATTCATTTTGAAAGTTTTGGTATTTATTTTCGGGTTTAAGATTAAGGATGAAGGTTAAGGTATTAGTGTAGCAAAACATAATACGCGACTCAAGCCACATTGTTTTAGCATACTGTCGAAGTCAATAATATCACATACACACCACATACAAACTCCAAACAGATGGGTCTCTGTTTGTGTGTTTTGCGCATATACGGTAGCATACGCATTAGCACAGAGAAGCCACAAAGACATACACAACATATTCATACAACACAAAGACAAAACATGTTTAGCACCATTTTGTATTAAATTATATAATAGAGTGTAACATCATATATATATATGTAATTATTGGAACGGAACAAGTTAAACATATGCTTAGTGTCAAAATGATCAGGAGAATGCGTGGAGTAATTTGATAGCTATGTGAAGATTGTAGCACATTGCAACGATTAGTTATGAGTAAATGTATGAAATCTAAAGTCACTCTTATTAGAACAAAGACAGCATGTGTGCAGTAAAAACCAGTGGCTAACCCCTATAATTGCATCTTCAAACTGGACGTTGCTTGCATATGAACTGACCAATAACACATCATGAATGAGAGACCTCCCTCCCCTGGACCAATAACAGAAGACTCAGCCCCAGACATGTACCTCCCCCAAATACACAGTATATAGGTATTTCCCCTCACCCAGGAAGCTCTGTTGGTTGCTTGCTGAGATGGAGACGACTGTGCATTGAGCAATAGGGTGATGTATGCTGGCTGTAACTGATTCTTTTTTAACTGTATCTGCTTCTTTTATAACTGTAACTCTGTAACCATATATTTTATAACTGAATGATATACTGTACATATGTTATATTGTATGCATACCCTTTTAATATCAAATATATACATCTCTTTTTTTTTGTGTTATCAGTAAGGCGCTGATATGAATCAAGGGACAATAGATTTCTTTGTTGTGTGAGTGTGACAAAAACGCACAATATTAGAAATGCTACAGCGTATTTTTATTGTTCCTAAACGAGGTTCAATAAGTCATATTGTGTTTGATTCAGATTGGATTGTTTATCTGTTAAGTAAATTTAAAGAGCGTTTAAAAGTTGGTGCATAGTATGGATATAGCTGTGTTAGCATGCTGAGTCCTATTCGCATACTGCTAACATAGGCCTGAAGTAGCAAAGCTTTGTTCATGCTGAAAAAGCGTGTGGAAGCATTGTTACCATGCAGTGGGAATTGTCTATTAGGGCAACTTCCGGTGCTTGTATAATTTGTGATTTATTTGTGACAAAGGATAGAGTGTTTGTATTCTGGCTGCATGGTGTGATCACCATTTTGTCGAAGCACATGGCTTGGGAAGGGGGGAGGAGCAGTGGCCATTTTAGGTACTTAAGGTCACTCTCTATCCTCCTAGCTAACAGCTGACCTCCAGCTGTTCCTTAAGAGCCATTGTTAAACAATCTGTAGCCTTTGTCAGAATGTAAACAAAATATATACAAATCCAACACCATTTAAAAGCTACCAATGAATTTAACTAACCCATGCCCTAGTCAATTATAAATAGTGTTTCAATTAGATCTAGTGAGAGTAATAGTGAAGTAAATACTTAGCTTGATGTAAAAATTACACACAGATGATAGAGGTTTTTTTTCAGGATTTGTTAACCCTCTGCTTGCTACAAGATAGGCAATTGAAATGTTAATGAACCTGTGCAACCAGGGAACAGCAAGCATGTGAACATCTGTTGATATGCAAATTAATGCTCCTGTGGAAGCCACAATCAGTATATGTGTATAAAAAAAATAAGAATTTACTTACCGATAATTCTATTTCTCGGAGTCCGTAGTGGATGCTGGGGTTCCTGAAAGGACCATGGGAATAGCGGCTCCGCAGGAGACAGGGCACAAAAGTAAAGCTTTTACAGGTCAGGTGGTGTGCACTGGCTCCTCCCCCTATGACCCTCCTCCAGACTCCAGTTAGGTACTGTGCCCGGACGAGCGTACACAATAAGGGAGGATTTTGAATCCCGGGTAAGACTCATACCAGCCACACCAATCACACCGTACAACTTGTGATCTAAACCCAGTTAACAGTATGATAACAGAGGAGCCTCTGAAAGATGGCTTCCTAAACAATAACCCGAATTAGTTAACAATAACTATGTACAAGTATTGCAGATAATCCGCACTTGGGATGGGCGCCCAGCATCCACTACGGACTCCGAGAAATAGAATTATCGGTAAGTAAATTCTTATTTTCTCTATCGTCCTAAGTGGATGCTGGGGTTCCTGAAAGGACCATGGGGATTATACCAAAGCTCCCAAACGGGCGGGAGAGTGCGGATGACTCTGCAGCACCGAATGAGAGAACTCCAGGTCCTCCTTTGCCAGGGTATCAAATTTGTAAAAATTTACAAACGTGTTCTCCCCTGACCACGTAGCTGCTCGGCAGAGTAGTAATGCCGAGACCCCTCGGGCAGCCGCCCAAGATGAGCCCACCTTCCTTGCGGAATGGGCCTTAACAGATTTAGGCTGTGGCAGGCCTGCCACAGAATGTACAAGTTGAATTTTGTTACAAATCCAACGAGCAATCGACTGCTTAGAAGCAGGTGCACCCAACTTGTTGGGTGCATACAGTATAAACAGCGAGTCAGATTTTCTGACTCCAGCCTTCCTTTAAATGTATATTTTTAAGGCTCTGACAACGTCCAACAACTTGGAGTCCTTCAAGTCGTCTGTAGCCGCAGGCACTACAATAGGCTGGTTCAGGTGAAACGCTGATACCACCTTAGGGAGAAAATGCGGACGCGTCCGCAGCTCTGCCCTATGTCGAATGGAAAATTAAATAAGGGCTTTTATAAAACAAAGCCGCCAGTTCAGATACTCTCCCGGCCGAAGCCAGGGCCAGTAACATAGTCACTTTCCATGTGAGATATTTCAAATCCACCTTCTTTAGTGGTTCAAACCAATTTGATTTGAGGAAATCTAAAACTACATTTAGATCCCACGGTGCCACCTTAGGCACCACAGGAGGCTATATATGCAGTACTCCTTTGATAAAAATCTGGACCTCAGGGACTGAGGCCAATTCTTTTTGGAAGAATATTGATAGGGCCGAAATTTGAACCTTAATAGATCCCAATTTGAGACCCATAGACAATCCTGATTGCAGGAAATGTAGGAAAACGACCCAGTTGAAATTCCTCCATCGGAGCACTCCGCTGCTCGCACCACGCAACATATTTTCGCCAAATACGGCGATAATGCTTCGCGGTGACTTCCTTCCTTGCCTTTATCAAGGTAGGAATGACTTCTTCTGGAATGCCTTTTCCTTTTAGGATCTGGCATGCAAACGCCATGCCGTCAAACGCAGCCGCGGTAAGTCTTGAAAAAGACAAGTACCCTGCTGAAGCAGGTCCCTTCTCAGAAGTAGAGGCCACGGATCGTCCGTGACCATCTCTTGAAGTTCCGGGTACCAAGTCCTTCTTGGCCAATCCGGAGCCACTAGTCTTACTCCACTTTGCCGTATAATCCTCAATACCTTTGGTATGAGAGGCAGAGGAGGAAACACATATACCGACTGGTACACCCAAGGTGTTACCAGCGCGTCCACAGCTATTGCCTGCGGATCTCTTGACCTGGCGCAATACCTGTCCAGTGTTTTGTTGAGGCGAGACGCCATCATGTCCACCATTGGTTTTACCCAACGGTTTAATAGCATGTGGAAAACTTCTGGATGAAGTCTCCACTCTCCCGGGTGAAGGTCGTGTCTGCTGAGGAAGTCTGCTTCCCAGTTGTCCACGCCCGGGATGAATACTGCTGACAGTGCTATCACGTGATTCTCCGCCCAGCGAAGGATCCTGGCAGCTTCTGCCATTGCCCTCCTGCTTCTTGTGCCGCCCTGTCTGTTTACATGGGCGACTGCCGTGATGTTGTCCGACTGGATCAACACCGGTCTTCCTTGAAGCAGAGGTTCCGCCTGGCTTAGAGCATTGTAGATTGCTCTTAGTTCCAGAATGCTTATGTGAAGAGACTTTTTCAGGCTCGACCACACTCCCTGGAAATTTCTTCCCTGTGTGACTGCTCCCCAGCCTCTCTGGCTGGCACCCGTGGTCACCAGGATCCAATCCTGCATGCCGAATCTGCGGCCCTCCAATAGATGAGCCTCCTGCAACCACCACAGAAGGGATACCCTTGTCCTCGGCGACAGGGTTATCCGCAGGTGCATCTGAAGATGCGACCCTGACCATTTGTCCAACAGATCCCTTTGCATGGAATCTGCCGAAAGGGATTGCTTCGTAAGAAGCTACCATTTTTTCCCAGGACTCTTGTGCATTGATGTACAGACACCTTTCCTGGTTTTAGGAGGTTCCTGACCAGGTCAGATAACTCCTTGGCTTTTTCTTCGGGAAGAAAAACCTTTTCTGAACTGTGTCCAGAATCATCCCCAGGAACAGCAGACGAGTTGTCGGCATTAATTGGGATTTTGGAATATTCAGAATCCATCCGTGCTGCTTTAGCACCTCTTGAGATAGTGCTAAACCCATCTCTAGCTGTTCTCTGGACCTTGCCCTTATTAGGAGATCGTCCAAGTATGGGATAATTAATACGCCTTTTCTTCGAAGAAGAAATATTATCTCGGCCATTACCTTTGTAAAGACCCGAGGTGCCGTGGACAAACCAAACGGCAGCGTCTGAAACTGATAGTGACAGTTTTGTACAACGAACCTGAGGTACCCCTGGTGTGAGGGGTAATTGGAACGTGGAGATACGCATCCTTGATGTCCAAGGATACCATAAAGTCCCCTTCTTCCAGGTTCGCTATCACTGCTCTGAGTGACTCCATCTTGAACTTGAACTTCTTTATGTACAGGTTCAAGGACTTCAGATTTAGAATAGGCCTTACCGAGCCATCCGGCTTCGGTACCACAAAAAGAGTGGAATAATACCCCTTCCCTTGTTGTAGAAGAGGTACCTTGACTATCACCTGCTGAGAATACAGCTTGTGAATGGCTTCCAAAACCGTCTCCCTTTCTGAGGGGGACGTTGGTAAAGCAGACTTCAGGAAACGGCGAGGTGGCTCTGTCTCTAATTTCAACCTGTACCCCTGAGATATTATCTGCAGGATCCAGGGATTTACCTGCGAGTGAGCCCACTGCGCGCTGTAATTCTTGAGACGACCGCCTACCGCCCCCGAGTCCGCTTGCGAAGCCCCAGCGTCATGCTGAGGCTTTTGTAGAAGCCGGGGAGGGCTTCTGTTCCTGGGAAGGAGCTGCCTGTTGCTGTCTCTTCCCTCGTCCTCTGCCTCGTGGCAGATATGAATAGCCCTTTGCTCTCTTATTTTTAAAGGAACGAAAAGGCTGCGGTTGAAAGGTCGGTGCCTTTTTCTGTTGGGGAGTGACTTGAGGTAGAAAGGTGGATTTCCCGGCCGTAGCCGTGGCCACCAAATCCGATAGACCGACCCCAAATAACTCCTCTACGCATCGCCTGTCCACTGTCGTGTCCATAAAGCTCTTCTGGCCGAAATGGACATAGCACTTACCCGTGATGCCAGTGTGCAGATATCTCTCTGTGCATCACGCATATAAAGAAATGCATCCTTTATTTGTTCTAACGACAGTAAAATATTGTCCCTGTCCAGGGTATCAATATTTTCGATCAGGGACTCTGACCAAACTACCCCAGCACTGCACATCCAGGCAGTCGCAATAGCTGGTCGTAGTATAACACCTGCATGTGTGTATATACCTTTTTGGATATTTTCCATCCTCCTATCTGATGGATCTTTAAGTGCGGCCGTCTCAGGAGAGGGTAACGCCACTTGTTTTGATAAGCGTGTTAGCGCTTTGTCCACCCTAGGAGGTGTTTCCCAGCGCTCCCTAACCTCTGGCGGGAAAGGGTATAAAGCCAATAACTTCTTTGAAATTAGCAGTTTTTTATCGGGGCACCCCACGCTTCATCACACACGTCATTTAATTCTTCTGATTCGGTAAAAACTACTGGTAGTTTTTTCACACCCCACATAATACCCTGTTTAGTGGTACCTGTAGTATCAGCTAAATGTAACATCTCCTTTATTGCCAAAATCATATAACGTGTGGCCCTTTTGGAAAATACGGTTGATTCGTCACCTTCACTACCGGAATCAGTGCCTGTGTCTGGGTCTGTGTCGACCGACTGAGGCAAGGGGCGTTTTACAGCCCCTGACGGTGTTTGAGGCGCCTGGACAGGCACTAAGTGAGTGTCCGGCCGCCTCATGTCGGCAAACGACTGCTTAAGCGAGTTGACGCTATCCCGTAATTCCACAAATAAAGGCATCCATTCTGGTGTCGACCCCCTAGAAGGTGACATCCTCATATTTGGCAATTGCTCCGCCTCCACACCAATAACGTCCTCATACATGTCGACACACACGTACCGACACACAGCAGACACACAGGGAATGCTCTATACGAAGACAGGACCCACTAGCCCTTTGGGGAGACAGAGGGAGAGTCTGCCAGCACACACCAAAAAGCGCTATATATGACAGGGATAGCCTTATGATTAAGTGCTCCCTTATAGCTGCTTTTATATTAATATATTGCCATTTATTTTGCCCCCCCTCTCTGTTATACCCTGTTTCTGTAGTGCAGTGCAGGGGAGAGACCTGGGAGCCTTCCTGACCAGCGGAGCTGTGACAGAAAATGGCGCCGTGTGCTGAGGAGATAGGCCCCGCCCCTTTTCCGGCGGGCTCGTCTCCCGCTATTTAGTACATTTAGGCAGGGGTAAATATCTCCATATAGCCTCTGGGGCTATATGTGAGGTATTTTTAGCCTTTTTAAAGGTTTACATTTGCCTCCCAGGGCGCCCCCCCCCAGCGCCCTGCACCCTCAGTGACTGCCGTGTGAAGTGTGCTGAGAGGAAAATGGCGCACAGCTGCAGTGCTGTGCGCTACCTTAAGAAGACTGCAGGAGTCTTCAGCCGCCGATTCTGGACCTCTTCTTGCTTCAGCATCTGTGAGGGGGCCGGCGGCGTGGCTCCGGTGACCATCCAGGCTGTACCTGTGATCGTCCCTCTGGAGCTTCATGTCCAGTAGCCAAGAAGCCAATCCATCCTGCACGCAGGTGAGTTCACTTCTTCTCCCCTCTGTCCCTCGTTGCAGTGATCCTGTTGCCAGCAGGAATCACTGTAAAATAAAAAACCTAAGCTAAACTCTCTAAGCAGCTCTTTATGAGAGCCACCTAGAATTGCACCCTTCTCGGCCGGGCACAAAAATCTAACTGGAGTCTGGAGGAGGGTCATAGGGGGAGGAGCCAGTGCACACCACCTGACCTGTAAAAGCTTTACTTTTGTGCCCTGTCTCCTGCGGAGCCGCTATTCCCATGGTCCTTTCAGGAACCCCAGCATCCACTTAGGACGATAGAGAAATACATATGCTGTGTGAGGGTTTCATAGAAGTGTAATAAATAATGTATGTATATATATATATATATATATATATATATATATATCTGTGCAATTGCCCCGGCACTCTCCTTATCCACAGTGGGACATGTCTCGCTCCTGTGCCCTCCACCTCCGGGGGTCTCCCTCCGGTATAGACAACAGAAAAAGAAAGAGGCGGCACTCGGAGACTGTGCAATCAATATGTATTGAACAAAAGTGCCATCAACGTTTCGGGGACCAGTTCCCCTTCTTCACGATCCTGAAGAAGGGGAACTGGTCCCCGAAACGTTGATGGCACTTTTGTTCAATACATATTGATTGCACAGTCTCCGAGTGCCGCCTCTTTCTTTTTCTGTTATATATATATATATATATTACTATTATTATATAAAATATGTATATTTATTAGTGATGTGCACCGGAAATTTTTCGGGTTTTGTGTTTTGGTTTTGGGTTCGGTTCCACGGCCGTGTTTTGGATTCGGACGCGTTTTGGCAAAACCTTACCGAAAATTTTTTGTCGGATTCGGGTGTGTTTTGGATTCGGGTGTTTTTTTCAAAAAACCCTCAAAAACAGCTTAAATCATAGAATTTGGGGGTCATTTTGATCCCATAGTATTATTAACCTCAATAACCATAATTTCCACTCATTTTCAGTCTATTCTGAACACCTCACACCTCACAATATTATTTTTAGTCCTAAAATTTGCACCGAGGTCGCTGGATGGCTAAGCTAAGCGACCCAAGTGGCCGACACAAACACCTGGCCCATCTAGGAGTGGCACTGCAGTGTCAGGCAGGATGGCACTTCCAAAAAATTGTCCCCAAACAGCACATGATGCAAAGAAAAAAAAGAGGCGCACCAAGGTCGCTGTGTGACTAAGCTAAGCGACCCAAGTGGCCGACACAAACACCTGGCCCATCTAGGAGTGGCACTGCAGTGTCAGACAGGATGGCACTTCAAAAAATAGTCCCCAAACAGCACATGATGCAAAGAAAAAAAGAGAAGCACCAAGGTGGCTGTGTGACTAAGCTAAGCGACACAAGTGGCCGACACAAACACCTGGCCCATCTAGGAGTGGCACTGCAGTGTCAATCAAGACAGGATGGCCCTTCAAAAAAATACTCCCCAAACAGCACATGATGCAAAGAAAAAAAGAGGCGCAATGAGGTAGCTGTGTGACTAAGCTAAGCGACACAAGTGGCCGACACAAACACCTGGCCCATCTAGGAGTGGCACTGCAGTGTCAGACAGGATGGCACTTCAAAAAATAGTCCCCAAACAGCACATGATGCAAAGAAAAAAAGAGAAGCACCAAGGTGGCTGTGTGACTAAGCTAAGCGACACAAGTGGCCGACACAAACACCTGGCCCATCTAGGAGTGGCACTGCAGTGTCAATCAAGACAGGATGGCCCTTCAAAAAAATACTCCCCAAACAGCACATGATGCAAAGAAAAAAAGAGGCGCAGCAAGGTGGCTGTGTGACTAAGCTAAGCGACACAAGTGGCCGACACAAACACCTGGCCCATCTAGGAGTGGCACTGCAGTGTCAGGCAGGATGGCCCTTCAAAAAAATTGTCCCCAAACAGCACATGATGCAAAGAAAAATGAAAGAAAAAAGAGGTGCAAGATGGAATTGTCCTTGGGCCCTCCCACCCACCCTTATGTTGTATAAACAGGACATGCACACTTTAACGAACCCATCATTTCAGTGACAGGGTCTGCCACACGACTGTGACTAAAATGACTGGTTGGTTTGGGCCCCCACCAAAAAAGAAGCAATCAATCTCTCCTTGCACAAACTGGCTCTACAGAGGCAAGATGTCCACCTCATCATCATCCTCCGATTCCTCACCCCTTTCACTGTCACATCCCCCTCCTCACAGATTATTAATTCGTCCCCACTGGAATCCACCATCTCAGGTCCCCGTGTACTTTCTGGAGGCAATTGCTGCTGGTGAATGTCTCCACGGAGGAATTGATTATAATTCATTTTAATGAACATCATCTTCTCCACATTTTCTGGAAGTAACCTCGTACGCCGATTGCTGACAAGGTGAGCGGCTGCACTAAACACTCTTTCGGAGTACACACTGGAGGGAGGGCAACTTAGGTAGAATAAAGCCAGTTTCTGCAAGGGCCTCCAAATTGCCTCTTTTTCCTGCCAGTATACGTACGCACTGTCTGACGTGCCTACTTGGATGCGGTCACTCATATAATCCTCCACCATTCTTTCAATGGTGAGAGAATCATATGCAGTGACAGTAGACGACATGTCCGTAATCGTTGCCAGGTCCTTCAGTCCGGACCAGATGTCAGCACTCGCTCCAGACTGCCCTGCATCACCGCCAGCGGGTGAGCTCGGAATTCTTAGCCTTTTCCTCGCACCCCCAGTTGCGGGAGAATGTGAAGGAGGAGATGGTGACGGGTCACGTTCCGCTTGACTTGACAATTTTCTCACCAGCAGGTCTTTGAACCTCTGCAGACTTGTGTCTGCCGGAAAGAGAGATACAACGTAGGTTTTAAATCTAGGATCGAGCACGGTGGCCAAAATGTAGTGCTCTGATTTCAACAGATTGACCACCCGTGAATCCTGGTTAAGCGAATTAAGGGCTCCATCCACAAGTCCCACATGCCTAGCGGAATCGCTCTGTTTTAGCTCCTCCTTCAATGTCTCCAGCTTCTTCTGCAAAAGCCTGATGAGGGGAATGACCTGACTCAGGCTGGCAGTGTCTGAACTGACTTCACGTGTGGCAAGTTCAAAGGGTTGCAGAACCTTGCACAACGTTGAAATCATTCTCCACTGCGCTTGAGTCAGGTGCATTCCACCTCCTTTGCCTATATCGTGGCCAGATGTATAGGCTTGAATGGCCTTTTGCTGCGCCTCCATCCTCTGAAGCATATAGAGGGTTGAATTCCACCTCGTTACCACCTCTTGCTTCAGATGATGGCAGGGCAGGTTCAGGAATGTTTGGTGGTGCTCCAGTCTTCGGTACGCAGTGCCTGAACGCCGAAAGTGGCCCACAATTCTTCTGGCCACCGACAGCATCTCTTGCACACCCCTGTCGTTTTTTAAATAATTCTGCACCACCAAATTCAAGGTATGTGCAAAACATGGAACGTGATGGAATTTGCCCAGATGTAATGCACGCACAATATTGCTGGCGTTGTCCGATGTCACAAATCCCCAGGAGAGTCCAATTGGGGTAAGCCATTCTGCGATGATCTTCCTCAGTTGCCGTAAGAGGTTTTCAGCTGTGTGGCTATTCTGGAAAGCGGTGATACAAAGCGTAGCCTGCCTAGGAACGAGTTGGCGTTTGCGAGATGCTGCTACTGGTGCCGCCGCTGCTGTTCTTGCTGCGGGAGGCAATACATCTACCCAGTGGGCTGTCACAGTCATATAGTCCTGAGTCTGCCCTGCTCCACTTGTCCACATGTCCGTGGTTAAGTGGACATTGGGTACAACTGCATTTTTTAGGACACTGGTGAGTCTTTTTCTGAGGTCTGTGTACATTTTCGGTATCGCCTGCCTAGAGAAATGGAACCTAGATGGTATTTGGTACCGGGGACACAGTACCTCAATCAAGTCTCTAGTTGGCTCTGAATTAACGATGGATACCGGAACCACGTTTCTCACCGCCCAGGCTGCCAAGGCCTCAGTTATCCGCTTTGCAGCAGGATGACTGCTGTGATATTTCATCTTCCTCGCAAAGGACTGTTGGACAGTCAATTGCTTACTGGAAGTAGTACAAGTGGTCTTCCGACTTCCCCTCTGGGATGACGATCGACTCCCAGCAGCAACAACAGCAGCGCCAGCAGCAGTAGGCGTTACACTCAAGGATACATCGGAGGAATCCCAGGCAGGAGAGGACTCGTCAGACTTGACAGTGACATGGCCTGCAGGACTATTGGCTTTCCTGGGTAAGGAGGAAATTGACACTGAGGGAGTTGGTGGTGTGGTTTGCAGGAGCTTGGTTACAAGAGGAAGGGATTTAGTGGTCAGTGGACTGCTTCCGCTGTCACCCAAAGTTTTTGAACTTGTCACTGACTTATGATGAATGCGCTGCAGGTGACGTATAAGAGAGGATGTTCCGAGGTGGTTAACGTCCTTACCCCTACTTTTTACAGCTTGACAAAGGCAACACACGGCTTGACACCTGTTGTCCGCATTTGTGTTGAAATAATTCCACACCGAAGAGCTGATTTTTTTAGTATTTTGACCAGGCATGTCAATGGCCATATTCCTCCCACGGACAACAGGTGTCTCCCCGGGTGCCTGACTTAAACAAACCACCTCACCATCAGAATCCTCCTTGTCAATTTCCTCCCCAGCGCCAGCAACACCCATATCCTCATCCTGGTGTACTTCAACAGTGACATCTTCAATTTGACTATCAGGAACTGGACTGCGGGTGCTCCTTCCAGCACTTGCAGGGGGCGTGCAAATGGTGGAAGGCGCAAGCTCTTCCCGTCCAGTGTTGGGAAGGTCAGGCATCGCAACCGACACAATTGGACTCTCCTTGGGGATTTGTGATTTTGAAGAACGCACAGTTCTTTGCTGTGCTTTTGCCAGCTTAAGTCTTTTCTTTTTTTCTAGCGAGAGGATGAGTGCTTCCATCCTCATTTGAAGCTGAACCACTAGCCATGAACATAGGCCAGGGCCTCAGCCGTTCCTTGCCACTACGTGTCGTAAATGGCATATTGGCAAGTTTACGCTTCTCCTCAGACGCTTTTAATTTTGATTTTTGGGTCATTTTACTGAACTTTTGTGTTTTGGATTTTACATGCTCTCTACTATGACATTGGGCATCGGCCTTGGCAGACGACGTTGATGGCATTTCATCGTCTCGGCCATGACTAGTGGCAGCAGCTTCAGCACGAGGTGGAAGTGGATCTTGATCTTTCCCTTTAACCTCCACATTTTTGTTCTCCATTTTTTAATGTGTGGAATTATATGCCAGTATCAATAGCAATGGCCTACTACTATATTTACTGCGCACAACTAAAATGCACCACAGGTATAGAATGTAGATGGATAGTATACTTAATGGATGACGAGTGATGACACAGAGGTAGGTACACAGCAGTGGCCTACCGTACTGCTATATATAGTATACTGGTGGACACTGTCAGCAAACTGCTAAACTAGTCTAAAATGCACCACAGGTATAGAATGTAGATGGATAGTATACTTAATGGATGACGAGTGATGACACAGAGGTAGGTACACAGCAGTGGCCTACCGTACTGCTATATATAGTATACTGGTGGACACTGTCAGCAAACTGCCTCACTAGTCTAAAATGCACCACAGGTATAGAATGTAGATGGATAGTATACTTAATGGATGACGAGTGACGACACAGAGGTAGGTACACAGCAGTGGCCTACCGTACTGCTATATACAGTATACTAGACCTGGTGGACACTGTCAGCAAACTGCTAAACTAGTCTAAAAAAAAGGCACCACATGTATACAATGTAGATGGATGGATAGTATACTTAATGGATGACGAGTGACGACACAGAGGTAGGTACAGCAGTGGCCTACCGTACTGCTATATACAGTATACTGGACCTGGTGGACACTGTCAGCAAACTGCTAAACTAGTCTAAAAAAAAGGCACCACAGGTATACAATGTAGATGGATGGATAGTATACTTGATGGATGACGAGTGACGACACAGAGGTAGGTACACAGCAGTGGCCTACCGTACTGCTATATACAGTATACTGGACCTGGTGGACACTGTCAGCAAACTGCTAAACTAGTCTAAAAAAAAGGCACCACAGGTATACAATGTAGATGGATGGATAGTATACTTAATGGATGACGAGTGACGACACAGAGGTAGGTACAGCAGTGGCCTACCGTACTGCTATATACAGTATACTGGACCTGGTGGACACTGTCAGCAAACTGCTAAACTAGTCTAAAAAAAAGGCACCACAGGTATACAATGTAGATGGATGGATAGTATACTTAATGGATGACGAGTGACGACACAGAGGTAGGTACAGCAGTGGCCTACCGTACTGCTATATACAGTATACTGGACCTGGTGGACACTGTCAGCAAACTGCTAAACTAGTCTAAAAAAAGGCACCACAGGTATACAATGTAGATGGATGGATAGTATACTTGATGGATGACGAGTGACGACACAGAGGTAGGTACACAGCAGTGGCCTACCGTACTGCTATATACAGTATACTGGACCTGGTGGACACTGTCAGCAAACTGCTAAACTAGTCTAAAAAAAAGGCACCACAGGTATACAATGTAGATGGATGGATAGTATACTTAATGGATGACGAGTGACGACACAGAGGTAGGTACAGCAGTGGCCTACCGGTCTGCTATATACAGTATACTGGACCTGGTGGACACTGTCAGCAAACTGCTAAACTAGTCTAAAAAAAAGGCACCACAGGTATACAATGTAGATGGATGGATAGTATACTTAATGGATGACGAGTGACGACACAGAGGTAGGTACAGCAGTGGCCTACCGTACTGCTATATACAGTATACTGGACCTGGTGGACACTGTCAGCAAACTGCTAAACTAGTCTAAAAAAAAGGCACCACAGGTATACAATGTAGATGGATGGATAGTATACTTAATGGATGACGAGTGACGACACAGAGGTAGGTACAGCAGTGGCCTACCGGTCTGCTATATACAGTATA
Organism: Pseudophryne corroboree; assembly: GCF_028390025.1. Classification (NCBI taxonomy): domain Eukaryota; kingdom Metazoa; phylum Chordata; class Amphibia; order Anura; family Myobatrachidae; genus Pseudophryne; species Pseudophryne corroboree. The sequence goes on along the minus strand of NC_086453.1, from coordinate 103,350,575 downwards.
CTGGACCTGGTGGACACTGTCAGCAAACTGCTAAACTAGTCTAAAAAAAAGGCACCACAGGTATACAATGTAGATGGATGGATAGTATACTTAATGGATGACGAGTGACGACACAGAGGTAGGTACAGCAGTGGCCTACCGTACTGCTATATACAGTATACTGGACCTGGTGGACACTGTCAGCAAACTGCTAAACTAGTCTAAAAAAAAGGCACCACAGGTATACAATGTAGATGGATGGATAGTATACTTAATGGATGACGAGTGACGACACAGGAGGTAGGTACAGCAGTGGCCTAAAGTACTGCTACATACAGTATACTGGACCTGGTGGACACTGTCAGCAAACTGCTAAACTAGTCTAAAAAAAAGGCACCACAGGTATACAATGTAGATGGATGGATAGTATACTTAATGGATGACGAGTGACGACACAGAGGTAGGTACAGCAGTGGCCTACCGTACTGCTATATACAGTATACTGGACCTGGTGGACACTGTCAGCAAACTGCTAAACTAGTCTAAAAAAAAGGCACCACAGGTATACAATGTAGATGGATGGACAGTATACTTAATGGATGACGAGTGACGACACAGAGGTAGGTACAGCAGTGGCCTACCGGTCTGCTATATACAGTATACTGGACCTGGTGGACACTGTCAGCAAACTGCTAAACTAGTCTAAAAAAAAAGGCACCACAGGTATACAATGTAGATGGATGGATAGTATACTTAATGGATGACGAGTGACGACACAGAGGTAGGTACAGCAGTGGCCTACCGTACTGCTATATACAGTATACTGGACCTGGTGGACACTGTCAGCAAACTGCTAAACTAGTCTAAAAAAAAGGCACCACAGGTATACAATGTAGATGGATGGATAGTATACTTAATGGATGACGAGTGACGACACAGAGGTAGGTACAGCAGTGGCCTACCGGTCTGCTATATACAGTATACTGGACCTGGTGGACACTGTCAGCAAACTGCTAAACTAGTCTAAAAAAAAGGCACCACAGGTATACAATGTAGATGGATGGATAGTATACTTAATGGATGACGAGTGACGACACAGAGGTAGGTACAGCAGTGGCCTACCGGTCTGCTATATACAGTATACTGGACCTGGTGGACACTGTCAGCAAACTGCTAAACTAAAATGCACCACAGGTATAGGAATGTAGATGGATAGTATACTTAATGGATGACGACACAGAGGTAGGTACAGCAGTGCACTCTGCACTGTACTCCTCCTATATAATATTAATTATACTGGTGGTCCCCAGTCCCCACAATAAAGCAGCACACTGTGAGCACAGATATGGAGTGTTTTTCAGGCAGACAAACGTATACTGGTGGTCACTGTTAGCAAAACTCTGCACTGTACTCCTGCTATAGCTGCTCCCCAGTCCCCACAATTAAGCAGTGTGAGCACTCAGCACAGATATATCATGCAGCACACTGAGCACAGATATGGTATGGAGCGTTTTTTTCAGGCAGAGAACGGATAAAAACTAAACTCTGCACTGTACTCCTCCTAACAGCTGCTCCCCAATCCTCCCCACAATTTATAGTAATAAACAAGCAATCAAATCAACTGTCTTCTACTAAACGGAGAGGACGCCAGCCACGTCCTCTCCCTATCATCTCCAATGCACATGTGAAAATGGCGGCGACGCGCGGCTGCTTATAGAATCCGAATCTCGCGAGAATCCGACAGCGGGATGATGACGTTCGCGCGCGCTCGGGTTAACCGAGCCATACGGGAGAATCCGAGTATGGCTCGGACCCGTGTAAAAAAGGTAAAGCTCGGGGGGGTTCGGTTTCTCGGAAACCGAACCCGCTCATCACTAATATTTATATCGGTATATGTTCTGCAAGATAGCTATCCAATCTGAATCATAGCATTTAAATTATAGTCAATAGCCATATTATATTGAAGTGTTTTAAAATTGATTGTTAAAGTGTTATTGTTAACGAAAATTCACAAAATATTTGCATTTCATAAGTGAAGCTCCGTTACTGCCTAAAAGTTTAGGTAGCATGTAGCGGAAGCTTTCCGGCAGGGGATTTCGGTGCTCAAAGGAAAAGTGGAAGCATTTATCTAACTACTACAAAACAATACAAATAGTTTTTTTTTTTTTATTGTATTGCTAGAGTTGAGTAAGACAGTGTGGCAAGCTGCATGCAGGTACGCGGCAATACACATTTGCGTACGCAAGTATACACGTGTCATAGTACAATAGTACATGGACGCGTATACAGTGACGCACGGATACACACGTGGATGCACAGATGGGAAATGTGAGTGTATATTTATTTACGCAAGCGGAAGTTAGCCGCATAATAGAAATTGATTGTTAAGGTGGGATAAAACACATTTTAACAGGTAACTATCCGATTTTGAAGCAAATTACTATAATACTTTGTTTAAAGTGTAATACCTCTGAAGGGGATGTTATCAATCACTGGTAAATTACTTTTTTTTCTGTACAGAAAATCTAAAAGTGTGGGTTGTTGAAAGAAAGTGTGCGTGCATTGAACCCCAGGAAAAGTGTGATCCCGTCGGTGAGGCATTGAGTTAGCAGAGGCTTGGTGGAGGAGGCTAGCGACCTCATGTATTGGTATTGAGGCACGTAGTGTGTTTTTAAAGTAAAACATGCGGAGGAGCGTGATTTTGGTGTTACGCTCCGGCTGTGGAGCGCAGCTTGTGAATTCGACTCCCGTGATCGTAGGGCGTATAGATAACAAGTATCTATAAGCTGTGCGATTGGACCGCACATGTGTGTGTGTGTGTGTGTGTGTGATACGTGGCGCAACGTGATCGCATTTGCGTAATTTCGTGCAAATTGCATCATCATACGCGCTGTGTTAGCATACACAGACGTGATTTGTGTAAAGTAAAGGAATTTTTCGCTGACTCTCTCTCAGGAAATATTCCTGGTGGACATTCATTGGAAAGGGTGATCGATAAGGTGTTTCTCACCCAAGAAAATTCCAGTGGATAGAAACCAAAAAGATCAGGCTTTTAACCTCCACTGAAAAAGGTGGGTTATTGATTTATTGCTGTTAATACTTCATACTTCCAGTGCTGAGGGTTCTGGTAGGGTCCTCACTGGGTACGTGGGGAATCACTACAGGAGTGGGCCGTGGTACTGTCCAGCGGAGCAGGAGCGGGTGAAAAGCGCTCGGAGGACTTTTCACCGTCGTCTCATGTTGGCCATTTGGTGATCGTGTTAAAAGGCCCACGATGGGAGCCAGATGCGCATGCGAAAGGCATTCAGGAGCCAGGGTTCAGGCTGAGGAGCAGAGGCCAAAAGGGTCCGCTTGGTATATTAGGTGTAATAAGTATGGTCCTTACACACGGAGGCATTTTGTAATGATTGAGTACGTATGAATGGTGAAATATCATTTCCAGTGATTGGTGGTTTTGATCCTGAGGTATTGCAGGTAGTATGTTTAACCAAAGTCATATAAGACAAGAACGAAAACATAATAACTGGAATACAATAGTTACCACCCTGAATCTCAGGCGCTTTTGAGAGAACCAAACGACATTCAATCTCTTACAATTTGAAGAGCATGAAACCTTTTAAAATGAAGGATAAAACACAAGCATAGTGTGATACTGTTATAACATTAAATGAATGTATATTAGGAGGTCTGGACTCGTACCCGAAATGGTGGTCTACCGTGGTAGACAAATGCGCCTTTTAGGGAGCCAATCACCGACTCGGGGTAGTCTCGGGCCTTCTATAGTTCTTATAGATACCCTCCTCACATCAATCCGCAATGCATGTGGATAAAATAAATCTCAGATAGTGTGATACCAAAAAATGTATTACCACAAACGACATATAATATAAAACCCTCTAACAAATGGGTTCTCACCAGACAAGATGGTCTACAGATATAAGTAGACAACAGCGTTTGTTAATGATACACAACCAGGCGTCTCCTCCTCACATCAATCCGCAATGCATGTGGATAAAATAAATCTCAGATAGTGTGATACCATAAAAATGTATTTCCACAAACAACATATAAAATAAAACCCTTTGACAGATGGGTTCTCACCAGACAAGATGGTCTACAGATATTAGTAGACAACAGCGTTTGTTAATGATACACAGCCAGGCGTCCCCAGGAGTCGTCATAAACAGCCAGGTGAGAGCTCCATGTGTCTCCTGCTACCTGTGGCGCACAGTTTATGATCTTATTTCTTGTCTAGAAAACATAATAACTGTTTGCACCCGTAGCAACAATAAGTAAGTAAAAAGAGAAAGCAAGTACACCGCCATATGTGGATGTGGAAACAGTTACAGCCAGCATACAAACTATAGAAAATAATAAAAATAAAAATATGAATGTAACCTATATATGTACTAATGAATGTCAAAGTTTTATTTAGGAGGAGGAGGTGACCCGACTGGTTTCAGCCATTTCTCATGCACTCAGAGGCGTAATATCCAACCGGTAAAAGAGGAGCTGTAGCCTGCAGGGGAAGTGGCTGAGACCAGTGGAACTGGTAAGTATGGAGCCATTCAAGTACATATATAGCCAAAAATCAAAAAAAATCAGGAAAGTAATGTCATAAATGGAGAATATCCTGTCCGCACATTAGTATTTCCCAGTAGGAAAGCGGACAGAGATGGGGTAACCCTCAGGGTACTTTTTTTTTAACTATCACATAAGAAATTTTTATTTCTAGGAATGCCCTTGTCTAGATAAGCTCGGAAATGTTTGTTGAACCATGTACAGACCCTTAATACGGGATGAGAAGGACTGAATGAATACTTTGCATGACCTAGAAACTTGTTTTTGTTTTTTTTTAGTACTAGAAAATTCTCTTTCAGGATAAGATCACTGGTAAACACTAATTCGGCAAATGGGAGGAACGAGAGAAGTGCAACATTACCTTTTGACAAAACCTGCAGACATTACGACGGGCCTCTATGATGCTAAACCCTTTTCTTTTCTCCTAGCATCAGTGGCCCCTCACTAACTTAATCAACAGTCAGAGATTTTGTTGTGTAAATTTAAATGTGAAATACATATATTGTACTCCCGCTCAGGAAGTACAAGGTATGTTAGCTTTTACTCAAAGAATAATGTTGCATTCCACTGTTCTAGATTCATGTCCATCACAGATAGAGGAAATTATCTCACAGATACCGGGTTCCCTATGAACTTAGGATGGACAGGACACTGGATTGATGGCTGAGGTAGTCCCAGTAGTGACACAGCAAGCACAGGATTTAAGGTGGGTAGACCAAGTAGTTAATCGATTCCCTGTAGTGCCCAATCCAGTTGTCATTTTAATAAAATCCTCTCCACCTCTACAAACTTATCTGTCACCAACCTCTATTCTGTTTTTCTTCACAGTTTCCTCTTCATCTTTGCATTCACAAAGGGGGTACAAAACATGGACCCGACCCTCCCAAAGTTTCATTGACAGCCTGAGTATTTTCTCCCAAGCCCTACATGACTGTTTACAGTCCTTTCAACCTGAGAATGGGTCGGTGCTGATACAATATGTTGATGACTTGTTGTGCGCTGATTAATTTGAGTCGTCCCTGGCGGATACGAAACAGTTTTTGTTTCATCTCTTCCAGACAGGACACAAGGGATAAGCTGCAATTGTGTAGGACAAGGGTCAAATACCTGGGACATAGTACTGGTACATGGTTTGACAGTTCATACACCACATGCCGTATTGGTCCTTCAAAGTTCTGCCCGAACCCGGTATGTCTCATCAGCACGATGGGTGGAGGATGAGAAAACTGGTGAAGGAAAGTTTTGTATGGACACTGATGCGCATGATTGTGTGGAATATCTGAATCAGACCTTTACTACGAGACCAGACATAAGTGATAGCCCGTTGGTGAACGCAGACCTAATTTTTTTCCCCTCCTCTAAAGATGTTTTTACTCTACATTGCAAACACACAACAATTAAATTGAGCTGCAAATTTGTGTTTTCTACAGGAAAAGGAGGTCTGGAAGGCGAAAGGGTATGGTCAGGAGTCCTCAGGACTCTGGAGAGATGGACAAGGTAAGCCAGTGGCCCCCAGGGCGTATCTCCCAGGCCTAGCTGAGGCGGCACATGGTCTGATTCACCTAGGGTAAGGAAGGTATGTGCAAATTGGTAAGAGCTTACTGGCATGTACCAGGGTTATCTTCTCAGGCAAGCAGGAAAGCAATGACCTGTCTTACTTGCATGAGGAAGAACATTTGGTAATGTAGTACTGACAGAGCCATCCCATACTCCTCCTGCAGACGGACCTTTTCAGGTAATACAAATCGACTTCGTACTGTTAACACCCTGTAGAAATTTGAAATATGTATTGGTGTGGACTAATGTTTTCTCAAACTGGGTAGAGGCATTTAGGAGCAAAGTGATGGCTGAAACTGGACTATTGTGGTCATAGACACTGCCACTAGTGTTATGTAGCATCGAAACCACTCCCAGATCCCCACTTAACGAAGCACCCTCTTTGAATTTTTTTTTTTTTTTTGGAAGACAACCTCATGTCATGATCGATCCACACCATGATCAGAAATACACCAATGAGGTGACAGTACAGTACCTTATCGAGATGAGCCAGCATTTGAGAACTTAACAAAAGAACTTGAAACTGTTGTTTCCTGATATGCCAACTACTAACTGTCTTGATTGTGTACCAAGAGACTGTGTGATTGTTCTTATGCTCAGGTTGACTAATAGACAGGTGGGAAGGACCGTACCAAGTTTTGTTGACAGCACGATCCCAGTGAAAGTAGCCGAGAGAGAGACTTGGGTCCACGAATTCCCATAGCAGGAAAGTCGGTAGTCCGGAAGGAACTCGTAAAGTGAGTGAAATCCTAGAAATATCACTCGAGAATCTGTTCCGTGAAGACTGAGAGGCGACACTGTTGAACACTACCTGAGCATGCTAAAGGATTACAGAAAGACCAGTCATAGTAATGGATCTGCTATAAGCAAGATTTGTTTTGTTCTAGCTTTCTTTTTTCTCGTTGACAAACATTTTGTTTTCAGGACATTCTATTTTTGTGAGGTTTCATGAGGAGTGTGGGACTGGAACTGGTTCTGGAGAAAGGAGTGATGTCTTTATAGGATCCCAGGATCAGCCTATCACTCTGTTAAAGCCTGTTAATGTTGATTAACATACAGGACAGAAAAAACAATACCTTTTACACTGAAATTCAAGCAGCTGTGGCTGCTGGATGTAATCTTTAACACGTACTTTTTACTAACTTAGCGTACACACACACCGACACGCTGAAAGCACAATGCAGCTACATGTGTGGCTGAAATACGCTTTAAACCTTAGCAGGAAAGAGACACGACACCAATTGTATTTAAAATGCTGGGATCTGACCCACCAACATATAATTGCAAAAAAGGGGATTACAATAACAATACAATCACAATAAGAGAAAAGAGGCTACAATCAATGGTACATACATTTGTTTCGCCAGCGCCACACGGACCCGGTGCTCAGTCAATCAAGCAAGATGACTTTCAGAGAGAGAGAGAGAGACCAGCCAGGCAGCTTGGCTTTTTATACATTTGGCTAAAACATAATACAATAGAAACTGTAATCTCTTCACCTAAAGGTCAAAGGGCTGGTCATTTACAGTACAGGAGAGGTCATAGGTTGGTTTGAATAGGTGGGCGATACCTGGTCCAGGTGCACTTGCAGTTGGTCTCCACTGGGTTCCCTCCGAATATCAGAGTACAGTAAATACAGTATAATAGTAATATTCTGTTCCTGCGCATATCTATGCGCAGGAGCGTGCTATCTTCTGCAAACTGCTACCGGAATGTTGCCCTTAAAATACCCTACAGTTAGATACCAAACACCACCTCCTAACCTAATGCTGTCCCCTCATATCCTGTAAAGGTGAATCCCTTTGTTATTGTACCTTTTAAACAAGTATAACTTGCTGGTGTGGTGCATGTGGGCTATGTGTACATTTTGCACTATGTGGATTAAATATGAGATATGTCTTTGTGGCTTTTCCGTGCGAATACAAATGCTACTGTAATTACTCATACCACGCGCTAATACGCACTACCGCATGAGCGGTCATACGCAACTTGCGAATATGCGCACGCACGGCAGAACAAGTACGCGCATGGAGGCCACCTGTGTGGTGTTTGTACGTGATGTGTGTACGATAATATTTTCCGACTTCGACAGTCCACCCTTTGGCAGTCATCAATAACTGCCACTCTTAACTAATAAACTGAAAATATTATCTATACAATAAATATACAAAGTTTGGATGATCGGGGGAGAGTTGTAGGTGAGAAATGTATAGCCTAGTGGGATAGTAAAAAGCATGTATTTATGAATCAATGTCTGAGGGGCATGTATCATCGTGCCATAAATGTTCTAAGTAAGCTTCGAGGTATTGCGAAGTATACATTAAATCCTTCTCATCCCGTATTAAGGGTCTGTAAATGGGCAAACAAACACTACCGAGCTCCTTTCGGGTAAGGGCTTTTGACCCTCATCTTTTCGGCTTCTAGTACCAACAAATGGGGAGCACATTTAGTTGATGATACAAGGAGGGGGAATATATGTGAGTGCTACTATATGTGGATAACACCTGTCAACTATGTGTGCCATTAACTGGAGGTTGTAGAGATGAAGATAAGACACATATATAAAAATACATTCACATAAACATTTGGGTAGGGTTGACGTCTTTTCCGGTTGGATGTTTCTGGGTAAAGGGGGAGACAGAAAAGAATGGTGAAAGAAAACAGGCTATGAAATTCATTTGCAATCCTTATCATAACACTGTTTCTACAGATGGGTCATAAATTAAATCTGTTGCTGTAACAATGCCCTCGCTCCTTAGACTCATCAAATTTGTGCCATGCTTGCACCCTGCGTTAGAATTCGAACACACCTGAATATCAGACCAATAATTATGATTACTCCCAGGATACAAAGGAGAAATTTTCCCACACTCATAATAACATTCTGTGCCCACTCTCCTAACCCTGAGAACCATTTGCGTGGGTTCAACCACGAAACCCAGCCGGTCAGTTCATTACCCACAGCTGTCAAGGTAAGGTTGTGCTTCATCCTGAACTCCCACTTCAACATCTCGTCCATCTTTTGATCGATGATCTCCGTGGGGTCGTCAGTGCTATTCGTAATATACGTACAGCACTTCACACCATATTGAGTTGCCAGGGTAACACAGTACCCACCTGTCACAGCTGTAACGTAATTAAGGACCATCCTGTGCTGGATTATCTCCTTCTTGTAGGCTTGTAACTCCCTTCCCGTATACCTGAAGGTGTCATCATACATCTCGGTGATATTATCTATCAAGTTCACTAGCGCATGGATGTACCTATAATTTATAGTTCCTCTGGCAGTACGGGTGATATCTAATGCGAGAAGGAACTGAATCCCGGTGGATTCATGGATCAAATCAGAGGCTGCGTGCTCTGCCCTATCTATGAGGTGTCTCTTGATGATGTGTTCATAATGGGTATGAGTATAAGGAGCCTGAGCATTGCGGTGAACGTCTTTCATTTTGTCGTGGGTTATGGTCATGACCTCTGGTAGTACTCTACCAATATAACACAATCCCTCAGAGCTCGGAGTTAGCCACTTGTATGCTTTCTTCCCACAAATAAAATAGGCATCGTCTGGGAGAACATAGGGGACAAAATGTAACAACACCATTTTGCAAATCTTCCATGTAAAGAAACTAATCCCTAGTTCTCTCATTTGTTCAGTATAAGTATTGGGCTGGATGACATGGGCACAATACCCCTGCGATACCTTTCCAACCCACATGGTTTTGCTTCCACGTGTATACCGGTACCGAAAATACTTCCCACTATTGGCTATCTTGCGTACAAGTTCAGAGTCGATAGGTATCCTATCAGCTCTGTGAGAAAAGGTCATTGTTTGGTTATTCCACGTCACTTCCCAATTTCCTGGTTTTTGGAAATTGGAAATATTAAAACACACTAGTGATCTATCTACATGATACTGGTGGAGCTTCAAGCTAGGGGGCCTAGATATATTGAATTTCTTGTCCACTGGTCTCCCACCCCGTAATTCGAGTACCTCATCTATCGTTAAAGGGTACGGCACTAATCCTGACTTACTCTGTCCTTGAGGTACCTGTGAGCACACCCAGCATTCTGTCTGGTTTAAGACCTTACCCACTAGTGAGTGGTAATCACTCAACGGATGTCAGTCCATGTCGATATTAATGTTGGACTGACATCTCTGGATGCACCCATCTTTGACTATGTTCTTGCAATACCTACAAATACAATATTCATCAGACAATAACCCCTCACATTGCCTCCGAGCTCCGTGACTACCAGAGCGCTTACTGATACCAGCCTATACTAGAGTGATGTGCTGCTCCTGAGATCCTACAAATCCGTACTCGCCATCAGAACCCATTCCAGATCCTTGCTCGACGTCTCTGGGACCCTCACCAAAACAGATTGTCCTGATCAAAAACAGAATTACCAGAAAAACTTAAAACGCAGTCTCTTTAGGTAGATCCATTTCGTTAAGGGAAAAAGAAGGAAAATAAGAAGGGGGAAAGAGAGAAAAATGCAGTGGGAGGTGAAAAAAAAGAAAAATGGTACGACAACCGTCTTTGATCTTGTTGTTCTCCATGCTCAGGTGCCGTTTCAACAGTCCTGCCTCTCAGCTTTCCCGGAATAAACACTCTAGTGATACGAGGTTCTCTTCACCTTGCTCTTTGTCATGAGTTTTCTCCGGTTCAGCAACCTTCTTGCAGTGGGACGAGTGGACCCAAGTCTCTCTTTCGGCGACCTTTAGTGCTGCCATGCTGGTTAACAAAACTTGATACGGTTCTTCCCAGCTGTCTATGAGGCAACCTGAGCGTAAAAAGTTTTGAATCATCACATAATCCCCAGGCTCAATGTCATGACAATTACTGTTCAGTAGGTCAGGAATCACCAGCTTTAGATTTCTTTGTTGATTTCTCAGCTGCTGGCTCATCCTAACTAAGTATTGCACAGTTATTTCGTTATTGCATTTCAAGTCATCCTGGGGGTCTATCATTACATGGGGTTGTCGACCAAAAATAATTTCAAAGGATGATAAATTAAGCGGTGACCTGGGAGTGGTTCTGATGCTGTACAACACTAGTGGCAATGCTTCTGGCCACAACAATCCAGTTTCAGCCTTTACTTTGCTCATCTTATTCTTAATAGTGCTCTTCATTCTCTCTACCTTCGCACTCGCCTGTGGTCGGTACGGAGTGTGCAGCTTGCTATTAATTCCCATCAGTTTGCACATGACCTGAAAGACTTCACCTGTAAAATGGGTACCCCTATCACTTTCAATCATTCTAGGGATACCATATCTGCACACAAATTCCTGCACAATTTTCTTTGCAGTGAACACAGCAGTATTTGTGGTAGCGGGGAATGCTTCTACCCAGTTGGAAAATACATCAGTACATACTAATACATATTTTAAATTCCTACAGGGTGGTAACTGTATGAAGTCGATTGTATTACCTGAAACGGTCCGTCTGTAGGAGGGATATGGGATGGCTCCGTTGGCATTGCCTTGCCAATATTCTTCCTCAAGCAAGTAAGACATGTCATTGCTTTCTTACCTGCATGAGAAGAGAATCCTGGTGCACTCCAGTAGGCTCTTACCATTTTGCACATACCCTCCTTGCCCAGATGAGTCAGACCGTGTGCCGCCTCAGCTAGACTTGGAAGATATGTTCTGGGGGCCACTGGCTTACCGTGTCTATCTGTCCAAAGTCCTGAGGACTCTTGGCCATATCCCTTCGCCTTCCAGACTGCCTTTTCCTGTAGGGAACACAAATTTTGAAGTTCAATTTCATTATTTCATGTTATCAGTTGTGTGAAGTAAAAACATCTCTGGATGAGAGAAGAGAGGGAAAATTAAAAAGAAAATGTCAGGTTTGTCATTCACCAACGGGCCGTCACACCATCATGCATATCAGTGTCTGTACACAATCTCCCTTCACCAGTATTCCCATTCTCCACCCTTTGTGCATGACAAGGCGGCACACTGCAGTAATACTGGTGTCATCCTGCTGGTGAGATATACTGGGTTTGGGCAGAACTCTGAAGGACAGAGTAGGCATGTGGTGTTGGAACTGTAATCGGGTCCATGTATTGGACCACCCTGTGTGAACGAAAAGATGAAGAGGAAATTGTGGAGAAACAGAATAGAAGTTGGTGACAGATAAGTTTGTAGAGGTAAAGAAGATTTTATAAAAAAAAAATTCTGTGTTTGTTGTATCGCTATTGGGACTATCCCAGCCATCAATCCAGTGTCCTGTCCATCCTAAGTTCATAGGGAACCCGGTATCTGTGAGATAATTTCCTCTACCTGTGATGGACATGAATCTAGAAAAGTGAAATGTAACATTAGTCTTCGTGGGTGTCTAACATACTTTGTACTTCCTGAGCGGGAGCATAGTATATGTATATCATATGTAACAAAGCTCCTGTTAATTTAATCAGGGGCCATTTCTGCTAGAAAAAGAAGCAAAAGTTTAGAGGCCCCATCTTAACCCCAGCAAGTTTTGTCAAAGGGTAATGTTGCATTTATTTCGTTCTTCCCATTAGCCGAATCTGTGTTTTCTATATGGCTTGTGATTCCTTACTATATGTCCCTTGGTCCCATCTATGTGTTTAATAAAGTGGCTTGTGTGTTCTGTCTAGGGGGTCTATATTGACTGTGTCCTACTACTCCTACAATCTCTGGCAAAATGCCCTTCCTTCCTACAAATGTAACATAGTCTTGGTCTTATTCTTGTGATGTTCAATAACGCACGCTTTGAGATTATCTACTGTGACCCCTCTCCAATTAGGCAAAGATGTTTGCACCCTGTCCCTCAATGCCTTATTGAGCCCGTCCATTAGCACAGAGACAGCCACCTCCCTGTAATTCGCATTGTTCCCTATATCCGATACCCCAGTGTATCTAGCCATTATTTGCAAAGCCCTATGGAAATATTCAGATGTCATTTCACTGTCCTTCTGTCTTATGGAGAAAATTTTGCTCCACTTAACAGCATTGGGGAAATACAATCCTAGTTGTATGTTAATTTGTTCCACGTTCTCCTGATTGGATTCGTCAGTCAGAAGATCGTCTGACTCTATTTTACACTCTGTTATAAATTTGTGGGTGTCAATATTAGGGGGTAGGCATGCTTTCAAGAGTTTCCGCCATCTTGGTTTGTAGGTTCATGGGCATTACCCAGATCCTTTATATACTTCTGACATCTGGCTAAATGCTTCCGGGGATCGGGGAATTCTGAAATGACTGACCACAGTTCTGATCTGATCCACGGGCAATACATTACAGTATTCTTGGTGAGGGTTACTCCCTGACTATCGGTTCTCCCATTGGGAGTTACTATTTCCAAGACAGAATGTAACCCAACCATTCCATTCCTAATCTGCTCACTGTGAGGTGTTAATGTCTCTGTGTAATGAACAGTCTCACACTTACCGATGTCTGTGATCTCACCAGTCCTTTCAGTAGAGGACACCGTCACTGCTCTTATTGGTTGGGCTGGGCCCACCTGAGTTTCCTGTAAGGTGACTACCTGAATGAGAGCTGAGATTAGGCTGAATCCTTCATCTTCCTGTGACCTAAACCTTGGAGAGAATTCAAAACAGGATACAACTTGCAAGGGTTAGGGTTAACACATTGATTCTGCATTTTTCTATCATTTACAGATGTACCATTGATTGTAGCCATTTCCTCCCCTTCGACCTGTGTCGGTAATGGTGTTCTCATACTCACATTCCTGCCAGGTTTGGAACTTGCTGTGCGAGTCAGTTCCCTTTTGCACCTCCTTCTCTTGTTGCTACAAGTTTAAACAATCTGTATGTCTGATCCTTTGTTTTCTAGATTTGATCAGACATATTCTAATCCTTATGTTCTGCAATACCTCTGGTTCAAAAGTACCCATCCCAGGGAATGGTGCCCTATCTTCAGCAGTCATACGCACCCATTCATTGCAAAAAAACCTCCATGTGTGGACCATATTTCTCACACATAATAAACCTTGCTGACCCTTTTGGCCGCACTTCTCCTGCCTGAACCCTGGCTAAACGTCTCTCGCTTGAGCAACTGGCTCCCATATTTGTGGGCCTTTTCCCACAAACCCCAAAATACACAATACAAGCAGACGGTGAAAGTTACTCGAGCGCCTTTCACTCGCTCTCGCTGGGCAGTACTACGATACACTGTTAATAGTGGATCGCCATGTACCCAACTTAGGGCTCCTATCAGACCTTACAGCACCGCAATTTCTTTAGGTGGAAGTTCTGTTAGAATATTTTCCTGAGAGAGGCAGCGAAAAATTCCTTTTCGGTATCTTTCACTGGAATTTTTGTAGGGTAAAAAATAGAAAACTTCAATAACTATTGCTCACCCTTTCCAGTGGAAGCCCACCAGGGAGATTTCCCGATGTTATCAAAGAAAAACCCCTTGTTTACACAATCACACCTGCGTATGCTTTCCACAGCGCATATGACACAATAGTATCACGCTGTGCTGTGTAGAACACACAGGCGTGCGGTTCAATCACACAGCGTATAGATACTTGTTATCTATCCGCCCTACGATTGCTGTTACCTGAAACACCTAGACCACTCTAGACCACCTAGATTTGGGCCACCTAGATCACCTAGACCACTTCAGACCACCTAGACCACCTAGAGAATAATTAGGGTTGCGAACCCTTACGCCACTGACCCTCTACTAACCCAGTGTTTCCACGGGATCCCGATTTCTCCTCGGGGTTCAATACATCCACTCCTACTTTCACTCACTCAAATACACTGTGTTTTTCTTTTCTGCACAGAAAATATCACTCCTTTTGACTAGTAGTCTTATCCCAGAGGTAATACAGTTTAAAAAAAGTATTAAGGTAACCTGCTTTTGAAATCGGATAGTTATGTGCTATTGTATTAAATGTATACTATCCCGCCTTTAATTGAACAGCTATCATGTGATTTGTACTTTGCGTCTGCAATCCTACAAACCTTGCGTAAACACGCGACCATGCGTGCCTTTCCTGTACTTTGTCACTACCATGTGTACAAACGTGCGTCCGTAATTCAACAAACCACACAGTCTCTATAAATGTGAGAAATAAAAGCTACTATCGCTCACAAACACAACACCCAGTTTTTCTGTATAAACCTTTAACGACTAGGCCAGAACTGCGTTTTGTGTTTTATAATTACACCCTTAATACACTTATTTAAAATTTATCTATGTAGCAAACAAATGTATCCGAATTCACACAGGTCTAAAATGACTAGTAACCTATGGCAACAATATTTGAGAGAGTATGCAAAGTATCAGTACGCTTTGTGTACACCTTTTGGCACCAAAAAATGTACACAGTTTTTTAAAATAGCCTTTTTTTTCTGTTTACACACGGATTTTTAAATAGCTTTTTTCCCCCCTGTTTCTTCCGGGTTTTATCAGCACTTCTGTAGACTAGACAGAGCAGACGTGATCTAATTCAGCACAAAAGAGAGTTTTAAAACACCCTAGCAACCAGGAAAAGGTTTCACTTAAAGATGCGTCTCCACCCTTTGCTGATAGATCAAAGTCTGCTATGGTCTGCCAGTCTATGAATGTGTGAAAACCAGATGAGCCACCAATTGTTAATGTTGATTAACATACAGGACAGAAAAAGCAATACCTTTTACATTGAAATTCGAGCAGCTGTGGCTGCTGGATGTAATCTTTAACATACGTACTTTTTACTAACTTAGCGTGCACACACACCGACACGCTGAAAGCACAATGCAGCTACATGTGTGGCTGAAATACACTTTAAACCTTAGCAGGAAAGAGACACGACACCAATTGTATTTAAAATGCTGGGATCCAACCCACCAACATATAATTGCAAAAAAGGGGTTACAATAACAATACAATCACAAGAAGAGAAAAGAGGCTACAATCAATGGTACATACGTTTGTTTCGCCAGCGCCACACAGACCCGGTGCTCAGTCAATCAAGCAAGATGACCTTCAGAGAGAGAGAGAGAGAGAGAGACCGGCCAGGCAGCTTGGCTTTTTATACATTTGGCTAAAACATAATACAATAGAAACTGTAATCTCTTCACCTATAGGTCAAAGGGCTGGTCATTTACAGTACAGGAGGGGTCATAGGTTGGTTTGAATAGGTGGGCGATGCCTGGTCCAGGTGCACTCGCAGTTGGTCTCCACTGGGTTCCCTCCGAATATCAGAGTACAGTAAATACAGTATAATAGTAATATTCTGTTCCTGCGCATATCTATGCGCAGGAGCGTGCTATCTTCTGCAAACTGCTACCGGAATGTTGCCCTTAAAATACCCTACAGTTAGATACCAAACACCACCTCCTAACCTAATGCTGTACCCTCATATCCTGTAAAGGTGAATCCCTTTGTTATTGTACCTTTTAAACAAGTATAACTTGCTGGTGTGGTGCATGTGGGCTATGTGTACATTTTGCACTATGTGGATTAAATATGAGATATGTCTTTGTGGCTTTTCCGTGCGAATACAAATGCTACCGTAATTACTCATACCACGCGCTAATACGCACTACCGCGTGAGCGGTCATACGCAACTTGCGAGTATACGCATGCACGGCAGAACAAGTACGTGCACGGAGGCCATCTGTGTGGTGTTTGTACGTGATGTGTGTACCATAATATTTTCCGACTTCGACAAGCCAGAGAAAATCAAATGTCTTGTAGTTACGGAGTTCAGAGGTAACGTGATAGGCTGTTATCTGAGGAATACTGTATTTTGTATTTATTGTGACCCTATAATTGAAGATGAGTGCATCCAGAG
Source organism: Pseudophryne corroboree (assembly GCF_028390025.1). Lineage (NCBI taxonomy): Eukaryota > Metazoa > Chordata > Amphibia > Anura > Myobatrachidae > Pseudophryne > Pseudophryne corroboree. Next base: position 103,333,683 of record NC_086453.1, on the reverse strand, counting down.
ATGTCAGTTTAGCAATAAGGCAGCATTTGATAGCCAACCTTTGAGTGATTATTACTCACTAGTGGGTAAGGTCTTAAACCAAACGGAATGTTGGATGTGCTCACAGGTACCTCTAAGACCAAATAATGCAGGATTAGTGCCATATTCTTTAGAGTTAGCTGAGGTACTTGAATGACAAGGAAAGGGGGGGGGGGGGGGGTTGACAGGTGGACAAAGAATATAATATAACTAGACCCCCTAGTCTTAAGATCCACCAGTACCATAGATAAATCCCTGGTATGTTTAAATCTCCCCAATTTCAGGAAATCAGGAAATTGGGAGGTAATCAGGAACAATCAGACAATGGCTATTCACACATAGCAGATAAAGAGCTCATTAATATATGTGGCTCTCCCCGAACTCCGAAGGTTTATGTTATCTAGGAAGGACACTACCTGAAATAATAACCCTTGTTCAATGATGAAACAGACCTACCGTACGATCCAGAAATGGAAACACTGTTCAGGGAGTGATAGGAATATATACCATGAACATTTTATATGTCTCTTTCACGATTTGTTTGTGTTTTCTCCCTCTACCCAGCAAAACCTCTATCGAATCCGAACATCAGTGTACAAAGACGTAGGTACATGTATGTGTGCAACGTTCGTTCAAATCAGACATCATAGGCCATAGCACTGTCCTAGCATGCTTTATAGGTTGAATGTCATCCCACACCCAACCAGTGGTCCTGTGACCACAAAGTGCATATAGAAAAATATTTTTTTTGTAATTATGTTTAGTGTGACAGTTATGACAGTTGTCTACTGTCAAAGGGTGGACTGTCGAAGTCAAACATATTACATATACACCACATACAAACTCCAAACAGATGGGTCCCTGTTCATGCATTTTGCACATATATACGGTAGCATACGCGTTCGCACAGAGAAGCCTCAAAGACATATACAACATATTCATACAACACATAGACGAAACATGTTTAGCACCATTTTGTATTAAATTATATAATAGAGTGTATCATCATATATATATATATGTAATTATTGGAACAGAACAAGTTAAACAGATCATGCTTGGTGTCAAAATGATTAGGAGAATGTGTGGAGTAATTTGATAGCTATGGGAAGATTGTAGCACATTGCAATGATTAGTTATGATTAAATGTATGAAATCTAAAGTCATTCTTATTAGAACAAAGACAGCATGTGTGCAGCAAAAACCAGTGGCTAACCCCTATAATTGCACCTTCAAACTGGACGTTGCTTGCATATGAACTGACCAATAACACATCATGAATGAGAGACCTCCCTCCCCTGGACCAATAACAGAAGACTCAGCCCCAGACATGTACCTCCCCCCAATACACAGTATATAGGTATTTCCCCTCACCCAGGAAGCTCTGTTGGTTGCTTGCTGAGATGGAGACGACTGTGCATTGAGCAATAGGGTGAAGTATGCTGGCTGTAGCTGATTCTTTTGTAACTGTATCTGCTTCTTTTATAACTGTAACTCTGTAACCATATATATTATAACTGAATGATATACTGTACATATGTTATATTGTATGCATACCCTTTTAATATCAAATATATAGTCTATACATCTCTGAGCGTTGGACCTCAGTAATGCCATGTGTGCGACTGCTTGCTTTCTCTTAAGGGATATAGTGCTGTGACATTCAGCGCACTTTTGTCGTATATGGTTATAAGATGCGCCTTGCATCCGCAGTATATATTAACGCTGGCATTGAAATGTTTATTTAGAAATAATTTGAACTTCACAATACAAATTGCAGTTTATTAAATTCTACACACTGGAGGTGCAATCCAAATTTTGATACGATTGTCCGTTTGGGCGTTATAATTCCCGCAACGCAAGCCACGCATCAGAAATTATGTAATTTTCATCCCCTGAGGGGAGGTTTATTAAATATTTGATTATGTAGTTTTCCTATTTCCCAGCTGAAGAATACCTATATTAAATTTCAGCTTCCTAACATATCGGGAAGTAAGAGAATTAGTGATGAGTCAGTGAATGAGTGAGCGAGGGTGTTCGCATTTATATATGCAGTAAGAAAGGCCATTACGACAAGTCCGCACTACGATGGTCCTCCTAGTGAATTCCTATTGCTAATGATAGAAATCATATTATACAAAAATTATTTTTTATTTAATAATTCATTTTATTTGCAGCTCATTGGCACAGCGATGGGGTCCAACATGGTCCCATCCTATGCCAATATATTTATGTCTGAATATGAGACTACACGTTTTTCTCGATTTATTGGCTTTTACGTACGATTCATAGACGATTTGTTTATGTTATGGATGGGTAGTGAAATGGCTCTGAACCAATTTGAAGATAGACTTAACAGTAAACCAGGGTCAATTAGATTGTCATGCAACCACAGCACTCAGTGTATAGAATTCTTGGATGTCTTAGTGAGCATTGATGGAGATCATTTTTCTACAGAGCTATACAGAAAGCCTACTAATAAGAATACACTGATTTTGGCTTCCAGCTTCCATCCACAGCCACTTAAAAAAGGACTTCCTTTCTCTCAGATGGTGAGAGTGGTTCGAACTACATCTGATAATGATAAAATACCAGGGGCTCTCAACAAAATGGCACAGAAATTTATTGAACGAGGCTATAATATTGGAGAAGTCAAGTCGGCTGTACAATGGTACAAAGGATGACCAGCGCTACTATGTTACAAAAATATTAGTGTTAATTAAAAAGATAGTGCTAGACGGTGTACATAAAATGTAGCTTTTTATTTAATAGATAATGTAAGATAAAAATTGGTATGCAGGTATCAGATGATAAAATTACATTTTCATTGCATATCTGACTCCAGAATATATTCACCGTACGGACTTAGGACCTTTCTCCGGATTCCTCCTATACAGGCCCGGCGCTACCCGCTCAGCAAGGTCTGCAAAGCAGGGAGGCGCTGGGGTAGAGAGGCGCTGTCCCTGCTCCGCAACCTTGCTGACGCGCAGCGCCTGTCACACTGTTGTAACTGGCTGTGGCGCCGCCAGACATACTCAGAGGCTCTTAATCTCCCCCTGCTTCCGGGCCCTCCCCCCTTCCTCCTTGCTCCTCCCCGCTGCACTTGTAAAGTAGGAAGAAGAGCAGCAGTGTCGCCCACCTCTCTTCCCTCCCCTCTGTGACTGAAGACACAGCACAGTCTTCAGCACCGCCCACCTCTCTCCCCTCCCTGTCCATCAGTGGTGGAATCAAGTAGGGGCAGTGCAACAACTGCACAGGAAGACGTGATACACACTGACCTGTGTGTAGTGGAGGAGCTAGCAGCGTGAGAAGAGAAGCAGCACTAACAGCCAGCCACACCAGGAGCCAAGGCTCAGGTTAGTGCTGCTGCAGATAAACAAAGTCCTATTAATGTGTGCTTGGGAGGGGAAGGGGTATCCTATTAACCTGTGCTTGGGGAGGGGGGGTGGGTCCTATTACTGTGGGAGGGGGAGGGGTGTCCTATTAACCTGTGCTTGGAGAGGGGGGGTCCTGTTACTGTGTGCTGGGGAAGGGGAGGGGTGTCCAATTAATCTGTGCTTGGGGAGGAAGGGGGGAGGGGTGTCCTATTAACCTGTGCTTGGGGAGGGGGGGGGGTCCTATTACTGTGGGAGGGGTGTCCTATTAATGTGTGCTTGGAGAGGGGGGTCCTATTAATGTGTGCTGGGGAGGGGGATGGTGTCCTATTAATCTGAGCTTGGGGAGGGAGGTCCTATTAATGTGGGAGGGGTTGCCTATTAAACCCCTTTTCCATCTGTAGCACGGGTCGCAGCCGGGAGCCTGACACGGCTGCGACCCGTGCTACAGCCCCCTTTCCCACAGCGCTCACCAACCCGGCACATTGCTGAGTTGCTGATGCGGCAGGGGCGGCGCTGGGAGATCACATGATCTCCAAGCACCGCCCTTCCATTCACTGTGAACGGGAGCCGTGTCGCATCGACACGGCTCCCGTTCACACTACACAGCTTACCGGGTTGAACACGTGTTCAACCCGGCAAGCTACCCGGGTAGGATTCCCGGATCACTTGATCCGGGAATTTGCAGGGGGACTCTTTTCCACTAGGAAAAAACACGGGTAAATGCGCGCCCCCGCGCATTTACCCTTGTTTTTAAAGCTAGTGGAAAAGGGGTATTACTCTCTGCTTGGGGATGGGGGTCATTAATGTTTGCTGGGGAAAGGGGTCATACTAATGTGTGCTGGGGGAGGGGTGGTGGTGTCCTATTAGTGTGCTGGGAGAGAAGTGTCATATTAATGTGTGCAGGGAGGGGGATACAGGGTAGCAGCGATGTAGTGTGTGGGGTGCAGGGTAGCGGTGGTAGTTTCGTGTGTGCAGGGAGGGGGATGCAGGGTAGCGGCAATGTAGTGTGTGGGAAGTGTGGTTCAGGGTAACAGCTGCAGTGTAGTATGCGTGTAAGGGGGGCAGGGGTAGTACCCGGGCCGGCGCTACCCGCTCAGCAAGGTCTGCAATGCAGGGAAGTGCCGTGCTGAATAGGCGTTCTCCCTGCTTTACAGACCTTGCTGATGTGCGCTGGTGCTGCCTTTTGCCGCTGCATCTGTCACTTTGTGTGACAGGCAGCGGCGCCGGCAGAATGGAGAGCGGCTCTCCTCCCTGCCTCTGGAGCCTTGCGTGAGGGCAGCTTCATGACATGCAGTGCAGTGGTAAGGAGGCAGGGAGGGGGAGCCGCTCTCCATTCTGCCGGTGGAGCCTTGCGTGAGGACAGGTTGCGCTGTCTAACAATCCGGCAGATGGGGGCAGGGCATGCGGTGACTGACAGCTCGGCCATGAGTCACACTCACAGCCGGGGTGCAACTGCTGGGAAACACAGGCACGGCGTCCCAGGGCTGCATCATGACAGGGTGCCTCAGGTTAATCATGGGGTGACACAGGGGGCAGATAAGGGGCTGAGTCTTGGGACAGATTATGGGGTGACAATGGGGACAGCTAATGGGGTGACACTGGAGACAGATAATGAGGTGACACTGGGGACAAATTGTGGGGTGACACTGGGGACAAATAATCAGGTGACACAAGCGTCAGGGCTGGTTACAGGTAATGTGGTAGCATAGGTGCCAGTAATGGGGACAGATAATATTATATTCTGTGGTCACGCCCCTTCCCCATGAAGCCACGCCATCTGTCCCTATTAGATGTATGTGAGGAAGGGCGCAAATTCATTTTTTTGCAGGAGGGTGCCGAACACTCTAGCACCGGCCCTGCTCCTATAGGTACAAAGATGGCTGGTGTTGCCCATACTTGCCTACCCTCCCGCATCCTGCGGGAGACTCCCGGATCACAGTGGAATCTCACGCTGCCCCGACACACCACGCAAATCCCCCGGATTATTAACTGCAGCGCCCGGACTGTAATGCATGCACAGGTCACCATTTTCCTGGAGACCAGTACATAGCATTTAGCAACAGGAAATAGCAGCCTATCTGAAGACACAGCAGCTGATTACATGCTGCCTCTAGTGATGACATTTCTGGGCAGTGATTGGGCAGTGTAGTACCACATGTCCCGCACAGAGGGAGCAAAATGCTGGCCGCGGTACTGTTCTGAAGTAATCATAGAGCCGCCCAGTGATGTGACAGCAACGGCCGGCTGGGGACTGGGAGCCAAAAGGGCAGCTGAGAGCAGCAGTAACACCCCCTACCACATAGTGAGTGAATACCTCCTCCCCCACCACTTGGTAATCCCCAGCTCCTCTCTCCCTCCCATTACACTGGGTGCTCACCTTCCCTGCTACTACATACTCCCCTGCCCCCACCCACTCCTTACACCTGGTCATTTACACTGCTCATCCTACTTCTATCCACAGCCATACCCCCACACACAGGGCTACATAGTTTTGCCCACCCATTGCCCCCTGTGTGTGTAGGATGGCACTGCTCCCAGTGTGTGCGTGTTCAGGATGGCACTACTCCCAGTGTGTGTGTTCTGGATGGCACTACCCGCAGTGTGTGTGTGTAGGATGGTGCTGCTCCCATTGTGTGTGTGTGAGTGTGTGTGTAATATGGCAATGCCCCCAGTGTGTGTGTGTTCAGGATGGCACTACTCCCAGTGTGTGTAATATGGCAATGCCCCCAGTGTGTGTGTGTGTGTTCAGGATGGCACTACTCCCAGTGTGTGTGCTCTGGATGGCACTACCGTGTGTGTGTGTGTGTGTGTGTGTGTGTGTGTGTGTGTGTGTGTGTGTGTGTGTGTAATATGGCAATGCCCCCAGTGTGTGTGTGTTCAGGATGGCACTACTCCCAGTGTGTGTAATATGGCAATGCCCCCAGTGTGTGTGTGTGTGTGTTCAGGATGGCACTACTCCCAGTGTATGTGTTGTGGATGGCACTACCCCCAGTGTGAGTGTGTGTGTGTGTGTGGGTGTGTGTGTGTGTGTGTAGGATGGTGCTGCTCCCAGTGTGTGTGTGTGTGTGTGTGTGTGTGTGTGTGTGTGTGTGTGTGTGTGAGATATGGCACTGTCCCCAGTGAGTGTGTGTGTTTAGGATGGCACTGCCCCCAGTGTGTGTGTGTGTGTAATATGGCACTGCCCCCAGTGTGTGTGTGTGTGTGTGTGTGTGTGTGTGTGTGTGTGTAATATGGCACTTCCCCCAGTGTGCATGTGTGTAAAATGGCACTGTCCCAGGTGTGTGTGTGTGTGTGTGTGTGTGTGTGTGTGTGTGTGTGTGCGTGTGTGTAATATGACACTGCCCCCAGTGTGCGTGTGTGTAATATGACACTGCCCCCAGTGTGTGTGTGTGTGTGTGTGTAATATGGCACTGACTCCAGCGTGTGTGTGTAATATGAAACTGCCCCCGTGTGTAGGATGGCACTGCCCGTGTGTGTGTGTGTGTATAGGATAGCACTGCCCGTGTGTGTAGGTTGGCACTGCCTGTGTGTGTGTAGGATGGCACTGCCTGTGTGTGTATGTGTGTGTGTAGGATGGCACTGCCCACTGGGGTGCCCAAACAGTGGAGGTTTTAAAAATAAGAATTTACTCACCGGTAATTCTATTTCTCGTAGTCCGTAGTGGATGCTGGGGACTCCGTAAGGACCATGGGGAATAGACGGCTCCGCAGGAGACTGGGCACATCTAAAGAAAGATTTAGGACTATCTGGTGTGCACTGGCTCCTCCCCCTATGACCCTCCTCCAAGCCTCAGTTAGGACACTGTGCCCGGAAGAGCTGACACAATAAGGAAGGATTTTGAATCCCGGGTAAGACTCATACCAGCCACACCAATCACACCGTATAACTCGTGATAGGAACCCCGGTTAACAGTATGATAACAACGAAGCCTCTGAACAGATGGCTCGCAATAACAACCCGATTTGTGTAACAATAACTATTTACAAGTATTGCAGACAATCCGCACTTGGGATGGGCGCCCAGCATCCACTACGGACTACGAGAAATAGAATTACCGGTGAGTAAATTCTTATATTCTCTGACGTCCTAGTGGATGCTGGGGACTCCGTAAGGACCATGGGGATTATACCAAAGCTCCCAAACGGGCGGGAGAGTGCGGATGACTCTGCAACACCGAATGAGAGAACTCCAGGTCCTCCTCAGCCAGGGTATCAAATTTGTAGAATTTTGCAAACGTGTTTGCCCCTGACCAAGTAGCAGCTCGGCAAAGTTGTAAAGCCGAGACCCCTCGGGCAGCCGCCCAAGATGAGCCCACCTTCCTCGTGGAATGGGCTTTTACAGATTTAGGCTGCGGTAGTCCCACCGCAGAATGCGCCAGCTGAATAGTGCTACAAATCCAGCGCGCGATAGTCTGCTTAGAAGCAGGAGCACCCAGTTTGTTGGGTGCATACAGGATAAACAGCGAGTCAGTTTTCCTGACTCCAGCCATCCTGGAAACATACATTTTCAGGGCCCTGACTACGTCCAGTAACTTGGAATCCTCCAAGTTCCTAGTAGCCGCAGGCACCACAATAGGCTGGTTCAAGTGAAACGCTGATACCACCTTCGGGAGAAACTGAGGACGAGTCCTCAACTCTGCCCTATCCATATGGAAAATCAGATAAGGGCTTTTATATGACAAAGCCGCCAATTCTGACACACGCCTGGCCGAAGCCAGGGCCAACAGCATGACCACTTTCCACGTGAGATATTTCAAATCCACAGTCTTAAGTGGTTCAAACCAAAGTGATTTCAGGAACTCCAAAACCACATTGAGATCCCAAGGTGCCACTGGGGGCACAAAAGGAGGCTGAATATGCAGAACTCCTTTGACAAAAGTCTGAACTTCAGGCAGTGAAGCCAGTTCTTTCTGGAAGAAAATCGACAGGGCCGAAATCTGGACCTTAATGGACCCCAATTTGAGGCCCAACGTCACCCCTGCTTGCAGGAAATGCAGGAATCGACCCAGTTGAAATTCCTCCGTTGGGGCCTTCCTGGCCTCACACCAAGCAACATATTTCCGCCAAATGCGGTGATAATGTTTTGCGGTGACATCATTCCTGGCTTTGATCAGGGTAGGGATGACTTCCTCCGGAATGCCCTTTTCCTTCAGGATCCGGTGTTCAACCGCCATGCCGTCAAACGTAGCCGCGGTAAGTCTTGGAACAGACAGAGCCCCTGCTGCAGCAGGTCTTGTCTGAGCGGCAGAGGCCAAGGGTCCTCTGAAAGCATCTCTTGAAGTTCCGGGTACCAAGCTCTTCTTGGCCAGTCCGGAACCACGAGTATAGTTTTCACTCCTCGCCTTCGTATTATTCTCAGTACCTTGGGAATGAGAGGCAGAGGAGGAAACACATAAACCGACTGGTACACCCACGGTGTTACTAGAGCGTCCACAGCGATCGCCTGAGGGTCCCTTTACCTGGCGCAATATCTTTTTAGCTTTTTGTTGAGGCGGGACGCCATCATGTCCACCTGTGGTCTTTCCCAACGGTTTACCAGCATTTGGAAGACTTCTGGATGAAGTCCCCATTCTCCCGGGTGGAGGTCGTGCCTGCTGAGGAAGTCTGCTTCCCAGTTGTCCACTCCCGGAATGAACACTGCTGTCAGTGCTAACACATGATTTTCCGCCCATCGGAGAATCCTTGTGGCTTCTGCCATTGCCCTCCTGCTTCTTGTGCCGCCCTGTCTGTTTACATGGGCGACCGCCGTGATGTTGTTGATGTACCGACACCTGTCCCGGTTTTAGGAGGTCTCCGACTAGAGATGACAACTCCTCTGCTTTTTCCACTGGAAGAAACACTTTTTTCTGGTCTGTGTCCAGAATCATTCCCAGAAACAGAAGACGTGTCGTCGGGACCAGCTGTGACTTTGGAATATTGAGAATCCAGCCGTGCTGTTGTAGCAATTCCCGAGAAAGTGCTACCCCCACTACCAACTGTTCCTTGGACCTCGCCTTTATCAGGAGATCGTCCAAGTACGGGATAATTAAAACTCCCTTCTTGCGAAGGAGTATCATCATTTCGGCCATTACCTTGGTAAAGACCCTCGGTGCCGTGGATAACCCAAATGGCAGCGTCTGGAACTGATAGTGACAGTCCTGTACCACAAATCTGAGGTACTCCTGGTGAGGAGGGTAAATGGGGACATGCAGGTAGGCATCCTTGATGTCCAGAGAGACCATGTAATCCCCCTCGTCCAGGCTCGCAATAACCGCCATGAGCGATTCCATCTTGAACTTGAACTTTCTGATATACGTGTTCAAGGATTTTAAATTTAAGATGGGTCTCACCGAACCGTCCGGTTTCGGTACCACAAACATTGTGGAATAGTAACCCTTTCCTTGCCGAAGGAGGGGTACCTTGACAATCACTTGCTGTGAATACAGTTTTTGGATAGCCACCAACACTGCCTCCCTGGCAGAGGGAGTTGCTGGTAAGGCAGATTTTAGAAAACGGCGGGGGGGGGGGGGGGGGGGGGGGGGACGTCTCAAATTCCAGCCTGTACCCCTGAGATACTACTTGAAGGATCCAGGGATCCACCTGTGAGAGAGCCCACTGTGTGCTGAAATTTCTGAGACGGGCCCCCACCGTACCCGGGTCCGCCTGTGAAGCCCCAGCGTCATGCTGTGGACTTACCGGACGCGGGGGAGGACTTTTGCTCTTGGGAACTGGCTGTATGCTGCAGCTTTTTCCCTCTACCTTTGCCTCTCGGCAGAAAGGATGCGCCTCGAGCCCTCTTGTGTTTATGGGGCCGAAAGGACTGTACTTGATAATACGGTGCTTTCTTTTGCTGTGGGGTAGTCTGTGGCAAAAATTTCGATTTCCCAGCCGTAGCTGTGGAAACGAGGTCTGAAAGACCATCCCCAAACAGTTCCACCCCCCTATAAGGCAAAACTTCCATGTGCCTTTTTGAATCGGCATCACCTGACCACTGCCGAGTCCATAACCCCCTTCTGGCGGCAATGGACATTGCGCTTATTTTTGATGCCAGCCGGCAAATATCCCTCTGTGCATCACGCATGTGCTTTTATATGCTCTACTGTCAGCAAAATATTGTCCCTATCCAGGGTATCAATATTATCCGACAGGGAATCTGACCACGCAGCAGCAGCACTGCACATCCATGCTGATGCAATCGCTGGTCGCAATATAATGCCCGTGTGTGTATATATAGCTTTTAGGGTAGCCTCCTGCTTTCTATCAGCAGGATCCTTTAGGGCGGCCGTATCCTGAGACGGTAGTGCCACCTGTTTTGATAAACGTGTAAGCGCTTTATCTACCCTAGGGGATGTTTGTCAACGTGACCTATCCTCTGGCGGGAAAGGGTACGCTGCCAATAACCGTTTAGAAATTATCAATTTCTTATCGGGGGAAGTCCAGGCTTCCTCACACACCTCATTTAATTCCTCAGATGCAGGAAAAACTACTGGTAGTTTTTTCTCACCGAACAGAATACCCTTTTTTGTGGTACCTGGGGTACTATCAGAAATGTGTAATACATTTTTCATTGCCTCAATCATGTAACGAGTGGACCTATTGGAGGGTACACTAGTCTCATTGTCGTCGACACTGGAGTCGGTATCTGTGTCGACATCTGTGTCTGCCATCTGAGGTAGCGGGCGTTTTAAAGCCCCTGATGACATTTGAGACGCTGGAACAGTCACAAGCTGAGTAGCCGGCTGTCCTATGTCGTCAAACCTTTTATGTAAGGAGCTGACACTGTCACGTAATTCCTTCCATAAGTCCATCCACACAGGTGTCGACCCCTCAGGGGGTGACAACACATTTACAGGCATTTGCTCTGCCTCCACATCATTTTCCTCATCATACATGTCGACACAGCGGTACCGACACACAGCACACACACAGGGAATGCTCTGACAGAGGACAGGACCCCACAAAGCCCTTTGGGGAGACAGAGGGAGAGTATGCCAGCACACACCAGAGCGCTATATAACAGAGGGATATCACTATACAGAGTGTTTTCCCCTATAGCTGCTTGTATTATATATATACTGCGCCTAAATTTAGTGCCCCCCCTCTCTTTTTTACCCTTTCTGTAGTGCAGGACTGCAGGGGAGAGCCAGGGAGCGATCCTTCCAGCAGAGCTGTGAGGGAAAATGGCGCCAGTGTGCTGAGGGAGATGGCTCCGCCCCTTTTTCGGCGGGCTTTCTCCCGCTTTTTGTGTTATTCTGGCAGGGGTAATTTACACCTACATAGCCTCTGGGGCTATATATGGTGTCAGTTTTGCCAGCCAAGGTGTTAATATTGCTGCTCAGGGCGCCCCCCCCCAGCGCCCTGCACCCATCAGTGACCGAAGTGTGTGGTGTGCATGAGGAGCAATGGCGCACAGCTGCAGTGCTGTGCGCTACCTTGGAGAAGACAGAAGTCTTCAGCCGCCGATTTTCCGGACCTTCTTGCTTCTGGCTCTGTAAGGGGGACGGCGGCGCGGCTCCGGGAACGGACGACGAGGTCGGGTCCTGTGTGCGATCCCTCTGGAGCTAATGGTGTCCAGTAGCCTAAGAAGCCCAAGCTACCACCAGTTAGGTAGGTTCGCTTCTTCTCCCCTTAGTCCCTCGCTGTAGTGAGCCTGTTGCCAGCAGGTCTCACTGTAAAATAAAAAACCTAAACTATACTTTCTTTCTAGGAGCTCAGGAGAGCCCCTAGTGTGCATCCAACTCGGCCGGGCACAGAAATCTAACTGAGGCTTGGAGGAGGGTCATAGGGGGAGGAGCCAGTGCACACCAGATAGTCCTAAATCTTTCTTTAGATGTGCCCAGTCTCCTGCGGAGCCGTCTATTCCCCATGGTCCTTACGGAGTCCCCAGCATCCACTAGGACGTCAGAGAAAATACTCATTACTCAGGACTAATTTTTGTTGAGTCAACCATTGTCACATACTGGGCATCATTCTGACTTGGGTACAATGTAAATAAGCAATTTTTACAACTGCACATGCCACCAATACAAAATCCCTCTCTGGTAGCACGCTGCACTTAAATTACCACCTGCTACTGCAGAACACCCCTTTGGGTGGAGAATGACACGCCCCCTAAACAGAATTCCGTGCTGTGCACGGCACGTTCTGATGCCGACTAAAATCTCCCTGAAACTAGTTTTCAAAAGTAGGCAAGTATGGTGTTGCCCGATATGGTGTATTCCCCAATAGGTGAGCACACAGCAATGTCCCGATGGGAAGTGCCCTAGGGGTGTCCACAGTCTGTGCAAAGATTAATAGGAGCTTTCTGCTGGAGAGAATGTAGTGTCCATTTAGTGTCCCTCAGGTGCTGGTATGGAGTCCGCAATGAATAAAAAAGTGTCTTTCTTGGCTTAACGCGTTAACCTGGGTTGTTGTACCCCAGCTTCCTCAGGAGCATATGAATTTATTGTTCCTAGACCTGCTTTAAATACCTGTTAGGTAATGATATGAATACATGCACCTGTGTGCTTATACATTAGATCTAAAAAACTGTCCAGCAAAATCAAAAAAATATTATATGGAGGCAATGCCATGTTCATCAACACTCTATATATCACTAGGTAAAAATAAGATTTTACTTACCGATAAATCTATTTCTCGGAGTCCGTAGTGGATGCTGGGGTTCCTGAAAGGACCATGGGGAATAGCGGCTCCGCAGGAGACAGGGCACAAAAAGTAAAGCTTTTCCAGATCAGGTGGTGTGCACTGGCTCCTCCCCCTATGACCCTCCTCCAGACTCCAGTTAGGTACTGTGCCCGGACGAGCGTACACAATAAGGGAGGATTTTGAATCCCGGGTAAGACTCATACCAGCCACACCAATCACACCGTACAACTTGTGATCTAAACCCAGTTAACAGTATGATAACAGCGGAGCCTCTGAAAGATGGCTTCCTTCAACAATAACCCGAATTAGTTAACAATAACTATGTACAATTATTGCAGATAATCCGCACTTGGGATGGGCGCCCAGCATCCACTACGGACTCCGAGAAATAGATTTATCGGTAAGTAAAATCTTATTTTCTCTATCGTCCTAGTGGATGCTGGGGTTCCTGAAAGGACCATGGGGATTATACCAAAGCTCCCAAACGGGCGGGAGAGTGCGGATGACTCTGCAGCACCGAATGAGAGAACTCCAGGTCCTCCTTAGCCAGAGTATCAAATTTGTAAAATTTTACAAACGTGTTCTCCCCTGACCACGTAGCTGCTCGGCAAAGTTGTAATGCCGAGACCCCTCGGGCAGCCGCCCAAGATGAGCCCACCTTCCTTGTGGAGTGGGCCTTTACAGATTTAGGCTGTGGCAGGCCTGCCACAGAATGTGCAAGTTGGATTGTGCTACAGATCCAACGAGCAATCGTCTGCTTAGACGCAGGAGCACCCATCTTGTTGGGTGCATACAATATAAACAACGAGTCAGATTTTCTGACTCCAGCTGTCCTTGCAATATATATTTTTAATGCTCTGACAACGTCCAGTAACTTGGAGTCCTCCAAGTCACTTGTAGCCGCAGGCACTACAATAGGCTGGTTCAGATGAAATGCTGACACCACCTTAGGGAGAAAATGCGGACGAGTCCGCAGTTCTGCCCTGTCCGAATGGAAAATCAGATATGGGCTTTTGTAAGATAAAGCTGCCAGTTCTGACACTCTCCTGGCCGAAGCCAGGGCTAGAAGCATGGTCACTTTCCATGTGAGATATTTCAAATCCACCTTCTTTAGTGGTTCAAACCAATGAGATTTTAGAAAGTCCAAAACCACATTGAGATCCCACGGTGCCACTGGAGGCACCACAGGAGGCTGTATATGTAGCACTCCCTTAACAAAGGTCTGGACTTCAGGGACTGAAGCCAATTCTTTTTGAAAGAAAATCGACAGGGCCGAAATTTGAACCTTAATAGATCCCAATTTGAGACCCATAGACAATCCTGATTGCAGGAAATGTAGGAATCGACCCAGTTGAAATTCCTCCGTCGGAGCACTCCGATCTTCGCACCACGCAACATATTTTCGCCAAATTCGGTGATAATGTTGCACGGTTACTTCCTTCCTTGCTTTAATCAAAGTAGGAATGACTTCTTCCGGCATGCCTTTTTCCTTTAGGATCCGGCGTTCAACCGCCATGCCGTCAAACGCAGCCGCGGTAAGTCTTGAAACAGACAGGGACCCTGCTGAAGCAAGTCCCTCCTTAGAGGTAGAGGCCACGGATCTTCCGTGATCATCTCTTGAAGTTCCGGGTACCAAGTCCTTCTTGGCCAATCCGGAACCACTAGTATCGTCCTTACGCCTCTTTGCCGTATAATTCTCAATACTTTTGGTATGAGAGGCAGAGGAGGAAACACATACACCGACTGGTACACCCAAGGCGTTACCAGCGCGTCCACAGCTATTGCCTGCGGATCTCTTGACCTGGCGCAATACCTGTCCAGTTTTTTGTTGAGGCGAGACGCCATCATGTCCACCATTGGTCTTTCCCAACGGGTTACCAGCAAGTGGAAGACTTCTGGATGAAGTCCCCACTCTCCCGGGTGAAGATCGTGTCTGCTGAGGAAGTCTGCTTCCCAGTTGTCCACTCCCGGGATGAACACTGCTGACAGTGCTATCACATGATTCTCTGCCCAGCGAAGAATCCTTGCAGCTTCTGCCATTGCACTCCTGCTTCTTGTGCCGCCCTGTCTGTTCACATGGGCGACTGCCGTGATGTTGTCCGACTGGATCAACACCGGTTTTCCCTGAAGCAGAGGTTCTGCCTGGCTTAGAGCATTGTATATTGCTCTTAGTTCCAGAATGTTTATGTGAAGAGACGTTTCCAGGCTCGTCCATACTCCCTGGAAGTTTCTTCCTTGTGTGACTGCTCCCCAGCCTCTCAGGCTGGCGTCCGTGGTCACCAGGATCCAATCCTGTATGCCGAATCTGCGGCCCTCCAATAGATGAGCACTCTGCAACCACCACAGAAGAGACACCCTTGTCCTTGGAGACAGGGTTATCCGCAGGTGCATCTGAAGATGCGACCCTGACCATTTGTCCAACAGATCCCTTTGGAAAATTCTTGCGTGGAATCTGCCGAATGGAATTGCTTCGTAAGAAGCCACCATTTTTCCCAGGACTCTTGTGCATTGATGTACAGACACCTTTCCTGGTTTTAGGAGGTTCCTGACAAGCTCGGATAACTCCTTGGCTTTTTCCTCCGGGAGAAAAACCTTTTTCTGAACCGTGTCCAGAATCATCCCTAGGAACAGCAGACGAGTTGTCGGCATTAACTGGGATTTTGGAATATTCAGAATCCACCCGTGCTGTTTTAGCACTTCTTGCGACAGTGCTAATCCCATCTCTAGCTGTTCTCTGGACCTTGCCCTTATTAGGAGATCGTCCAAGTATGGGATAATTAATACGCCTTTTCTTCGAAGAAGAATCATCATCTCGGCCATTACCTTTGTAAAGACCCGAGGTGCCGTGGACAATCCGAACGGCAGCGTCTGAAACTGATAGTGACAGTTTTGTACAACGAACCTGAGGTACCCCTGGTGTGAGGGGTAAATTGGAACGTGGAGATACGCATCCTTGATGTCCAAGGATACCATAAAGTCCCCCTCTTCCAGGTTCGCTATCACTGCTCTGAGTGACTCCATCTTGAACTTGAACTTCTTTATGTACAGGTTCAAGGACTTCAGATTTAGAATAGGCCTTACCGAGCCATCCGGCTTCGGTACCACAAAAAGAGTGGAATAATACCCCTTCCCTTGTTGTAGAAGAGGTACCTTGACTATCACCTGCTGAGAGTACAGCTTGTGAATGGCTTCCAAAACCGTCTCCCTTTCGGAGGGGGACGTTGGTAAAGCAGACTTCAGGAAACGGCGAGGTGGATCTGTCTCTAATTCCAACCTGTACCCCTGAGATATTATCTGCAGGATCCAGGGATCTACCTGCGAGTGAGCCCACTGCGCGCTGTAATTTTTGAGACGACCACCCACCGTCCCCGAGTCCGCTTGAGAAGCCCCAGCGTCATGCTGAGGCTTTTGTAGAAGCCGGGGAAGGCTTCTGTTCCTGGGAAGGAGCTGCCTGTTGCTGTCTCTTCCCTCGACCTCTGCCTCGTGGCAGATATGAATAGCCCTTTGCTCTCTTATTTTTAAAGGAACGAAAGGGCTGCGGTTGAAAAGTCGGTGCCTTTTTCTGTTGGGGAGTGACTTGAGGTAGAAAGGTGGATTTCCCGGCTGTAGCCGTGGCCACCAAATCTGATAGACCGACTCCAAATAACTCCTCCCCTTTATACGGCAAAACTTCCATATGTCGTTTTGAATCCGCATCGCCTGTCCACTGTCGCGTCCATAAAGCTCTTCTGGCCGAAATGGACATAGCACTTACCCGTGATGCCAGTGTGCAGATATCCCTCTGTGCATCACGCATATAAAGAAATGCATCCTTTATTTGTTCTAACGACAGTAAAATATTGTCCCTGTCCAGGGTATCAATATTTTCAATCAGGGACTCTGACCAAACTACCCCAGCACTGCACATCCAGGCAGTCGCTATAGCTGGTCGTAGTATAACACCTGCATGTGTGTATATACTTTTTTGGATATTTTCCATCCTCCTATCTGATGGATCTTTAAGTGCGGCCGTCTCAGGAGAGGGTAACGCCACTTGTTTAGATAAGCGTGTTAGCGCCTTGTCCACCCTAGGAGGTGTTTCCCAGCGCTCCCTAACCTCTGGCGGGAAAGGGTATAATGCCAATAATTTCTTTGAAATTATCAGCTTTTTATCAGGCGCTTCATTACACACGTCATTTAATTCTTCTGATTCAGGAAAAACTATAGGTAGTTTTTTCACACCCCACATAATACCCTGTTTAGTGGTACCTGTAGTATCAGCTAAATGTAACGCCTCCTTCATTGCCAAAATCATATAACGTGTGGCCCTACTGGAAAATACGGTTGATTCGTCACCGTCACCACTGGAGTCAGTGCCTGTGTCTGGGTCTGTGTCGACCGACTGAGGCAAAGGGCGTTTCACAGCCCCTGACGGTGTTTGAGTCGCCTGGACAGGCACTAATTGATTGTCCGGCCGTCTCATGTCGTCAAACGACTGCTTTAGCGTGTTGACACTATCCCGTAGTTCCATAAATAAAGGCATCCATTCTGGTGTCGACTCCCTAGGGGGTGACATCCTCATATTTGGCAATTGCTCCGCCTCCACACCAATATCGTCCTCATACATGTCGACACACACGTACCGACACACAGCAGACACACAGGGAATGCTCCTAACGAAGACAGGACCCACTAGCCCTTTGGGGAGACAGAGGGAGAGTTTGCCAGCACACACCAAAAGCGCTATATATAACAGGGATAGCCTTATAATAAGTGCTCCCTTATAGCTGCTTTATATATATCAAAATATCGCCATAAATTTGCCCCCCCTCTCTGTTTTACCCTGTTTCTGTAGTGCAGTGCAGGGGAGAGACCTGGGAGCCGTCCTGACCAGCGGAGCTGTGAGAGGAAATGGCGCCGTGTGCTGAGGAGATAGGCCCCGCCCCTTTTCCGGCGGGCTCGTCTCCCGCTATTTAGTGAATCCAGGCAGGGGTTAAATATCTCCATATAGCCTCTGGGGGCTATATGTGAGGTATTTTTAGCCTTTATATAGGTTACATTTGCCTCCCAGGGCGCCCCCCCCCAGCGCCCTGCACCCTCAGTGACTGCGTGTGAAGTGTGCTGAGAGGAAAATGGCGCACAGCTGCAGTGCTGTGCGCTACCTTTAGAAGACTGCAGGAGTCTTCAGCCGCCGATTCTGGACCTCTTCTGACTTCAGCATCTGTAAGGGGGCCGGCGGCGCGGCTCCGGTGACCATCCAGGCTGTACCTGTGATCGTCCCTCTGGAGCTGATGTCCAGTAGCCAAGAAGCCAATCCATCCTGCACGCAGGTGAGTTCACTTCTTCTCCCCTCAGTCCCTCGTTGCAGTGATCCTGTTGCCAGCAGGACTCACTGTAAAATAAAAAACCTAAGCTAAACTTTTTCTAAGCAGCTCTTTAGGAGAGCCACCTAGATTGCACCCTTCTCGGCCGGGCACAAAAATCTAACTGGAGTCTGGAAGAGGGTCATAGGGGGAGGAGCCAGTGCACACCACCTGATCTGGAAAAGCTTTACTTTTTGTGCCCTGTCTCCTGCGGAGCCGCTATTCCCCATGGTCCTTTCAGGAACCCCAGCATCCACTAGGACGATAGAGAAACAACTTTACTAAAAGCACAAAGATTTATGGTGTTCACTTCATTTCAATAAAACATCATTCGTATTTCTTGATCTGTTAAGTCACGTGACTATCTTCAACCAATAGGATCTCTAGAATAAAGAGCACCCATTGGTTATTACTGGTCACGTGATCGGACCCGAGGATAATTTGTTTTATTCAGAGTTTCCACTATTAAGTATATAACATTTCGTAATTACTGGGTTTGGATAGAGATGCAGCATATATCTTTAGTATGAGGATCACCTGGTATCACAGCATTTAATTTCATGCTGCGATGTCGTAGTGCAAGCCTGGCCAACCTGTGGCTCTCCAGATGTTGTGAAACTACACATCCCAGCATGCCCTGCCACAGTTTTAGCATTTCCTAATAGCAAAACTGTGGCGAAGCATGATGGGACTTGTAGTTTTACAACAGCTGGAGAGCCACAGGTTGGCCAGGCCTGTCGTAGTGTATTGCATCTGTTGCTATGGGAACGAGGCGCCGGGAGACACGGACCCCGGACACCGCGCACGTGGGAATGCGAGATCTCGGATGTCCGCATCACCCGCCGACACATCCCCACAGCAAGTCCTTTGGACTGCAGCCACACGGGCCCCGTGCGCCGGTCGCCGCGGGGACACTAACCCCGGAGAGCCGGCTCCCGGGTGAGATTGCGTCACAGTGCGCAACCCGGAAGTCCGGCGCCCCAGGCATCGCGTCGCCATGGCAACCATCACACAGCGGACACGGTGGCCTCAGTGATTCAAATACAGAAAACGAAGAATAGACAATTATCAAATGAAAAAATAGCTCTGTCTATGATTTTTATAACAATTAGCAGACCCTCCAACATGACCTGCCCCACTAGGTACAAAATGCTCTGTTTCTGGACTTCCCTCTTAATTTATGATTTCCATCACCTGTGTTGAACTAGTTAAATGATAAGAAAGCTGTTTCTTCACAGGTGATGGCAATAATAAATTAAGAGAGAAGTCCAGAAACAGAGCATTTTGTACCTAGTGGGGCGGGTTATGTTGGAGGGTATGAATTTGTGAATAAAGAAATATTTACTTTGTACGTATGGAAATATAACAGTGACACTGGATGTTGAATGTATACAGACAAAATATATATGTAAACATTAATAATAAAACTGATGATAATGGTCATATTATTATTGCTAATGTTGTTAGAGGTTAGCAAAAGTTTAATAAATACAGTATATATTTACTAAATAGAAAGATGTGACTCTTCATCGACAAAGAACTATTTCTCACGAGAGTTCGCAAATTATTACAATTGGAGCTGATCCCTATTGATCACAAGACAGAGTTAAGTTCGATAGTTTCATCTTTCTGTTTAGTAAATATATACTTCGTTTTTCTGTATTTGAATCACTGAGGCCACTGTGTCCGCTGTGTGCTGGTTGCCGTGGCGACACAATGCCTGGGGCGCCAGACTTCCGGGTTGCGCACTGTGACGCAATCTCACCCGGGAGCCGGCTCTCCGGGGGTTAGTGTCCCCACGGCGACTGGCGCACGGGGCCCGCATGGCTGCAGTCCAAAGGACTTGCTGTGGGGATGTGTCGACGGGCGATGCGGACATCCGAGATTAGTCATGGGCAAAGTGATTCACTGAACTGAGTTGAGACACATGACTCAGTTCAGTGAAGTGTCTCGAGTCAGTGTCTCGGCACATGAGTCATGACTCATTTGTATTTTAATGTATTGCAGAGACTGCACATGAATCAGTGAGTTGCCAGTGCTGGCAGATCAGAGCTGGACTCATGGAGGGAGTGGCTCAGCTGCAGTGATTGTGCAGTGTATCTGGGGGAGGCAGCTGCTTATGCACTGATTGTTAATAATATATTAACATAGATTCAGTGTTATGTTGATATATTATTAATAACCACTTATTGCATACTAGTTAGTTACAGAATATGCACATTACTTCTGGTTGAGGAGAGAAAGCTTAACAGCCATGAAACACATCATTCAGTCTGTAACTAAACCAAATCAAAAAATTTTTTTTTATTTTGCATACTTTGCTAATTGGATGATTTTAGGTGGGCTTGGATTTATTATATTATCCACTATCTAGCCTCCAGGGAGTTTGCCACCCACAATCACACTGAGCAGGATCAGTGAGCACTGAGCTGAGAGCCCTGTACCACAGGGGCTCCACCTCCTGCAGGCTTATGCTGCATGAATCAGATCC